>NC_143159.1:22101586-22454130 GCF_041381405.1 Jatropha curcas
AATCCAGAACCAGTTTTCCGAAGGAGTCCATTTCAAGAGCAAAAGCACCACTCGAGCTCATTCATGCAGATGTTTGTGGACCAATAACTCCAATATCACTTGGTAATAACAAATATTTCTTATTATTTGTTGATGATTATAGCAGAAAGACGTGGGTTTATTTTTTGAAGGAAAAATTAGAAGTCTTTGGAGCATTTAAAAAATTCAAAGCTATTGTTGAGAAAGAAAGCGGGAAGTATATCAAAGCACCTAGATCCGACAGAGGAGGAGAGTTCACATCAAATGAATTCAACAAATTTTGTGAAGACAATGGCATTCGTCATTTTCTGACAGTTCCAAGATCTCCCCAACAAAATGGTGTCGTGGAAAGAAAGAACAGAACGGTGCTTAACATGACAAGAAGCACGTTGAAGAGCAAGAACTTACCAAAGGAGCTGTGGGCAGAAGCTGTTGATTGTGCAGTCTACATTTTGAACTGGTCTCCAACTACCAGTGTTCTAGATTTAACACCACAAGAAGCATGAAGTGGAAGAAAGCCAAGTGTTTCTCACTTACGTGTTTTTGGAAGTATTACATATGTTCATGTGCCAGATGAAGAAAGAAGGAAGCTTGATGACAAAAGCAGAAAGTATTTGTTTGTGGGCTATTCTGAACAATCAAAAGGATACAAGATGTTCGATCCTGATTCTGGAAAGATGATCATTAGCAGAGATGTGACTATTGATGAAGAAGCATGTTGGGATTGGAGTAATGAAAAGAAGAAGAGTTATAGTTTTTATCCATTCTCTATGGATGAAAACAATGACAATGATCCAGAGGTAACAATTGCTACACCAGAAACTAATACTCCTCTTTCAGGTGATTCTGTTGGAGAAGAAGAAAACCAAAGTGAAAGTCCCAGAGAAAGGCCACTAAAGCTAAGACGGGTTGAAGATCTTTATGATGTAACAAGAAATCTCAGTGAAGAATTAACTCTTTATTGTCATTTTGTTGATAGTGAACCAATTGATGCAGAAGAAGCAATGAAAGATATGTGATGGAGAAAAGCCATGGAGGAAGAGATTCAAGCAATCGAAAAGAACAAGACGTGGGAGCTTACCTCACTTCCAGCGGGAGAAAAACCCATTGGTGTTAAATGGGTGTTCAAGACGAAGAAAGATGCAGCAGGTGAAATTGTGAGACACAAGGCGAGGCTGGTAGCAAAAGGATTCAGTCAAAGAGCTGGCATCGACTATAATGAAGTTTTTGCTCCAATTGCTAGATTGGAAACGATCAGATTGGTAATCTCAATTGCTGCACAAAACAGGTGGAAGATTCATCAAATGGATGTCAAATCAGCTTTTCTGAATGGATACTTAGAGGAAGAAATTTATATTCAACAACCACCTGGTTTCATTACCAAAGGGCATGATGATAAAGTGTTAAAGTTGAAGAAAGCACTTTATGGGCTCAAGCAAGCACCAAGAGCCTGGAATAGCCGAATTGATAAATATTTTCAAGAGAATGGTTTCTCTAAATGTCCACATGAATATGACTTGTATGAAAAATGAAAAATGAAGACATAATGATTGTTTGTCTATATGTGGATGACTTAATTTTCACAGGGAGTAATCAGCAGATGTTTGAAGAATTCAAGAAGGCGATGGCTCATGAGTTTGAAATGACTAATATTGGCCTTATGTCATATTACCTTGGCATTGAAGTTTGGCAGAATGATGATGGAATTCTCATTTCTCAAAATGGCTTTGCAAAGGAGGTTTTGAAGAAGTTCAAAATGGAGAATTGCAATCCTGTCAAAACACCGGTTGAATGCAGCTTAAAGTTGACTAAAGATGAAAATGGTGTGAAAGTGAATCCGACAATTTTTCGAAGCTTGGTTAGAAGTCTTAGATATCTGACGTGCACAAGGCTAGACATCCTATATGCAGTTGGATTAGTGAGTAGATACATGGAAGCGCCAACAGAGTCTCATTGGAATGCATCAAAAAGAATACTCCGTTATTTAAAAGTACAATCAATTTGGCCTACACTACTCAATTTCTAATGAATTTAAATTAGTTGGATACAATGATAGTGATTGGGCCGGTGACAAGGATGATAAAAAAAGCACGACAGGTTTTGTATTTTTCGTGGGTAATACAGCATTCACTTGGAGTTCTAAGAAGCAACCCATTGTGACTTTGTCAACTTGTGAGGCAGAATAAGTTGCTGCGACAGCATGTGTATGTCATGCAATATGGTTGAGAAGATTACTGAAGGAATCGAAGATGGCTCAACATGATCCAACCGAAATTTTTGTAGATAATAAATCTGCATTGGCGTTGGCAAAGAATCCAGTATTCCATTATCGAAGCAAGCATATTGATACGAGGTATCATTTCATCAGGGAAAGCATTGAGCAAAATGAAGTAATACTGAAGTATGTCAAAACTCAAGATCAAGTTGCTGACATTTTTACGAAGCCGCTTAAATACAACATGTTCAATCAGTTGCGAGCATTATTGGGAATTACCGAAAATTAAGTTTAAGAGGGGATGTTGAAATAATAAACTTAATTTAAAAAATAAAAAATAAAAAAAATAAAAGGAGGGACAATGATTTGATATGCACATGATGGTGCAATATAACGATAAGGAATAGACAAATTAGTAGTTGAATAATAATGTATGTGGCAGACAAAAGAAGATTGTAGTGGCTGTAAAATATGTGGTTGTGAGTTGAGTATGGAAGCATGGGCTGTTTTAGGTATAAGCGTGTGGTTTTTGTTTAATGTAATGGTGGTTGTTTATAAACCACAAAATTATACAGTGTTTGCTCTATAAATAGAGTTTGTGTGTGCAGAGTATGTGATAGAGTTTGTAAGATAAGTGCGTGTGTTTAAGAAAATATTAATGAAGTTTTATTTTAAGTGTTAGTTGATATTCCTACTATTTAGTCCTCTTCCTTTAACAAGAACCATTTGCCCAAATATCTTATGAAAAACTCTCCCAAGCAATAGATGGCTTCTCTCCCTCTAATTTGATTGGTATATGTAGTTTTGGTTCTGTGTATAAAGGGAGCATTGACGATGAAGATGTTGCAATCAAAGTGCTTAACATTGAGCGCTGAGGTGCTTCTAGAAAGTTTCATAGTTGAGTGTGTTGAAAGAAATTCGCCATCGAAATCTGGTCAAGATCGTAACTTGTTGCTCGAGCATTGATTTTCAAGGTAACGATTTTAAGGCTCTAGTGTATGAATACATGCCTAATGGGAGTTTAGACAAATGGGTGCATCCAGACCAAGAAACTTATGACGATCAAAATGATCTAAGCCTTGTTTGTAGAATCAACATTGCCATTGATGTGGCTTGTGCACTTGATTATCTCCATCACGATTGCCATCAGCCAATCATTCATTGTGATCTGAAACCGAGTAATATTCTTCTTGATAGCAACATGACTGCCCATATTGGAGACTTTGGGTTATCGAGAGTTCTTCCACAACTTAGAAATCTAACTGAAAGCAGCTCATCAATTGGAATTAAAGGAACTATTGGCTGTGCTGCACCAGGTGATTTAACCTCAATTTTCGTTTACTCATGGTGTTTCTTTCAAGAAATTGTATTTATTGATTGCACTTTCGTTCATGGAATTAACAGATTATGGTCTAGGAGGAGAAGTTTCAATACGTGGAGATATCTACAGTTATGGGATTTTATTATTGGAAATGATAACAGGAAAGAGACCGACTCATGATATGTTTGAGATTTCCAAGGTTATGGTAGGAGTTGAATGCTCCATCGAGTCACCAAGAGATTGAATGAACATGACTAAGGTTGTTCATGAGCTGCTCAAGGTTAGGGCTGTACTTGAGAAAACTACAACCAAAAACCATAACAACAGACATCGGTACCTGTATTTATTTATTTATTTATTTTATTTACTTTTTTTTTTGTATTTAATTTATTTTTCTAATATCTGTTGGTGCTAGACAATGTTATTTCATAATGAGCTTACCGCGTTATCTTGGAGGACAAACAGAGTAAACAAGAGCAAGGTTGTAAGTTCATTTTAGCTAAACGTGAACAAGATCCTGGCCAGGTGTTAGAATTTGTTAGATATTTGTAGAGAGATCTTTTGTGGTTCAATTCCATAAATTAAGGAAATGAAACATAAACAAACAATGGTGTTACTTGTGAATGTGTGTGCATAATTTAGGAATGTTGTCTCAATAAAGATTTTTTTTTTTTTTTGTTGTCTTATAGATTGTCTAATAATAAAAGTGTATGTACAATCAGACAATAATTCTAGTTCGAATCTCTCTTTTTGATACTTAAAAAAAAAAAAAAAAAGAGAAAGGTTTTAGTTATTGTATTACTTAAAAGAAACATTATTTTGTAACCATTATATTGGACATATTGTTTAGTTGATTTTTATTATTTATCACAAGATTATTCAACTTTAATTTTTGACCGTCATAGCTAAAAAGATTAAAAAGAAAAACTTTATTATAGTTTTATTTTAGTCTAAATAAATGTTGGTTATATTTCAAAATTTTTTTTATTTTAATTTAGGACAATGATACGACAGAATTAAAAGTGTTGTCAATTTTTTTAAGTTTGAAGAAAATTATCATTTCTGGTGATGACTACAATTTTCATCTCCCGTCCACAAAAGACAATTATAGCTCATTTTTCCTAATTCAAAATTTACATCATTCTCATTTTGATTTATTTAACAACAATAATATTTGGATTGCAATTCTGAAATGGGTGAAAATTCATTGTTTTATTTTATAAAAGAATTTCTATAGTAAATTCTTAATTCTCTCTCCCTTGTTTGGGTCGTTGTTGGTATGGTAATGTAGAGAGTAAGTTTTGGCTTTGCATTGCTTTTCATTACTTTCTTTTTTTTTTATTGCTTTTCATTATTTTTTTATTAATTAATTTTTGATTGGTTGTGATATGAATTGTGAGGGTGGTGGTGCTTTTATGATCTTTTAGCTTAAGTTTTATGTCAGTTTTTTTGGAGATTGTGAACACCTCAATTTTGTATCTCAGATAATTGGAGTAATCCATCAAATGGAACCTGAATAGAAACTCAAAATCAACGCAAAGTCGAGAGGCGAGGCGTACTGATTCAACTCTCTCTACGGTATCATTTTCAAAATAGGTCAGTACCAACGGAAACTAGACTGAAATATCTTTCCAACGATTTAGGACATGTATTGGAGTTGAAATGAGCTGCAAACCCGTCAAACCGGACGAAGGACCAAACCAAACTAGATATGTGAACAAATAGCTTTTCTTGATGTGTGAAGAGGTGATTAGGAAAAGGAGAGTTCGAAAGTTTTGTGTAGGTTGGTCAGCTTTTTAAAAGTATTTTTGAAAAACTGTATGGCATTCCCAGTTCCCACCATTTCATTCTTTTGGTGACTGTTACATGTTAATGGTCATTTGAGAATTGTTATCCGTCATCTTTTCGTCTTTTCTCTTCATAAATAGGGGAAGAAATAATAGGTTCTGCAGCCTCATTTGTGCCTAGTGACTCCTCTTTATCTTCAAGGGGGTTTCCTATAAAATTGAATCATCATTTTAAAAATTATTTTGATTGGTGTTGAAAGGATACTCATATTGTTTTGGAAACATATTTTTTAAATCACTTGAAAAATGCATACTAAGGCATAATTTAATGGTAAGTGCATATATAATCTGATAATAGATTTAGGTTCGAATCTCAATACTAAAAAAACAAAAAGAAATCACGTAAAAAGTTAATGTTGATGCGCTTTTAACACATATATTCATAATATTTTTCTTTTCCAAGTTCAACTATTCCTTAATTTCTTGCTTAATAATAATAGTTATGACCTATTCAATTTATTGAAAAATTATAAAACCCAAATAAAAATAAAAAGCTAGTCAACAGTCAAATCTTTCTGCATATAGAATATTGACCTAAATGTTCAAACCTTACCAGTATAAATACCCTTCAGCCTTTTCTTTTGAAACATTCTTCCCAAAAAAACAGAAAAAAATAATCTTCACTTAGTTTTGCATTGGGAATTGTCTTCAAGAAAATTATGAGGCTACTCAACATTACTCTGGCTGCATTCTTGCTTCTTTTTTTACATGTGCAACTATTCCAGGCAACTAGAATATTATCTGGAGACCTGAACAAAGGACTTGGTCTTCAGTCTCTTCAAAGGGAACCTGTCCCTCCGTCAGGTCCCTCAGGCTGCACCAACGGTCCTGAGAGCGGCGGACCAAGCTGTCCTAATACTGTTAATGTCAATCAAATGAATTTTGCTGGTAATGCTCTTCCTCGCGCTTATCCGCGTCCCATGGTTCAGTTTGGAGTCGCTGCTAATCACAAATAAGAACATTAATTCACAACAATTCTAGCCTTTTTCTGTTCTTTCATTCTTTTTTTTTTTTTTTTTTTTTTTTTTGTAATTTTTTTGTAATCAATTTGTACATCTTTATTGTGTAAGATATACATAGATTTTCATTTATACTATTCAAAAAGAACATTTTGTAAATTTTTCAATGAATAAATATATTCTGGTTATTTGAAACTTCTCTTTTCTTTTTCATTTATGTATCTATAATATATGTAATGTTTATTCATATTTATTTACGAAGCTGACCATCATTTCTGGAGAAAACTTCCGAATCGATTATGCATGCATACTGTTTCTTTGTTTGTAACAAATGAACGTAAATAAATATTAATTTGATTTATAAACGAGAGTCGTATATTAAAAAAAATCAATTGTAAACAAGTTTTCATGTTCGATTTAACAATGAAAGTTTTTGTAAGAGAGTTACTTTAGTTGTTTGTTAATGAAACAAAATAGAAAAATGATTGAAATTTTCATTCTAACCCAATTCTTGGTTTTGGTTTGTGGATTCTTGCCTGAAATAATAGACCAATTGCTTGATTTGAAGCTTCCATGTGCAGAGGAGACAAAACTAAAATAGCCAAAATTTGCGTATTGAAATTGAAGTCAGAAAGTGGAATAGGCAGCTTCAAATCCAGCATGCCATCAATTTTTTTAATTAGCTTTCCTTTGACTGATGCTAATTAAGTCAAAGCTTACTTATCATTATATTAAATACGCTCATGATATTTTCTAAGAACTGAACTAATTATTAAGACCATTATTCCTTTTATTTTTATTTTTTTATTTTTTTTATTATAACTTAAGGTGACTGAACATATGAGGAAAATAAATACCCTATGTGTTTTAGTATTACAGATCAACTTTCTCATATTGTAATAAATTTATCACGGTACAAAAAATTTAGAATTTAATTATAATTTGAGAAAGTCCAATTATAATTTTTTTTTTTTTTTTTTGATGGAAAATACGACTGCATTAATCACTGGAATAAAATTGATACAGGTGCTCAGGGATGACATTTCATACTCTAAAAACAGCTTCTCCATAGGAGGCCCTCGCAGGTATATGAGCTCCACGATTAGTCGGACGACGAATCCACCTAACATGAATTTTAGGCCTACGAGCTAAAATCGTTTTAAAATCCTTAATAACACAACCAATTTCAGAAAAATCATCTAAGAAAGAGCCAAGAGCATTGATTGCCCTAAAGTTGTTACTTTGTTGATTACAATTAAGTAAATTGGTTTAAAATTCAAATTGTATGATTCTCCTAAAGTTTAGGATTAAACTTGCTTAGAATGAATATATGACCTGCATCAAACTAATGAAAACATTAATTTTTTAAAAGTTGTTCTTTTTTTTTTTCAGTATGTGGTAGAAATACCTTCATTTTAACAAAAAAAAAACATTTATTTTCATTTCTTTAGTACATGAGTGAGCTTAAATACCGTATTTAAGCAAGCCAATCCCACCATATTTATAGTGGATATATGTTTGTTGCTTTTAAGGTTACTTGTAAAAATTTGATACGTATATGGAGAATGACTAAGCATTGACAAAAATCTGTTATCTAAAACTATATATTTACTAATAAGAAATTATTAAAAATATTGTGGGCTTTGATTACCATTAAGGATCAGGTAAGAAAATGCTTCATTTGTGCAAGTGGTTGGCGGAAGTAGTAATAAATTACCTAGGCTAAACATATACGTTTTCAACTACTTAGTCGAATTTCGATATTTCACATCTTTTTAAAAAATTATTTAATTTGTTTAAATTATAATGAATTATTGACTGAATTAATTTTACTACTCTTAATTTATTATTTGAGTAAAAAACTATTCAATCACTATTAATCATATACAAAGGGGTAAAAATAGAAAAAAAAATTATTTTTTATGAAATTTAGAAATGTTATAATTATTTAGGGATATAGTAATCTCTCAATTGCGATAAATATTTGGAAATAAAAGAAGCAATTCAAATTCTTAGTTTCCATTTATCACGTTGAAGTAATACCTTGCTAGTTTTTTTGCAAGAAAATTTAATGTGAGACTTTGATCAGGCTTATATCTTTGACTAGCACATGTGAAGAAAACTAATAGAAAGAATAATTGCAGACATTGGAAATTTCTCTATTGCTTGAGAGTTAGGATTGCTCCATTACGGCGGCTAGGATTTCGTTTCAGCAATGATGACATTCTTTCTCCATAGGGAAGTTAGTTTCCACTTGTCCTTGTTTTCTCGGTTTTCTTGTTCTAGTTGTAGCTGGTAGTTTTCTATTTTCATAGTATTCTTTTATAAGTTTTTACGTTCCTTTGTTTTCGTCTATTTTTATTTGTTTCTTAGGGTTTATCGTTTTGTCAGTACCTGTCTCTTAACTAGATCCTTTTGTTTGTTTGCTTATATCAGTTGTTTATCTATTATTCTATTTCCATTATCATTAATTTGCAGTGGTGCTATGCGGAATGGATAAACAAAATACTTGTCGTATACCTAAGCGAAAGGATAAGAACGTGATTACAGAAGATGAAGCAGAAGTATTGGAGGCTAATATTGAAGAGGAAATTGAAAATACTGATACAGGTTCCCTATGTTTGGTGGGAAAGTTATGGATAAACCGAAGCTTCAATAAATTCGCACTTATGGAAACTATGGTAGGAGTTTAGAGAACCAAATATGGAAATTGAGGCCAACGAATGGAGTAAAGACATATATCTTTTCCAGTTTAAGCAGCAAAGAGATAAGCAGGAGATGCTATCTAAGGAGCCAGCGGATTTTGACAAGCATATACTGGTTCCAAAAGAAATTCAAGGGGAGGAAACCGACAGATATTGAATTATTTTCTACTTTGATTTGGTGTAGAGCTTATGAACTACCAATTAATTGTATGAACGGGGGGATGACAAAATCCTTAGTGAAAAATTGGTTCTTTATGGAATAGGGTTCAGATAGTAATGTTACTTGGGGAAAATTTATAAGGTTTCGAGTTTTACTTGATTTTGATTAGCCTCTATCTCGAGGTTCGATGGTGAAGATGGCTTCTGGTAAATCCATTTGGGCCCCATTTCGATATGAGGGCTTGCCAAATTTCTGCTTCCTATGTGGCAAATGTGGTCATTCATTCCGAAACTGTGATGATAGTGAAATAGAGAATACTAAGGTGGAAAACACGCAATATGAGGACTGGCTTAAAGCTTCTCAAGAAGAATGAGGAAAGTAAATATGAAGGAGAAGGACAATAAAGCTAAAGAATCAGTTGCAAGGACGATGATGTTTTCTGAGGACAGACGGAATGAGAATCAGCCACAAGGAGGAGAAGAAGATACTGTCCAATCTGTTTCCCATAAAAGGAGAGAGGAGCCCGTTAATGACCAGGTCCTTTTGTCCCAAACTATTGATTTTCTTAAGCAGTTAAAGGATATGTACTGCAAGAAAAGTGAATATTGTAGAATATTTATAGTCTTATGTATTTTTACAGTATATACTTTGTATAGTATGTGCAATTTGTACAAAATATACAAGTTTGAGCTTTTAGGCCCAAGTGGCCCTTTTGTTTGATCTTGTCATTTTTCTCATGGACTTCAACATTAGACTTCTTACTTGGGCCTTCCATTTGGGTTAGTGTCAACAATAATAATTATTGATAAATATATTTCAGGGATATTATACTAAATGTCAATTTTTAAATTTTATTTTTTAAAAATGTCAGTTTGACTTTAAAATTTGAATTATTGTCAGTTATGAGATATTTTTACTTTTGTACCATTTTTTAATTTGTAAGGCTCGTAAGGCGTTAGTTTGTTAGTATTTTAGTGTTTTAATTTCTTAATTTTTCCTTTTGTATTAATTTTCTATTTTCATTATTGTTTCCTTTTTTTTTTTTTTTTGCTGTGTTTCTCAGTCAACATTCTTTGTGCCAATATTTTCACAAGCGATTAAATCTTCTTCTTCTTTCAGTCATAAACATGAGAAATCGCATGCATGCACGCTCGGAATGAGAGTCCTCACCAAAAAATAGATTTTTGTTCTACAATCTCATTTTCGTTTCGCTTTCATTTCTATTCTTCAATGGAAAATCAATACCTAATTGACGATTTCATCTTCATAGATATTGTTTTTATTTTAAAGAGATAAGGTAGGACTCTTGATTTTATTTGGATTAATACTAATGCGGTATATATATATATATATATATATATACACCGTATTTACCGTTAAATCGAAAAATCTAGTTTTTTGGTCATTTGTTTATTCAATTATGAAAACAAATCACAATTATTTCGTGTATATATCTAGTTTTTCTATTTTCTTTTTCTAATTTACTTGATTCTTTAGAGATTGTGGTGGGTTGAAGGATAGGCGGTTAGTTTTAGGGTTGATTATGTTTGGACTTTGTTTTTGGCATGCTTATTGGAGGTGAAAGATTGCATCATTAGGAGATTATTTTGAAGCAGAGGTGGTTACTTTTAGAATAGTTGCTTTTGTTTTAAGAGTTGCCATTTCTTTTGCAAGGTTAATTTTAGTATTTTTAAATTTATTTTGATCAAATTTGTTATTATCTGAATAAATATTCTTTTCTGACATATAGTTAACTTTAAAACTTTACATTTGACATTTGTTAAATTGCCCCTATATTTTCAAACAGGTACCGTTATTTTCAGAACACATTTTCTTTATAAATGTTAGAGCAACAAATTATTCATAATGTTACAATGACGAAAATGCCCTTAGAAGCAAGAAACATGGTATATACATGTTCTATTTGGCAAATATACAAAACACTTTAAGTGCAAAAAAAGATAAACAAAATATGTGAAATTAATTAAATAGGAGCAAAATATACTACTTAAGTTGTGTAAATAAAAAATAAACTGATTAGTAGTTTAGGGTTTCTCTCTTCCTCTTTTCTTTCTCGTTTATTTAACCCTAGCTTTCATTTGGGGTTGTCGTTGTTAATCAGCGGTAGCCCCCTATTTTTCTTTTTTCTTCTCACTCATAATCTTTTATTCTTTTTTAATAAACTCAAATCTATTTTCTTTTAATAGATTTATTTTTTCTTTTTTTTATTATTATTGTTACTTTGTCTCCATATTTGAAGTTCTTTTATCCCTCCTTCTATAAGGGTTTAGTCATTCTTTGTGAATCTTTGTTCTTAAAAGGTATGATATTTGCTTTTATTTGATTGGAGAATTGAAATCTTATTTTACTGATGTATATCTTCAACCAATGGAGCCTGACAGTGAAGCCTGTTCCTCTATTGATGCTATTAACACATAGTGGCTTGAACTTATCCGTTTATGTCATACACAGCAAGTTGTTGGAAAAACAATCCAAACATAAAAAATCTGGAGAAGTTATTTTGTGGTCCAAATCAATTAAAGGATCAGTTGCTAATATGAAGCTTTATATTGGTCAATGTTATCTTCAAGCGAAAAATCCAATATGATTTATATTAGTTTTAGTTTTATTATTCAAAAAAATATAGATAAATATTTTGTTGTTAAAGGATTAACGAATTTTCTATTAATTATGATAGTAAGTTTTATGTCTGGTCAAATTGAGTATTTGTAATACTTGATTTTATTATTAATGAATTATATTTCTCAAAAAAGTCTTTTGTTTTTGAATTTATAACAGAAGTTATTTCACCTTCAACTCTATATCAAAATTCCTGCTTTCATCTAGCCTCTTGACACATAAATTGCTCCAATATTGAATCGTAGACTGAGATTCGCTAAGCTTGATGTCTGCAACCTTAATTACTAAATTGATGGAAAGATCGGTTATTTGACATCTTCAAGTGTCAATACTCTTCAAAATTGATTAAAAACTTAAATAACGCCATATTTTCTGACTTTTTGCTAATGCAAAAGTTTTATTTATGTGCATTATTAAAGCATGAAATTTGTTTATGCAAACCTGTGGCAATAATTGTTTATGCATAAAAGATTTATTTTGTTAAGAATCTCATATTACAGACATAAAAATGTGAGAAGCTACCTAACTAATTGGTCGGTGCTAACCTCTTAATATGGGTTAAGCCAAGTTCAAGCAAGTCTAAATAATAGATTTTCCATCTCATGAGTTCGATCTTCCCACCTCAATGGCTCAATTCAGTTACAGGGAACGATTAGTAAGCCCACATAAGTTATTAAAATGCATATTTTTATTTAGTTGCATTCACCCCATTTGATTACAAAATAGAAGATGAATCAATATTTATAATGATGGATATAGAAAAACGCTATATAGAAGCATAGAGGAATGGAGCTGAATGAAGACAGCAACAGAATAATTCCTCTCCTGATAATCTTTGGTTGCACTTCTCTGTCAGCCAATTTTGGGTACCATAGTCACGACATGATTGTCGTCGATGAAGACCCTGACCCTATCGCACCGGAAATCCCCTGACACACGCGACCCTTCTTTGACAGTATTGGCCTTAACCTTTGGGTTCTCTGTCATGATAATAACCGTTGCTGCTTCCCCATTAGTGCCAACTAGCTCCGGCCATGAACTCTTACCTGCAATTTTCCATGAACATCATTGGCTAAATCTCATATATATACTGTTTTCTATTAATAATAAGGTTTCAGTAGAACTCACCTTCACAACTTGACATTTCACTTCTTTTTGCTTTTTCTCTGTCGACTCTCTCTTTGAATGATGGGCTTGGGAGAATACAGAGAGTATTTATACTAGAAAATGCTCCCGGTTCATTTTCAAGTTAGCCGGCAGGAACCGTAGAGACGGGATAGGTTAATACAAACTTTCCTTCTCTTTTTTTTTTTTTTTTTTTTTTTTTTTTTTTTTTTTTTTTTTTTTTTTTTTGTGTGTGTGTGTTTTTTGCTGAGATGGGCCATTTTGGACGATGGTTTTTGGAGCTTGTTAATTGTCTAAAGCACTGGGCAGCAACCATCGCCATGAAGACAAGACACGATCAATCTTACAATAACATTTTCCTTATACAAGACACACATGTAGGACGCGTACTTGGAAAAAACCAAGAACCAATATAATAACTGAGAATTTAATTGTTACTTTCTCGTTTTTATCTTTTCCATTCCCATCCCAAGTAATGATGTACTAAGCATCAGTGACTTGCATGATTCTTACTCTTGAAAATTTTTGCAGGTAGAAATGGCAGCTTGTGTCGGCTTTGTATTAGAATTCCAATGGCAACTGCTAAACTATTTTGCGGGATTTGGGAGTTTTTGTGAGAAGGCAAATAAGGGCAATAAAAGAAAAATACTCCAGGATACTAGTGAAAACTTTAGTCTGATAGAAACCAAAATAATATTATACATTAAAAGGTGAGAGGAATGAACAACGCACTAGGGAGAAATGAATAATTCTAAACCTCAGTTCCTTCCAGCTCCTAATACTGCGTTGATTTCTGGACACTAATGCCTAAAGCAAATGGTCAAAAAAAAAAAAATAATCATCTAGCTGCAGATATGATTAAAAAAAAAATCATCCCAGGTTTCTGTATCCTACATTTTATTTTCCAATAATAGTTGGCCTGCTAAAGTTCTGGAATGTAAAATCTATTGTGTAGTCTTCTTTCTACCACGGCCCCTCCTTGAAGTGCCTGTAACTCTCTTTGGAGGTTCTTCATCACTTTTCTCATTGTCACTGCCTTCATCAAAACTGTCTGTTTTGTCTGTGGATTCTTCCTCTTCTTTTGGCAATTTTCCTGAAGATTCCTTCTTTGAGAGCTGATCTCGAAGCCCTCTAAGTTTCTGTTTCTTTGAATTCAAGACCCCAACAAACTGGAAGCAGAGGATGACCAAGTCAATCCTAAATGTGACGAGAGATGAATGATGAAGATTAACTCTATTAGCTAGTTTCTGTTGCAGCATACTCAACAATTTAACAAGTAAGAAAACCCTTAGCAATGGACTCTTGGCTGAATTGCATCTGAATTTAGCATCTCCAACCATTACCATGAGAAGCTGGTTCATTCTTTCCATTTGATCTAATTCGCCAAATTGTTTTACAGATACAATAGGAAGACAGCCTATTCCATTTCATTCACAACAATTAAAGGTAGAAAAGCATAAATACTCAACCTAAGTCCTTGCCTCAATTTTCTCAATAAAAAGTTAAAACTAGTGTTTCATACTGAACCTCTGTCATGTAACAGGTACATGCAGTCAAACATTTGATGAGATACTGGCATATCCCAAAATCAAATTCACAAGGATATCACAAATCAAATCCAATGAGTCGAGAAAAATTCGGCGCATTTACCAAACATGGGATTGATATTTTGGCGTTTCCTAAACTTAAACAAGCTTGTTACTTGACATTTTGATACTATAAAAACATTACCACTGAAGTCTGAGCTACAGTAAATTCAACTTAACATAAAACCGAAGAAACTAAAATCTTCAACAAAAGTTCTTTTGGAATATAATTGTACCAATCTTCTGCATTGTACTTTATAAAGCAACATCAAATAACAATGCGACCACACTTGTAAACAAAAGTAGCATCCTGTTAACAAGAATTCAAGACTCACCTTTGCATATATTGCAGATTCAAATTCCATCTTCTCGCTGTTAAATTTCTCACTTTGTGCCAAACACTTCTCAGCTTCCTCCTTCATCCGCTCAAATGACCGAGTCTTGCTGACAACTTCTTCCTGTAGGTACATGGTACAATTGCACCCATACATATAGCACCTAATTACAAGTGATGCTACTCATAATCATCTATTTAACATGCACCAAACGGAAGTTACTCTGCATAAAACAATAGAACAATAAATTAAAAACTTACACTTAGTCTTATATTTGCATCGATCAGAAAATCCAAGATTCCTGCAGTAGTCCTCTTACAGTCAGGCGAAGGCTTGCATTTCCATCGCCATTCTAACCTAGTCCCTTCCTTTTCAAATGTCCATGACAACTACAAACACAAATCATCAAAAACCTTAATTTTCAAAATTTTCGAAAATTTTCCGTTTCTCTCGAACTTTCTCAGCAATTTAAAAGAGAATAGCATAAACATTAAATTAAAAATTGTAAAACCCAAATTAGGCAAATTACTAACTCGTTTATGGCCATCACCGGCATCCGCGAACCGATAGACAGAACCAGGCTGTTGAAACCCTAAGTATTGCTCAGCTAAATGAACATACTCAGTCACCGGCTGGTCCCACTGCGCTGCTCTCTCTTTCACATCCTCTTCTGTCGCTATCAATTTGACAAATGAACAAAGAAATTGTGTTCAACAACTAATAAAAGCACAAGAAAATAAGAGTATATACACAGAGAGGAGTCGATAGGTTGTCACACCATGGCAGACCCAAGCGTTGAGCCCATCAGTGATAGAGAGGTTAAAGTGAGTATCGAACCATGTTCCTTTGACGAAAATTGGTTCGGCCATGTCGGCGGAGTGTTCGAGCTTCAGGCACGTGTGCCTAGCTACTGCTGCCTCCGTTGTATCCATTTTTGAAGGTTGTTTGAGTTTCTTCTTAGAGAAGCTGTTAAGAACAGTAAAGTCTACAAGTTTCGGGGTTTTATTAAATCCGGAAAGTGGGAGATGGGCGATCTCTGACTTGATCAGTTGATCCTTCCCGCTCTCTTTGTCTCCAAATTTTACTAGTTGGGCCTAATTTTGGGCCAGCCTTTATCTTTGACTTTCAGTGGACGCTCATGGTCTGCAAAAACAAGTACAAGCCTAAATTTATATGTAGAAAGTGCTTTTTTCCTTTCTTCTCTTTCTCTGATACTCCTGCTCCATCAGTTACTAGGGTTTTTGTATAGCCACATGACAATAGGCTGAACATAGAGATATCTATAGAGAACCTACTTTCAAACCAAAATTGAAACCAATCAGTATGCCAGGTTAGGAGTTGACTACAACACAGGAACTAATTTCAATCTAAAAATAATTTATCTTTCCTGTGTGGAATTTTCTTATGAGTGAAAGTTTATTGGATTCGAAAAATATAAATTACTTATAATGATGTTAATGGTGTTTTCAAATTAATTTATATCAGCATCCACTGTTCTTTTTCCAATGTTATCCTCGTTTGGTATATCGCATGTCTGGGTTCAAACCTAAAAGGTTACTGGAGGTCATCTTGTTACATCTATTTCAGTCACTAAATGCACACAATAGTTGCATATCCGTCTCTGTTTGCTATTTCATTTGTCTTTGCAATTCTAAAGACTTTTAATTTAAGATGCTTATGCCAGAACTAATACAAGGTTCCTTTTGTTTTAACATTCAATGTACCACTGCTTATTGGCATGGAGTAAGGCACTTGTAGAAGCTCTGAAGAATACATTTGATAGTCAAAATGTATCCTTTGTAGAGACTGATGGGAGCAGGTATAAAGCGGAAACAACCCTCTTCGAAACCATATGAGGCAAACTAAAAACATTATCGAACAAATCAATAAACTGACCTCTTGAAGCGCAGAATCGCTCACCGGTCTTCTTTCCAGAGATCTTGGAGTCACCCACGATCTTCTGCAGTAATCCCTAACTATCTCTCTTTTGGAACTCTCTGAGTGGCAGAGAATAGAATAACATCCGTCTCTTTATTCTTAGGGTTTTCCAATCTTATATTAAAAAAAACTCTCTTCGATAGGAAGATATTTTTTAATATAAAATAAATTAAATAAAAAATTATTTAATTAAAATAATATCAATTATTTTAAAACTAAATAATTTATCTATTATTTAATACACCCTTAACTTTCCAAATAATTAGGGCACTACAGGGACCACAGGAATAAAATAAATCAGGCTACTAATTATAATAAGAACCTATGTAGACCAACATATTCTTATTATAATTAATCATGAATTATTCCACTAAAAACTCATGACTGAACTCCTTATTTATTTTACAATTCCACAACATAATAAAATAATGTTCCCCACGTTAAGATTACAGATGCTGTCATTTAAATAACTTACTGACAATTTATTTAAATCACAATATAACTTTAAGATTGTCGCTCAACTTATTTCATGTGTCGGATTCAATATCCACCTGCAGGGTTTACACTATGAAACCTTATAAGCTTACTTAAAGTGCATCATCAATCTCTTAACCGAGACATGGATTCTATCATTAATTAATATTTCACAAACACAAAATATCTTTGCCCAATTCACCGAGAATATTATTCCAATAATGAAACTCACCCTTTAATGAATCAAAGCACAAGACAATCAATGTTTGGTCATATTAAAATAAATCAAGATTAAGAACAATAATCATTATTTCTAATGTCCTAGAGAATATGTTTAACAGTCAGTACTAAACATCCATTCTCTACTTGGTCCAATTAAATACATACAAAATGTACTAATCACAATTATTGTTCATATGCTAATAACATTTATTTAATGCAAATTTCCAATTAAATACAAAGAAATAATTGTCAATAGAAAATCATTCATAGCTATACTATTACATATGCATGGTTAATAGTATATCTCTATCAGAGACTGCTAGATTTGCAGGGTACGCAAAAAATCCAAGTGTTTTCTTAAAGAATGGAAGTTACTCTGCTTTTCTGGAGTTGTTTATGGAACAGGGTCCCATTCTGGAGGCTTAAGGTAGACTAATTTTCACTGGTAATATTATCCCTTCATAGACATGTGAATAATGAATATGGCTTTGATGATGATGATTTTGTGCATTGATATCGTGGGATTCTGTGGCTCCAGTAATAACAAAATCTTATGTTGACCAGTGCTAAGATTAAGGAGAGAAGTATGTAATTATGTAAATATTTCATAGTTGTATTCTTTTCTACTGTATGAATAGCTGTATCCATGAAGAAGAAATATGTAATCCTGAGAGTTTCTCTTATTTGTAATTTGGAATCCCTTTTCATTGACATGGTATCAAAGCCTCGTTGCTCTGTATCAATTTTACAAGGTGTGATCTAAACTTTAAGCTCTCTTTACTTGTTGCTTTCTTGTTGACATTGAGTATGAAAAATCAGATAGCGTATCAATCAAATTTAATGGTAAACACCTATGGTCTTTGGGAATTTATTTTCAACTATATGTTGAAGGAAAAGATTTTTCTGGAATTCTTGATGGTTCAATTTCTACACCTAAAGATGTAAAGGAAAAGAGTCAATGGAAAATTAAAAATGCTAGTGTCATGCGATAGAGATATACTATTAACCATGCATATATAATAGTATGTTTTTAGTGTTATTTCTTTGTACAATTATTTCTATGTATTTAATTGCAGATTTACATTAAATGAATAAATTTTTTAGTATATTTTATAATAATGGTGTTAGTACATTTTGTATGTATCAAACTGGACTAAGTATAAAATAGTTGTTTTATACTGACTATTAAAACTGACTATTAAAACATATTATCTAGGATCTTAGAAACAAGATTTATGTTCTTAATCTTGATTTAATTAATATAATATACATTGCTTTGTGCTTTAGTTGATTAAAGAGTGAGTTTCATTTATCGGGACAATAATTCTCGGTGAATTGTTCAAAAGCAATTTGTATTTGTTAAATATTAATTAATGATAGAACCCGTGTTTCGGTTTAAAGGATGACCATGCGCTTTAAGTAAGCTTATAAGATTTCATTGTGTAAACCTTGCAGGTGAATTTTTGATTTGACACATCAAATAAGTTAAGCGACTATCTTAAATATTAAAATTGTTATTTAAATAAATTGTCAGTGATTTATTTTTTTTAACAAGCATCTGTAATCTTTACATATGAATATAAATTATTATGTTAAAGCACACAATCCCATTAAGACAGTATAAAAACATTCAAGATCTATCAACAAGGAATGATCTAAGAGATTACGTCCAAAATTTGCTCTAAACGAACATCGATGGTGTATCAAATGGTGAATACAGTTCAAAAATAGGTGCACAAAACTAGTTTATGCGATCATTCAGTTAGGCCTAATCCTGTCATTTTCGTATCATCAATTCACGCCTCAAAATAGCCAAGAGCAAGCCTTACTCTAGTTTCATTAAATAAGGCCACACCTCGTTGATTCTCAGATTAGAATTTAGCGCCGCGTTGTACAAGGTCTAGCCTTATCGAATGTTGATCTTACAGGACCATGTCCTATGACAAGTTTGATGCACCATTTATCAAGTTCTCATTAACTTCTATTTTTCATCAAGACTTTTATGCTATTCTAATTCTTAATTAGTTCTTTAGGGTTAGAAGGAAAAGAATCCATATAAAATAGTCCTTGAATATTCATTATTCTTATCTTTTCAATCATAAGTGGTGATAAGTGTGCAAGAGACTAGGAATTTAGCCTTGAAATCAAGATGGTTATGAGATACGAACCTTTTCAAAAGTATGACAACCAAGTTGCAGCTGAGAAGGAGAATGGGAAAGCAACTCAAGGAGCCTCTAATTCAGGTAGTACCAATATAGAAAAGGCAAATACCAAAACTTCAGCAAGTGGAGGAGGTAACAAATGTACTAATTGTAATATTTTGAAAGCTCCCAACTCTTATACAGATTTACACCTATCACGTTTTACATGTGTAATGTATCAGGCAACATTCCAAAGAACGTTCACAAAGAAAATCAGTTGATGTGGTAGGGAAACAAGATGAAAATGAAGAATATATGTTTTGTGCACTTGATGGGGATGATGACGAGGAAGAATATGAATAAGGAAAGTATTTATGCAGTGAGAAAGTTCATTCTTTCACTAAACTTAAAAGACACAAATCAAAGATGCAAGCTTTTTAGGACCGGATGCATATATGAAAGGCCGATCATAGGTTTATTTTTGTAGTTATTTTAATATAGATTTTTATTTGGATTTTTGGTACTTTTAATTACTTTAGGAAATTTTTATATAGCTTTAGTTAAGTGCTATTCAATTTTAATTTTTGCTTCCTTGATTTTATTAAGCTCAAATTAAATGATTTTTGAGGGATTTTTATTAAGATTGGAAAAAACTTACCTAGATGGGTCTATGGCCTCACTTATAGATCAAACAAATAAAGTTAAAAATTCTTTAAAAAGTGTTCTGATTTTATCTTTATTTTCCAAATGTATATTTATAAATATCATCGTTTCAATAAAAATCATTAATTTCATTGATTTAGCACATAAATCGAGTCATGGATCCGGTTTAGGTAAGTTTTTCTGATTAGGAAGTAGCTAATTATGGAAACAAGGGAGTTTGAAGCTGAAAAAGGCAAGAAAAAAAGATATGATTTCAAGAGGTAGTATAAAACATAGCCTGCCCATGTTATTTTGCACAGCCGTATTTTCTTAGTTGCTGGAATTTCAATTTGGCCCGTGTTTGAATGTTGAGCCCATGTCATATACCGAGATTTGGACATGTTTTTATATGAGACCATGTGAATGTTGAAATTTTGGAAGGAAAAATGGAAATGCACAAGATGATTAATAATGTTTTGTACTTCATTAAATTAACAAAAGAATGTGCCTATTTATAGGCTTACAAGTGAATCAAATAAGATCTAAAAATACTCCTAAAAATCATTAATCCTAATAACAAAAATATCAAATTCTATGCAGAAAATCAGCACTAAATAAAATTGAAATCTCAAAATATTTTTAATAATATTATTTTGAATTAATCCTAACATTCTCTCTTAATTCAAACATAATATTTTTTATTACAATAATTAACAATTAAAAATTTTTAATCTAGCATTTGAAGCACCTCTCTTCAATTAATTTTGTTGCAGCACATCTCTCCAACTCATCATTTTGATGCACTTCTCTCCAAATATTGATGCACTTCTCATCAAACTAGCAAATGAATTTTAATTGTTCTTTTTTTTTTTCTTTTAAAGCACTTGTCTTCAAATATTGATGCACCTCTCATCACTTTCTTTATTCTGGAGCACATCTCTCCAATGTTCTCTTGGAGCACTTCTCTCCAATATTCTCTTGGAGCACATCTCTCCAATACTCAAAGAAGAGTTCCTTACTCTTGCACAAAATTTGATTGATTTTTATACCTGCAATCTTTTTGAATATGACCAAATTTCTTACAATTAAAACATTGAGGTTTACCTTTATGCTAATAATGATCTTCATCATGATTATCTTTCTTGCATATGCCACATGGTGGAAATTTTCCTCTTTTTGATAAAAATTTGTTCGTTTTCTTGGCAACAAAAGCAGCCTCTATAGTATTATCTTTTCTAAATGCTCTCCGTTGCTCCACAGCTTCTAGTGCATTAGTTAGTTCACCAGCGGAAATTTCAAAAAGATTTTTTGTATCTTCAAGAGAAGAAATTTTGGACTCAAATTTTTTGGGTAGACTTATTATAATTTTTTCAACCACCCTTCTTTCAGAAATTTTTCACCAAGTAATCTAATTTTGTTAACAATGGACATGAGATTGTTAACATATTCTTTGACACCTCCAGATGTTTTCATTTTTTGCATCTCAAATTTTCTTTTAAGATTCAAAACTTGCATCAATTTCGTCTACTCGTTGCCTTGATACTCATTTTTTAATGAGTCCCATATCTCCTTTGCTGTTTCACAAGTCATAATACTTGTGAAAATTATATCCGAAACAGAAGAATGAAGGCAGATTTTTGCTTTGAATTTTTTGGCATTTTCTTCGCTATGATTCTTAATTTGAACCATAGTTGGGTTGGATGGCAATGGAGGGATTTCCTATTCTGTTTCAACATGCTCCCATATGTCATAAGCTTGTAAATAAACTTTCTTTTTAACAGCTCATAGCTGATAATTTTCACCAATAAAAATTGGAGGTTAAGAAAATGGAATAGTATTTGTGGCCATTTAACAGACAGGCTCTGATACCATGTTGAATTTTGGAAGGAAAAATGAAAATGCACAAGATGATTAATAATGTTTTGCACTTCATTAAATTACCAAAAGAATGTGCCTATTTATAAGCTTACAAGTGAATCAAATAAGACTTAAAAATACTCCTAAAAATCGTTGATTCTAATAACAAAAATATCAAATTCTATGCGGAAAATCTGCACTAAATAATTGAAATCTCAAAATATTTTTAATAATATTATTTTGAATTAATCCTAACAATGAAGACTCACCTTAATTGATTTCTTATCCTAGTCAATCAATACACCTAATTTAGAAAGCAATCAATGATCTAATTCTTCTTTAATGCGATTGATTTCTTTCTCATCAAGAAAAGTTATTTCCCCAATTAGATCCAATGAAGCCATGGATTTACGAAGTCTAAACAAGGAGAATTATATACCAAAATTTCAAACCTTCATTCTACAATTTCATTCTCTACACAACTTTTTCTCTCTAAAGACTTCAAGTAAAATCAATGGAGATCGAGATTCAAGAAAGCACTTCAAGTCAAGTGCAATTAGTTTTTATTTTTAAATTTCTACTTCTTTTGTTTTCAATTTTCTTCATGCTATTGAGAATATTACAAGTTTATTTGTGTTTAATTTCTTTACTATGTTGAACTAAATTTCTTTACTAGGAATTTGATGTAACTTAATATGATTCTAATTTATGAAGTTAGATTATCATTTTCTTTATTTATGATAAATTTATTATTGTGCTTAATTTTCCAAACTGACTATTTTCCTTTGAGTTGATTTATTTCAATAAATATTATTGAGAGAAGAATTATTGGTAAGGAAAAGGTAATAAATTTAATGGAAGTAATAACTTAATACAAGAGCTAAGGTTTGACTCATGGGAGGTTTTATGAAATAACCATAGATTTTAACGATTTTAATTCATATTTGATTATGACAATGGAGAGATAGATAATTGAATTTAACATAATTAATGCAAGAGCTAGGGTTTGACTCATGGGAGGTTTTATTAAATAACCATAGATTTTAACGATTTAATTCATATTTGATTATAACTATTGAGAGATTGATAATTGAATTGAGTTAAAATAATTAATAAACTCTTGAAAAAGATCATTAGTGAATTTATGTTATTTCTTCTATCATGAACTATTATAAATTGATTATCAAACTAATGGAATAAATTTGATAAAATTAAATAAAGTCAAATTCCCCAATAGCTTTTATCCATTGAATTTTTCTCTAATTGCTTTGTTTGATTTCTTTAAATTTAATTTTAATTTTTGCTTCTTTTCTTTTAATTTTTCAAACAACCTTCGTAATTGTCGTTTAAGTAATAATAGGTTAAAACAATTTTTATATTTGATATACAATTCTCGTGAGAATGATATCTTACTCGGTCTTTATCACTTGTTACAAGTTCTTACACTTGCAAAATTAGTTATTAGCGAATGTGATCATTGATGGTGAAAGTCAAGAAAATACTATTGGTAGAGTAGTTGTTCAAAAGCTTTTATAAACCTAAGCTCACCGGCATCCTTATATTATAGGGTGGATAAAGGAAATAGGAAGAATACAATTCAGGGAACTCTGAAAGGTTCCTCTTCCTGGTAAACATGTTGATGAGACTTATTGTGATATTGTTGACATGGATTCTTACCATATTTCGCTTGGTAGACTTTGACAGTTTAATTCTGATGCAAAGCACTTGCATCTCCAATGATAACGTAGATTTCTCTTATTTAATTGTCACATTAGAAAAATGGAAAGATTTGTTTTAAAAAATAAATACTCTTTAATGCATATGCATATTTGATATGTCAAGGTGATGTGTCAAAAAAATTGTTTACCACACTTTTTATTTCTAGATGGTCTGTTAGATAATATGAAAATTTATTTTTTTTTTAGTAATTGATTGCATATTGAATTATGGACCTTAAGATGAGAAAGAAGGGAGAAAGAAGGGAGGAGATGCACTCTTATATTAATTAGGGAAAGAAAACCTACCAAAGCTTCTAAAGTGGAGGAAAGTATTTTTATTTCAACTAGTTTTTAATATTGTGCATTGCGCTTGTTGCTTCTCATTGTAGTTACTCGTTAATTAATTTATAATTTTCTTTTATTATTCATCAAGAATTACATTCATTTTTTTATTTATTTTTAAATAAAAAATAATTGAATATAATAATTAATGAAATATAAATAAAATTATAAAATCAATTGATAATAAGATAAAGTATTTACTACAATTCAATTTTCTTTCATATTCATGTTCTTCAATACAAAATTGGAATGAAGATATTCATAAATTCAACAATTGAAAAAAATCATTCTAATTTTAAAATTTTAATTTTATTATAGAAATATGAAAATATTACTCAACAATAACATAATAATAATAATTTCCTTACAGAAAATAATGATTTTCTATTAAAAATAAACAATAATAATTATAATAAAAAAATAAAATAAAACAACTTGTATGAGTAAATACAAGTTAAAAATTGAATACATGAAATAATAATTAGACTTAAGATTATAATATTTTATGCATAAACACAAAGTAAAATTTAGAAAATTTGAAGGTTCAATTATAACTGATAATGAATAATATTAATAACATGTAGAATAATATTGATTTTAAGTTAAAATTAATAAAATTAAAATAAATACATCAATGATGAGCAATTATATGTCCAAAGATGAATGTTTGACATGTCCTTGATAGCAAAATCCTTAATAGTAAAAGTAAAGAAACCATTGGTAGTCAAAGTAAATAAAATTTACAGAGATAAGGTATATATATATATATATATATATATATATATATATATATATATATATATATATATATATATATATATATATATATATATGGTGATATATAATATAAAATTTCTAATTAAGATAGGACAAAACTTCTTCAATATTATTGTAATTCTTAACTAAGAATTTTATATAGTATAAATATGAAAGTTGCAAAGTTGGAGAATCGACTATTAGATACTCCTATAATGTTATTTGCTCGACAATTATATGATATTTTGTTCTACTTGAATGTTACCTAAATGGATTATGATTAAGCAATTAACATTTTTATATCATATTTTCAATTTTCGATAATCTGTCTAATAATGCAAAAAGTTATTGAATTTTGAATATTCAAAAACTTAGTGATAATAGTGCTAGTACATATTGTAACCTAACATACAAGGACACCTTAAAAGGTTCAATATATCCGTATCATACCCGTGTCAGATATGAACACCTCTCGAATACTCTCCGACACGTGTTGCACACTTTAAAAACGTGTTCTATTATGTATTTTTTTTTTATATATAATTTGAGATACTTTAAGTACATCTTGAGTATACTTTAAGGATACTTCTAAAGATACTTAGAGACACATTTGAAAATTAAAATGTAGAATATCCTAACAAAAAAAATAAAAACATAAAATATAATCAACTTTCAGTCCTCGGCAACGACACCAAAATTTTGATGTTTGTCGATTCCTCCAAAAATTAATTACTGAATTTAACTGCAGACGTGATGAAGTCAGGTCGAACCATAGAGATTGAAATCTTAAATTTTGTGTTATTTTGTAATCAAAAGAAAAGCAACTAATAAACTTAAATTGGAATTCAATCTAACAAACATTCAATTCAAGGTGATTTGTAATCCAATGCATAAATGATTACAGATAAATTATGAATTAATTATTCTTTGAATACTTAACTGAAACTTACCAACAAGCACGATAAATTCCCTGACTTCCCTATTATCGTTAATTTGAACCCAGCACCCTTATTAACTTTAATTATTAAATGAACCATAATTAAGCAATCCTTTTCAATCTAATAAAAGCATTAAGAACATGAAGTAGTTAAACTTGCATAGCAATTTAAAAAGCATAAATTGTTTAATTCAACCCTATTGTTTCTTTAGATTATTACCGAAAACTTGGAACATAATCAGTAAAACCTAATTGCTACTAACATTCAATCTTACACAACAATTACGGATTATGAATATAAAATCACACTTAATCATACCAAATAATTGACTAATAGGCCTTTTTAGCAAATCATTCAATAAAACTAACACCTTAAATGCAAGAAACAACAGATATTCAAAGAGAATCAATTTAAAGTAAGAACATGTCTCACAAATATACAAATGGATGTTGACTCCTTGAATTGAACTAAGAAATTAGCCACTCATGCCCATGGCTTACAATCACTAAAACAAAAGAATAAAGAAAGATACTCAAAATAGATGATGAAATAAGTAAAAACCTCCATCTCTTACTTGTAACACCCGCCGCCCAGTCCCGAGAGACCCGATGGCGGATGTCACATTCGGTGCCGGAGGCACCGTCTTAACTTAACGTATAAATCAGAAAATCCTAGTATGAATTAGAAGTGATTTAATATTAACAAGTTTAACAAGTAGTATTATTTGTTTTAAAAAAATGATTTGGGAGAAACCTATAGAAAAACTGCAAGAGTTTCCCCTAAACATAGACATTGCCAAACAAGTGAATACAAAACACTCCCAATTTCAAAACTCCAAACTCCATCAAACTCCAAGAACAACACAATAACACTCTTCTAAGGTCTAACTACAACATTTGCGTATGCATCAA
This sequence comes from Jatropha curcas, assembly GCF_041381405.1. NCBI lineage: Eukaryota > Viridiplantae > Streptophyta > Magnoliopsida > Malpighiales > Euphorbiaceae > Jatropha > Jatropha curcas. The sequence goes on from NC_143159.1 coordinate 22,128,437, forward strand.
TTAGATACATTTAGTTAAACATATTACTTTGAATTTTCTGCACAATAAATAAGTTCCAAGTCTATCTTCCAATAAATACACCCAATTAATTTACAATAATATACTTACAGTATAAATTACATAATAGAGTCTCCAAAAATGGACTACTTATACATGCCATCATACTTAATTACATAACACACTAATCAACTACCAAAATATCTCTTCAGCTCTGATGCTACTCTTTTGGTCTTCAATCAGCAATATAGACTCCAACCTACGCGTGATAAAATCAACACGCTGAGTATAAAACTCAGTGGTGCTCATAAAACACAACAAACTAATGTTGCGATGGCAACACACTTAAAATATCAATTTTCATCAAAAGATTTACAATCATAAGATCATTAACGCTTTAATATACATTTACATTTATAACAAAATGATCAAATAAAACTATTAATATTTTATTCATTCAAATCATAAATTCATTATTTGAAAGTGTAGTACACCAATACATATACTGGTTATTTAGAAAACCATGTAACGTAATATCCTGCTTTGACAATTCATTTAATAACATATAATCATTTATTTCCAATCTACCTGAAAAATATGTTTACAAGGGCTCACATACACTTAGGAGAAAAAGAAGCAGATAGGTTTTCAGAACAGATTCAGAATGGCCTTAGGTCGCCAACAGATTCAGAACATATAGATCGCGTCCGCCCTAACAGAACAGAAAGCACCCACGTGCCTAGCATATGATCATAGCTTCTTATCAGAATGGCATCAAATGCCGAGCATGCTCATCAGAAATTGTCTATGTTAAGTAATTATGTTTAAGTATGATTCTAAAGTAAGCTTACATTATGAATTTAGGAAGACTAACGAATAAGACAAGTTTTCTGATAAGTGATATGAAGATTGATTAATTAGATCAAGTTGAACGGTGTCAAATTGGTGGATTTAGTGAGTATAAGTGAAGAAAACAAAGAGAAGAGAAAGAGAGGCTCAAGTTAAAATGGAGGAGAAGAAGAAAGAAGTTCACGTTAGATGGATAGGAAGAGGAAGAAAACATGTTGCTCAAATAATGGAGTTGACTAAAGGGTAATTTGGTCCTTTCACCAAAATTGGATGACTAGGATTGAGCAATGTAATTCAATCTAATGGCTACAAATATTCTCCAAATTAAATTCCTTCAAAATATTATTTATCTCCATAAAAATTCTTAAATTTAATCCTTAAAAATAATTCCTCTAATTTCCTATAACACCATCTCAAATTTACTCCATAAAAATAATTTCTCTAATTTCTTTAATTAATATAACAACATAATTCACTATTCACTAATTCTCTAATTTCTCCAAAACATATTCATTACTTACTTTCTACCCATAAAAATAATGTATACATACTCCAAAAATATTAAATAAAATAGAACACATAGATAGTAAATTTTCCGGACCAAAATAATACTTATTCCCGGACCGATGGCACTATTCACAGACCGATAACTTACTATTTCAGACACAGAAAAATGGGGCGTTACATTACTGCTCCCAAAATCACTCTTTTTATAGCCTCAAAGACAACAGAAAATCCCCAATTAATTGGGGATTTTGAAAGCAATCAAATCAAAATCTTCTCATTTTGATTTCTCTTCCTTTTTTTAGCCCTTATCTTTTCAAATCTCTCTTTGATTCTTTAACAAACTTGAAGATCTCCTTCTCAGCTTTCCAACGAGCTATCATTCGCCCAAAACAGATACTCACAGCTCAAGATATGGTAAAAACACCGAAATAGGTCTTCAATATACGTTACAGCAGAACGTTCAACTTGTCTGTCGTTTTCAACACTCAAAAAAAAATGTCATTTCACTTAGTGTTCATAACGATTGTAGATCTGGTTGTTAAGGTTCAAATGGGCCTAGGCTGAGTTTATTTGGACATGTAAAACTTCAGATATGGATTAAACACTGAAACCTGCTGTGTATGCTCATTCTAAACATTTCTCCTGGATGCAGAGCTACTTTTGATCAACATTGAGGCTGAAGTGGATTTTGATCCTTTTAGACATTTATAGAGTTTTGTTTCATCCTTCCGATGAATCAAACGGATTCCAGTTTGGAGGCCTACAACTTCAGATATTCCTGAAAAATTGAACAAAGGTCAAGACAATAAAATTGCTGAAAAAATTTCTTAATGTAATGATATTATTTCAAAAGTAACTAAGATCATGTCTAATTGATAAAAATTGTCTAACCAACTAAGTTAAACTTAAAAATAATTAAGAAATACTAAAAATATTGAGAATAAAAGTAACAAATTATGCACATATCAGATTCCCCTCAAGCATGACTCAACTTATCAACCTACTCAAAAAGAAAATTCAACCAACTCTTCACAATCCTCAAAAAAAAAAAAAAAAAAAAATACTATCTTAATTACAAAGTAAGGTTAAGTTGAATAAGTATATCTGAAATCCATAGAGAATAGAGTTGAATTTAAATTCTTCCTAACACAAAAGACGAGGCTCAGACATTGTGATTTAAAGCATACAATTAAAATTTCATATCAATTAAACTATTACTTGAAGAATTATTTGATAACCTGCCATGTCACAGAAAGTCTCGCAAATCACATAAAAATTAAATAGGAATGCTGAAAATTGTTTACTATTATTATTACTGTTTAGTAAATTTTGAGCATTATTGTCTTGCCTGAGATGTCATCATCCTTTCGGCACAAGGACGCAGATTGGTGATATCCGTACCCGGCTACTTGGAGTCACAAACTCAAGTGGCTACTAACACTACTTTTATCCATTACCGGACAGCGGAGTAAACTATCTGCTCATTTTAATTTCTTATTATTATTTTATTTTCAGTATTTTTTCTGGTTTTTTAACAATTTAGTAATCTTAAATTCAAAAGTAAACACACACACAATGCTCATTTCTATGCCCAAGCAGTTTATGTAAGAATTCTAAAGATAATGGGTATGAATTATAATCAAGAAATTTAGAAATTTCACCATTTTTAATTCAAGCCTCAAATCTTATGTCAAAAAGAATCACTACATTCAACAAGTTATTCTAAATGCACAAGAGATAATAACTAATCAAGTTAACTTTACTAAACAAATCAAGAAAGTCTTTCAATTTCTCAAAGAATTGTTCCAAAAATTTACCTATTCAGCCACCTAATCAGTCATTTAAAGTGAATTTCAACACCTAATATTTTAGATTTCAAACTCTAATCTGCTTCCCCACATTTAGTTCATTTATTGTCCCCATAAATAAATTTAAAAAAATAGAGGAAAAAGAAAACACATTGCGGCGGCTAGCCACCATAGGTTGCCTCCAAAGCAGCGCTTTTGTTTATCGTCGATAGCTCGACAAAGTCACAAAAACTCTTCAATTCAAATAAATTAGGTCACTCAATTTGATCTTCTCTAATGAATGCTCTTAAAACCCCTCATAAAATGGCTTGCGTCTATGACCGTTGACTTTGAACACCTTGTTAGTTCCTAAACTTTGAATTTCAACAGCACCATAAGAAAATGCATTAGTAACAATAAAGGGTCCAATCCAACGAGAAGGCAACTTACCAGGCATTAACTTCAATCTAGAAGTATACTATAAAACTTTTTGCCCAACCACAAATTGCTTCATTAAAATCAGTCTATCATGAGATGCCTTTGTCTTTTCTTTATAAATCCTATAATTCTCATAAGCCTCAAGTCAAATTTTCTTCTAATTCCTGTTATTGTAACTTCCGTTCCACACCAGCAGTATCCAAATCCAAATTACAATATCTAACAGCCCAATAAGCCTTATGTTCTATCTCAACAGGAAGGTGACACATCTTACCAAAGACCAACCTGTAAGGGGACATACCTATCAGTGTCTTATAGGCAGTCCTATAATCCTACAAAGCATCATCAAGTTTAAGGCTCCAATCCTTTCTATTTGGCTTCATTGTCTTCTCTAGGATAGACTTCACCTCTCTGTTAGATACCTCAGCCTGCCCACTTGTTTGAGGATTGTAAGCTATAGATACTTTATGAAAAACACCATATTTCTTTAATAATGCCTCCACATCTCTATTACAAAAATTTGTGCCTCTATCACTGATTAAAGCTTTAGGAATTCCAAATTTGCTAAAAATGTTTGACTTGATAAATCTACAACAACTTTAGAATCATCAATTCTGGTGGCTTTAGCTTCCACCCATTTAGAAACATAATCAACAGCAAGTAATATATAAATAAAACCAAAAGAAGGAAATGGACCCATCAAATCAATACCCCACACATAAAAAATTTCACATACAAGTATTGGGTTCCGTACATTTCATTCCTATGGGATATATTTCCTGTTCTTTGACATTGTTCACAATTTTTGCAGAAAATATAAGCATCACGAAATATGGTAGGCCAATAAAAACCATAATCCACTATCTTCCTAACTGTTCTCTTAGGTCCAAAATGACCTCCACATGCAAATACATGACAAAAAGTAAGAATTGATTTAATCTCATTATCAGGAACACACCTCCTAATAATTTGATCAAAACAAAATTTCCATAAGTACGGTGCATGCAACTCATAATACTTAGACTCACTTTTCAATTTCTCTTTTTTTGCTCTGTTTGAATCAAAAGGCATAATCTTAATAACCAAATAATTTACCAAGTCAGCATACCAAGGGATCATACCTTGTAGTTTGAACAATTGCTCATCAGGAAATAATTCTTGTAAACGAATTGGATCCTCTTGTGTTAATAACCTACTCAAATGATCTGCTACTAGGTTCTCAACACCTTTCTTGTCTTTAATTTGAAGATCAAATTCTTGCAAAAGAAGAATCCATCTAATTAACCTTGGTTTTGCTTCCTTCTTTACCAAGAGAAACTTCAAAGCCGCATGATCCGAAAATACAATCACTTTAGAACCAAGCAAATATGGCCGAAATTTATCTAAAGCAAAAACAATAGTTAAAAACTATTTTTCAGTGGTGGAATAATTGCGCTGAGCTGAATTTAATGTTCTAGATGCATAATAAATCACATGAAAAAGCTTCCCAACACGTTGCCCTAAAACTGGTCCCACCGCATAATTACTCGCATCGCACATAATTTCAAATGGTATAGTCCAGTTAGGAGCCTGATAATAGGAGGCGATGTTAATGTAGACTTTAGCTTGTCAAAAACCTCCTTGCACTCTTCACCAAACTCAAATGTAACATCTTGTTGCAAGAGACTAGATAAAGGTACTACTATCTTAGAAAAATCTTTGATAAACCTTCGGTAGAAACCTGCTAACCACTCAAGCATCTGATCAATGAATGGTAATGGAAAGTGGTCCTTCCTTATTGAAGAATTTAGCTTGCGGTAGTCTATGCACACTCACCATTCACTTTGAATCCTTGTCGGAACAAGCTCATTATCTTGATTTGCTACAACAGTGACACCTAATTTCTTTGGCACTACTTGAACTGGACTTACCCATTTACTATGTGAAATTGGATAAATAACCCTAGCATCCAATAACTTTAAAATCTCCTTCTTCATAACTTCCATCATTTGTGGGTTCAACCTCTTTTGAGCTTCTCTACTTGGTTGAGCATCATCTTCTAACAAAATCCTATGCATACACACCGATGGACTTCTACCCTTGATGTCAACTAATGTTCATCCAATAGCTTCTTTGTGAATTCTCAAAACTCTTGTCAATCTTTCTTCTTGAATCTTTGTTAACTTACTTGAGATGATAACTGGAAGTGTTTCATTGTCTCCCAAGTACTCATACAACGGTTTGAGTTCAAGAATTGGTGCATCTACAATAGAAGGCAATAATTTTGTGTGATCATGTAAGTCAAACTTGGAAACCTCATACCTTTTTGGAACTAAAGGTAATGACTGCAATGCGATTATTGCATCTTGAACCTCTACAATTAGTGGCTGATTGGTACTATCTTCATGAATTCCTTAACTAATCACCACTTCTAGCTCATCCTCCTTGCTTAACTCAAAGGCATGCTGCATAAATGTATAAATTACGTCAATAGAAAAAATAGAATGAACATCAATAGAAAACTATATGGCATAAAAAATATTAAATTTAACAATTTCTCCATCAAACTCCATGGTTAAGGTACCATCATTGACATCAATTTTTGTCTAGGCAGTTTCTAGGAAAGGTCTTCCAAATAAAATCAAACCTGAATTTGATGTGGGAACACTATCTCCCATATCTAAAATATAAAAATCTACTAGGAAAATCAATTCTCCAACCTGCACCATAACATCCTCAACCACTCCCACTGGGTAAGCATTAGAACGATCAGCCAATTGAATAATAACACTAGTTTCCTTCAAAGTATTCAAATTCAAAGTTTGGAAAACTGAAAATGACATAACATTAATAGATGCTCCTAAATCTGTCATTGCTCGTTCAACTTTAGAATCACCTATTTTGCAGGGCATAGAAAATGAACCTGGATCCTTACACTTAGAGGGTAATTTTCGTTGAATTAATACTGACACATTTTCCCCAACACTGACTTTTTCATTATTCCTCATTTGCATTTTTGTAGTACATAATTTCTTAAGAAATTTAGCATACCTGGGAATTTGTTTGATTGCCTTAAGTAAAGGTATATTAACCTCTACTTTCCTGAAAATCTCTAAAATATCATTCTCTTGTTCTTTTTTATTTGTCTTGGCCAAACTACTAGGAAATGGAGGAGGAACATAATTATTAGCATCATTCACTTTAAGTTTAGAATTACCTCAACTTCAGGAACTTCAAAATCCTTTGCACATTGCTGCTTCTTTTTTATTGACTCACGTAGATTTTGATTATCAACTTCTCTCCCACTTCGCAAACTTATAGCACTCGCATTTTCTATGGGATTTATCAATGTTTGTGAGGGAAACTTACCAGAACCATGAGCTTTAAATTTACTCACAGATGAAGCTCACTGGCCAATTTGCTTCTGTATGTTCTGAATGCTATTCCTAGTCTCTTGTTGAAATTGTTGTGTATTGTTAGCCAAAGCCTTAACAATTTCATCAAGCGACATACCTTGATTTTGGGAAGAGGAGGGCAATTGATTTACTTGTGGCCTCTACTGCTGGTATCAATTTTGTATCGATTGATTCCTAAAACTCAAATTCGAATGGTCTCGCCATCCTGGATTATAAGAATTAGAATAGGGATCATACATGCGTTGTTGCTGTCCAAAATTACCTACTGCGTTGGCATGCTGCACTAATTCATCCTCTTGGAGTGTAAGACACATGTTAGTAGCATGACCCGAGACAGAACAAATTCCACATGCTTTAACAGTTTGCATGTTTCCTACAGCCAATTGCCTCACTAAAGAAGTTAAATCAGAAATTTGCTTCTCAATATTAGATGTACTTACCTCATTAACTTTTTTAGGTGTGTGATTCATTCTCATTCTGAATTGTTGGGAGTTTGCTGCCATGTTAGCAATCAGCCTCCTTGCATCTACTGGTGTCTTATCGACCAAAGTGCCTCCACTAGCACCACCTATCATACTACGGTCCATTGGTAGAAGTCCTTTATAAAAATATTGGATCAAAAGCTGCTCACTAATTTGATGATGAAGACAGCTTGCACATAACTTTTTAAACCGCTCCCAATACTCATACAAACTCTCTTCATTATTCTGTCAAATGCCACAAATTTCTTTTCTTATGTTGGCAGCCCAAGAAGTAGGAAAATACTTCTCTAGAAGCATTCGCTTCATCTCATTCCATAAGTTGATGGATCCGGGAAGAAGCTAATACAACCAATCCTTAGCTATGTCTTCTAATGAGAAAGGGAAAGCTCGAAGCTTAATTTGCTCCTCTGGAACTCCTTTAGGTTTCATGCTGGAACACACCACATGAAACTTCTTCAAATGCTTATGTGGATCCTCACCTGAAAGGTTATGGAACTTAGGCAACAAATGAATTAGTCCAGACTTTAATTCAAAAGCAACATCTAAAGTAGGAAATTGAATACACAAAGGTTGTTGGTTTAGATCAGATGTAGCCAATTCTTTTAAAGTTCTAGCAGCCATGGTTTCAATTTCAGAATATGACTCTGAAACTGATTCCCTCGGAGAATTTCTTGAACTATCCGTAACCATTCGTTCAGACGAAGCTCGACTCAAATTAGCTTGTTTAGCTAATTTCCTCAAACGCTTAGCTATTTTCTCTACTTCAGGATCAAAGAGAATATCACTAGATTAAGAACTTCTTGTCATAAACCAAATGACTAAAATTTTCTAGTGAATAACACAATACTGCAATTTTTACGACACCATGAAAACCACAACAATACACAGAGATAAGAACAATATCCTAACAAAAAAAAAATAAAAACAGAAATATAATCAACTTTCAATCCTAAGCAATGACGCCAAAATTTTGATGTTTGTCAATTCCACCAAAAATTAATGACTGAATTTAACTGCAGAAGTGATGAAGTCAGGTTGAACCATAGAGACTGAAATCTTAAATTTTGTGTTATTTCAGAATCAAAAGAAAAACAATTAATAAACTTAAATTGGAATTCAATCTAACAAACATTCAATTCAAGGTGATTTGTAATCCAATGCATAAATGATCACAGACAAATTATGAATTAATTATTCTTTGAATACTTAACTGAAACTTACCAAAAAGCACAATAAATTCCCTGACTTCCCTATTATCGTTAATTTGAGCCCAGTACCCTTATTAACTCTAATTATTAAATGAACCATAATTAAGCAATCCTTTTCAATCTAATAAAAGCATTAAGAACAAGAAGTAGTTAAACTTGCATAGCAATTTAAAAAGCATAAATTGTTTAATTCAACCCTGTTGTTTCTTTAGATTGTTACCGAAAACTTGGAACATAATCAGTAAAACCTAATTGCTACTAACATTCAATCTTACACAACAATTACAAATTATTATTATCAAATAACATTAAATCATACCAAATAATTGACTAATAGGCCTTTTTAGCAAATCATTCAATAAAACTAACACCTTAAATGCAAGAAACAACAGATATTCAAAGAGAATCAATTTAAAGTAAGAACATGTCTCACAAATATACAAATGGATGTTGACTTCCTTGAATTGAACTAAGAAATTAGCCACTCGTGCCCATGGCTTACAATCACTAAAACAAAAGAATAAAGAAAGATACTCAAAATAGATGATGAACTAAGTAAAAACCTCCATCTCTTGTTGCTCCCAAAATGACTCCTTTTATAGCCTCAAAGACAACAGAAAATCCCCAATTAATTAGGGATTTTGAAAGCAATCAATTGAAAATCTTCTCATTTTGATTTCTCTTCCTTTTTTTAGCCCTTTTCTTTTCAAATCTCTCTCTGATTCTTTAACAAACTTGAAGATCTCCTTCTCAGCTTTCCAACGGGCTATCATTCGTCCAAAACAGATACTCACAGCTCAAGATATGGTAAAAACACCGAAATAGGTCTTTAACATACGTTACAGCAAAATGTTCAACTTATCTGTCATTTTCAACACTCAACAAAATGCTATTTCACTTAGTGGTCTCATAACAATTGTAGATCTGGCTGTTAAGGTTCAAATGGGCCTGGGCTAAGTTTATTTGGACATGTAAAACTCCAGATATGAATTAAAGACTGAAACCTGTTGTGCATGCTCATTCTAAACATTTCTCCTGGATGCAGAGCTACTTTTGATCAACATTGAGGCTGAACTGGATTTTGATCCTTTTAGATATTTATAGAGTTTTGTTTCATCTTTCTGATGAATCAAACGGATTCTAATTTGGAGGCCTACAACTTCAGATATTCCCGAAAAATCAAACAAAGGTCAAGACAATAAAAATGTTGAAAATTTCTTAATTTAATGATATTATTCCAAAAGTAACTAAGATCATTTCTAATTGATAAAAATTGTCTAACCAACTAAGATAAACTTAAAAATAATTAAGAAATACCAAAAATATTGAGAATAAAAGTAACAAATTATGCACATATCAGTTAGTCAAGCCCACATCTTCTTAATTATCCCCTTTTAACATGAGATGCTCTCATCACAACTTCACTATTCCATATTTACAATTGGGTTTCAGGCCAAATCTATTCCATAATTGGATATTATGGTTTGCTAGTGTCCCAGATTATCCTATCTTGTGTCATTTGATTTCATAAATAGCCCTTTGTTTACCCTTTGCTTATGCACACTAGCTCTTCATAACTTTACACTAGGGTGGTTGTGATACCATTTGTAATAGTCCACCTATTTGTTTTATAGATCAGCTGTGAATTAAAACAGTCAATCCAAGCCAATCAAGTATGGTGTCGTTGGTTTTCTCACTTATGTGAGTAGGTATGGTCTTGTTGTCTTCTCATTTCTTGAAAGTGAAAGGTCTTGAGTTCAAGTCATTTTGATCATAGTGTTTTTGCCAATTTAGTGAGTCCAAAGCAGGCTACCCCCTATTGTGTAATCCGTAGTATTATTTCGACCTGTCAAGCCTTCCAATGAATAAAAAAAACAGTCAATGCAACATAGTAGCTTGCCTTATATGAACCACTTTCATTATATGAGACACTTGTAATGCTAGCTAGCCTAAAATAGTACAAGTTCTCAACTCCCTAGAATGTTCAAGCTCCTACATACTTAGATGTGGATACTATAATTAAGTGTGGTTTGGTTAGTATTTTTATCATCCATACAATGGAAGGTTTTGGGATCAAGTCTACCTTCTATATTGTAGTCTATCTCGACTCATTTTTTTTTTTTAATTAGAAGGCATATGATTTGAAGTAAAACTGTAGACTGTTGAAACTTAAAACTAAAACATAAATAAAATAAATAAAAAAAAAACAAACCACATTATATTCATGAAGATCACCACACTATTAGCTTAATGATATTAATTGCAAAAAAAAATCTTTACATGCTATTTTTAGCTATAAAATTATGGAAATACTTAAAATGAGAAAAAGTTAATAACAAAGAATCTACTATCCAGATATCCTAATAATTTAACTAATTGAAACTTAGTTCTAGTTTGGCATTTAACACTATAAATGCCTAACATAATATTGCCATAAAACATCAACCTTAAAACATTCTCAATTTGGGAGTGCTTCTAAATCCAGTGAGGCTGAAAAAAGAAACTGGAGGGAATGGATTTTCAAAAAACCAATTGCCTTTTTACTTTTGTCTCTCTCTTTATTTTCCTTACAACTAATACTACAGCTCGTTCTTTCTATCTTAATTCTAAACAATCTGATGGTGAGACGAACACAAGTAAATATCAAGTTAAAGAAACTCCTTTTTTGAACCCTAGCCTTGAACTATTTGGCAAGAGTCCTAGAGGACGACTACATTCTAGTCTTCCTCCTACCCCAAGTCCTAAAGGATCACATGGTAAGATGAATATAGAAAACTCTCAAATTGAAGATATAGTTTCTTGTCCAAACTCTCAAACTGATGCTGACATTTTTCTAGCTTCTTCTAATACTTCTAATCAATCTATATAGGAAGTGAAAAGACAGGTTCCAAGTGGTTCAAATCCAATACGTAATTACCAAGAACATGGATTGGATCTTTCTGCAAGACTAACATGAAAATGTGGCTTTTACCATTTCTAATGAATGATATATCATATAAATAATTTGTAATATGTTGTCTATCTTTGTCTTTTTTTGTAGTCTTTTATTTTTATTGTTATTTTTACCAAGAACATATAATAAAAATATTGGTTCTAATATTAAGATATATTAATTGGTGAGTAGGAACATATAGGGATGGAAAGTGGGACGATAATTTTGGGTAATCATTCCAATCTGATCAGTTTAGTGTGTGTTTAAGATATTATATGTAGGTTTGAGAATGGATGAATAGTAAAATTACTATCCATGACAAGTATAAGTAGGATGGCTAAAATCTAGTTTTTGGAACTGAAACCATTGGTTGGAATCAAAACCGGTCAAAACTAGAATCGTGACTGAAGGGTTACGGTCTGATTTAGTTTTAAGTTTTTTAGAATAGAATCAACGGTTCTGAGAACTGGGCAAAACTGAAGTTTTGACAGCCGGTTAGAACCGGTGAAAATTAACCCTCCTAACAACGATAAACGACTATATAACAACTAGTTTTAAGGGTATTTACGAAAGTTATATTTTTGGATTTACTATAAATATCTATTCTTTTCAATAAGTCCTCAATGCATCACCGGTGCAAATAGCAACTAAGTAAGGTAAAAAGAGTGAAATTGATACAAGGTAAGTCAAAACTTTATGGGCTTTGATTCCTCTAAAACCCAAGACTAAGAGGATGCGAGGCAAACTTAATTTTAGAAAAGAAATTAAGTTCAAGCCTTTTTATTTTTTTTCTTAAAGTCTTTTTAAAAATTATTTCATAAATATTTAAATTTTAAATTTTGAACAAAAAAAGTTCCCTAATTTTTTATTTTAAAATTATGTGAACTGCCCAAATAACCTATCAATGAACCGTTTTGAACTGTCGATTTTAAAACTATTAAAGAACTAAAACTGGAACCATAACCAGCCGATTCCAAACCAGAACCAAAACTATCAATTTTCGGTTCCATATTATCTGGAATCGGAACCATAATTTGGAATTTGAAACCGGCGGTTCAGGGATCACGGCCACCCCCAAGTATAAGTTATTATCCGTTACCCATTATATTAAATAGTTTTGATCATAAATCTGCGGGTATAAACTATCCATTACTACTAAAAAATATTCAAATAATTTATGTTTATGGGAGAGTTGAGAAGAACTAAAAGATGATTGCTCTGATACCATATTAAAATCGATGAAAATGGAAAAAACTTGATTAATTCTTCATTTATTGGACTTAGAGTACATATATACAAGGATATATTTAGGAAGCTTCAAGGAGAAAAATATCTAGAAAAAAATATCTAATCCTACTTAGTAGACAATGGCAACTACTCATCCAACAAACTCAACAACTTAAGAACTAACCTAGCTAATGTTTTTCTTTTCTTCAGTCAAGAAGTTGAATTTGGCACGAGTCTGGGGAGGAGGGAAATAGTAGCAAAGTAGTAAATAATTTAAAATGATCTGTTTCATCGTTTCACTTTGTGTTTTGTTCATCATTTAGTTGCGTTTTGGATCCTACATTAAACCATCATAATAGTTATTTGCCATTATTGTTGCAAGCCGATAAAATACCAACATTGAAGCTTAGGTTCTTTGCTTAGATCTATGTCTAAAAAAAATGAGAAAAGCAAATATGTTTTCCCTTGATTTTGTTATTTAGAACCTGTTTGGAGCAAATGAACTCTACAAAATTTTGTAGAATTCATTTGAAAATCGAAAGTTTTGCGTTTGAAATGCAAAAAACAAACAAAAAAAAAATACAGACTTGAATTTTATAAAATTGAGTATGTCTGATTCAAATTCTACTAAAATTGATGGAATTTGTAAATGAATTCCACAAAAATAAACCATTGAAATATATTTGACAAAACTACCTCTTATGGACTAAACTTGTCACTTCGATCTCTGCCTCTACTTTTTTTTTTTTTTTTTTTGAAGATAAAAGACAAATTCATTAATCCGAATAAAAACAAACTAGCTCTTATAGAATAGTACTCCACTCAACAAGATGAGCTTATTTTTATGTCAAAGTTAGGTGTACCTATACACGTGATGAAAAGAAAAACAAAGTTGGCAGAAGTTGGCAAGCGACCTTGACGAAGATGGAGTGCCGTGTATAAATGATACACGGCTCTCTCATCCTCCTCTCCTATAAATAGGAGAGGATTTGCTCCGTTTAACACACACCAACAAGACAGAGACAGTGAGAGCAATTGTGAGAGAGAAAAATAGTGAGATCATTCAAGAAGAAAAATTAAGCTTAATTTTTCGGGTATTCTTAAATAGAGGGTTGTGAGTGTATGTAAACACTGTATTTATTTATCTCCTATAAAAGATCTGTGGCAGTCCGGAGACGTAGGCAAGATTGGCCGAACTCCGTTATCAAATTGTGTGTTATTATTTTCTTTTGCTCCCTCGTAAAGGGGATTTTGCATAATTTTTTCCCAACAACTGGTATCAGAGCCGAAGGTTTCGGCAGGTCCAACCGGTCAGATAGCAGTACCGGATTCGTGGATATATTTCAAAAATAAATATACCACGACGACGAGAAAATTACGACGAGTCTATTGGTGTTGTCCGCTCGGAAAGTCGTTGCAGAATCGACTTAGTGGTGAATAGTAAAACAGTAACTCAAAGTTGGTGGTGAACAGTACTATTGGAGTTACTGTCTGTTAAGCCCAAGTACTATTCACGTATACGATTACTATTCACATATAGTACTATTTACGTGTACTGTTACTATTCACGTGTATATAGTACTATTCACGTATACTAACAATCAAGGCGGAGTTAGACTCGAGTGGGAGCAATGGCTGCAGATGAAGGAAAGTGGAAAATTGAAAAATTTGATGGTGCAGATTTTGGTTTTTGGAAAATGCAGATAGAGGATTATCTGTATCAGAAAGGTCTTTTCCAACCTCTCTCCGGAATAAAGCCAGAGGCAATGAAGGAAGAAGATTGGAATCTTCTAGACAGACAAGCACTCGGGGTTATTCGTTTAACCCTCTCCCGCAATGTTGCCTTCAACATAGCAAAAGAAAAGACCACGGCGGGTCTTATGGCGGCTCTTTCCAATATGTACGAAAAGCCATCGGCCGCAAATAAAGTTCACTTGATGAGGCGGTTATTCAATCTACGAATGACGGAAAGCGCATCGGTGGCCCAACATCTCAACGAACTCAATACAGTGACAACCCAATTGAGTTCAGTTGAAATTGAATTTGATGAAGAGGTACGAGCATTGATACTTTTGTCTTCCCTACCAGAAAGTTGGAATGCTACTGTCACAGCTGTGAGTAGCTCGTCCGGAAGCAAGAAGTTAAAATTTGATGATGTTCGTGACCTAGTTCTCAGTGAAGAGATCCGACGGAGAGAGTCAGGTGAACATGCAACTTCTTCAGTCTTGCATACAGAATCGAGAGGAAGACATTCAACCAGAGGGAATGGACGCGGTAGATCGAACTACTGAGGCAAATCAAAGGACAGGAGGTCCAAATCCAGGAATCCCAGCAATTTCAATAGCACAAAGACCATTGAATGTTGGAATTGTGGAAAAACTGGTCACTACAAAAATCAGTGCAAGAATGCACCTAAGCACCAGGATGAGAAGTTAGAGGCAAATGTTGCCTCCACCTCAGGAGAAGATGATGCGCTAATATGCGCTTTGGAGAACAAGCAGGAGTCTTGGGTTTTAGATTCCGGTGCATCATTTCATGCAACTTCACAAAAAGAACTCCTTGAAAGGTATGCCCCCGGAAACTTTGGAAAAGTATACCTTGGTAATGACCAACCATGTAATATTGTTGGTAAAGGAGTTGTGAAGATTAGGTTGAACGGGTCTACATGGGAATTGAAGGATGTCAGACATATTCCTGACTTGAGAAAGAACTTAATCTCAGTAGGCCAGTTGGCCAGCGAAGGCTACACAATAACCTTCCATGGTGATAAGTGGAAGATTACAAAGGGTGCAATGATGGTTGCTCGTGGAAGTAAGAGTGGTACTCTTTACAGCACAGGAGGAGCAAGCTATTCCATTGCTGTTGCAGCAAACAGTGAAACTCCCAATTTATGGCATCAGAGGCTTGGCCATATGAGTATGAAAGGAATAAAGATTCTACACTCACAGGGAAAACTACCAGGTCTTCAGTCAATTGAAATTGACATGTGTGAAGACTGCATATTTGGAAAGCAGAAAAGAGTCAGCTTTCAGACAAATAGAAGAACCCCAAAGAAGGAGAAACTTGAGCTTGTACACTCTGATGTGTGGGGACCAACTACTGTCTCATCCATTGGTGGGAAACACTACTTTGTGACTTTTATTGATGATCACTCTCGGAAAGTTTGGGTTTACTTTCTAAAATATAAGTCAGAAGTATTTGATGCTTTCAAAATTTGGAAAGCTATGGTTGAAAATGAGACAGGACTGAAAATAAAAAAGCTTAGAACCGACAATGGTGGTGAATATGAAGACACCAGATTCAAGAAGTTCTGCTATGAGCATGGAATCAAGATGGAGAGAACCGTGCCAGGAACGCCTCAACACAATGGTGTAGCTGAGCGCATGAATCGAACGTTGACAGAAAGAGCCAGAAGCTTACGTGTACAATCAGGCTTACCAAAGCAGTTCTGGGCAGAAGCAGTCAACACAGCAGCTTACTTGATCAACCGAGGTCCATCGGTACCATTGGAGCACAAAATACCAGAAGAGGTATGGAGTGGAAAACAAGTAAAACTCTCACACTTAAGAGTTTTCGGTTGTGTAGCATATGTGCATATAAGTGATCATGGCAGGAATAAGCTTGATCCCAAATCTAAGAAATGCATTTTCATTGGCTATGGCGGTGATGAGTTTGGATACCGCCTCTGGGATGAAGAAAACAAGAAAGTGATCCGCAGCAGAGATGTGGTCTTCAATGAAAGAATAATGTACAAGAACAGACATGACACAGTTGCCAGCGACTCAGAGCAGAGTGGGCCAGTGTTTGTAGAGATGGACGATATCTCAGAAAGTCTGCCGAATGAGTTAATTAAAGATACTCAATTAGAGGAATCAACTGACACACCCCAAACTTCTCCTCCAAAAGCTTTAAGAAGGTCTGAACGTCCTCCAAAGCCTAATAGAAAATATATGAATTATTTGTTATTAACAGATGGAGGAGAACCTGAATGCTTTGAGGAAGCATGTCAAACAGCAGATGCCAGCAAGTGGGAGCTTGCCATGAAAGACGAAATGAAGTCTTTAATCTCCAATCAAACATGGGAACTAGCTGAGTTACCCGTAGGAAAGAAGGCACTTCACAATAAATGGGTGTATCGAGTGAAAGAGGAACATGATGGTTCTAAGAGATACAAAGCTCGACTGGTAGTCAAAGGGTTCCAGCAGAAGGAAGGAGTTGACTACACCGACATATTTACACCAGTTGTAAAACTCAATACTATCAGGTCTGTGTTGAGTATTGTTGCTAGTGAAGGGCTCTACCTTGAGCAGTTGGACGTAAAGACGGCGTTTCTTCACGGAGACTTGGATAAGGAGATATACATGTACCAGCCAGAAGGATTCTCAGAAAAAGGAAAAGAGAATATGGTGTGCAAACTCAAGAAGAGCTTGTATGGACTGAAACAAGCTCCAAGACAGTGGTATAAAAAGTTCGACAGTTTCATGCACAATGAAGGCTTCCAGAAGTGCAACGCCGACCACTGTTGCTTCTTCAAAAGATACAGGTCCAGTTATATCATTTTACTGCTTTATGTTGATGATATGTTAGTAGCAGGTTCAAATATGGATGATATCAGAAACTTGAAGAAGCAATTGTCAAAAGAATTTGACATGAAGGACTTGGGTCTAGCGAAAAAGATTCTTGGAATGCAAATCACGAGAGATAAGCAAAAACAGGTGTTGCAGTTATCTCAGGCGGATTACATCAATCGTGTATTGCAAAGATTCAATATGAACGAAGCTAAGCCGGTCAGCACACCCTTGGCTAGCCATTTTCACCTATCCAAGGACCAGTCCCCTCAGACGGAAGAAGAGAGAAAAGACATGGCCAAAATTCCTTATGCTTCAGCCATAGGAAGTTTGATGTATGCGATGGTCTGTACGAGACCAGATATTGGCCATGCAGTGGGAGTTGTTAGCAGGTATATGTCAAATCCAAGGAAAGCTCATTGGGAAGCGGTGAAGTGGATTTTGAGGTATCTACGAGGCACTACTGAGAAGTGTTTGTACTTTGGTAAAGGAGAACTAAAAGTACAAGGTTATGTAGATGCAGACTATGGAGGCGACATTGATCACCGAAGAAGCACCACAGGTTATATTTTCACTGTTGGTACTACAGCTGTTTGTTGGATGTCACAGGTACAGAAGATTGTAGCTCTATCCACAACAGAAGCTGAATATGTCGCAGTGACAGAAGCCAGCAAAGAGATGATATGGCTTCAAGGTTTGTTAACAGAGTTGGGTTTCAAACAGAAAAAGAATGTTTTGTACAGTGATAGTCAGAGTGCAATACACTTGGCAAAAAATTCAGCATTTCATTCCAGAACCAAGCATATTGGACTTCGTTATCACTTCATCAGATCTCTATTAGAAGATGATGTGTTAATACTGGAGAAGATCCAAGGAAGTAAGAATCCAGCAGACATGTTAACAAAGGTGGTGACCATTGACAAACTGAAGTTGTGCTCGACTTCAGTTGGCCTGCTAGAATAAATAGACCAGAGAAGATTGCCGCAGAATTAATGTGTGAAGACAGATTGAAATCAGTCTTCAAGTGGGAGATTGTCAAAGTTAGGTGTACCTACACACGTGATGAAAAGAAAAACAAAGTTGGCAGAAGTTGGCAAGCGACCTTGACAAAGATGGAGTGCCGTGTATAAATGATACACGGCTCTCTCATCCTCCTCTCCTATAAATAGGAGAGGATTTGCTCCGTTTAACACACACCAACAAGACAGAGAGAGTGAGAGCAATTGTGAGAGAGCAATTGTGAGAGAGAAAAATAGTGAGATCATTCAAGAAGAAAAATTAAGCTTAATTTTTCAGGTATTCTTAAATAGAGGGTTGTGAGTGTATGTAAACACTGTATTTATTTTTCTTCTATAAAAGATCTGTGGCAGTCCGGAGACGTAGGCAAGATTGGCCGAACTCCGTTATCAAATTCTGTGTTATTATTTTCTTTTGCTCCCTCGTAAAGGGGATTTTGCGTAATTTTTTCCCAACATTTTAGGCAGCTTGAGCAAGCGAATGAGCCCTTATGTTTGCTTGTCTCATACTCCATCTAATTGACACATTAGATTTCCATAAGAGTCTTACAATCATTAATAATAGATCCAAAATAAGATAAATCTCTATAAGTAGACCTTAAAACAAAAATAATATTTTGAGAGTCAATAAAAATGCATCCAGGTGCAAGATGCCTGTCTTGAATCCACGCGAGGCAAGACCTTAAAGCCAACTCTTCAACGATAAGGGGGTCCTTATAGCTCTCAAACATTCAATATATAGCTTGAATAAAACTTCCTTTTGCGTCTTCCAGGGCTACTCCAAAACCAGCCGAATGCAATTGATTAAATATTGCACCATCACAAAAGCTTGCCAAATGCAATCGTTTTTACCTTAATTTTTCAGGTTTTACATAGCTGTTGGTTCTCCTATCCTCTATGGATAGATATATTAAGTTCGAATGTAGTAAAGCAAAGATATCCTATCCGTAGATTAAGAAATTTAGGCTCCATTTATTTCCGGAAAATAACTTACATTTGGAAAATATTTTTCAAGGAAAATGTTTTCCTTTTTCCTTGAAAATATTTTCCAAGTTGAAAATATTTTCCAAATGATTTATTTTCTATTGTTTGGTTGCAATTTGAAAATTAGTTAAAAATATTAAAAATTTTAATTCGCATGACCATAAAAATAAAAATACTAATAATATAAATTTTATATTTTAAAAATATTATTGTTAAATATGAAAATAATGCAAAAAAAAAAAATAAATTATGAAAGTCGCCGATGGTAGTCGCTAACTGTCACGACCCGTTTCCATGGGCCGGACCGGCACTAGGACCTGGGTGGGCTTAAGGCCCCCGAAGTCCGTAGTAAGCCTATATTATGCAAATGTCATTTCCTATTCATAACTGTGGATGCAAGCCCAATAATTTATTTCAGTTATGTATCACTAATACAGTTCATATATTTAATATGGACTTTTATTATTCATTTACAACCCAACTGGAATACAATTGCGGAACTCTACCTTTACATTTACATCGTCATTTCTATCATTAACAATCTTCTATAATTATTGTCTCAACTCCATAGGATTTTTCTTTCTTCTATTACCTGGAAAAAAAATAAGTAGGCAGGGATGAGCGCCAAACTCAATGAGTAGGGTTAGATGACCCTCTCACCCCACACAATCACACAGATGCGAAAATATTTTTATCTGGTTACCGTTTAATTATATGATCATGCAGTTTGTCACACAAATGGCAATACAACAGCAATCACAAGTATTATCACCTTCATATAATCACATCACGTGGAAATTAGTCAGTGGAGTCACCAAAACCCCCGATGAGCCGTCCTCCCACATGGCCCATCCTCTCACGTGTGCACCAGGGAGCCGATCCCCTATTCTGGCCGACCGGTCTAATCCTCACTTGACCAGCCCTCTCATTGTTTTTCCATTCTCTCTGTTTTTTTTTTTTTTTAAATACCAACAGGAGGCAACCCGGTCGTCTCCTTCAAATCTAGATCATCAGGCGCTCACAACAGGAGGCCACCCTGCGGGCTGCGATCAAACCTAGATTATCCGGTGCGCCCAAATAAAGAAGCCAACCTGTGGTTAACAGTAACGGTAACAGTAGGTGCACACGGGGGCGCCGATCTCCCATTTACCTGGCTAACAGTAATCAGTATCAAGATCCATATACAGTAACAGTCTCACAAACCCATGGTGACCCACTTCATCCTAATTCCACACAAACAAGGCACAACAATATCACAGCACAAGTAATCAAGCAATATTTAATATCAACAAATAGTGCATCACAATATGGCGATAATGCATGATAACATTTAACCATGAATGCATGAATGCAGGCGGATGAGGCAAATTATCTAACACTACTCACAAATCTTTATTGTCTTCTAAGGGGACTGCCTTTCTAGCCACGTGCTTCCAGCCTTTGTCCTCGCATTTCGGAATTTTATAAACCTCTAAAATAAACAATAAAATTCTAAGTAAGAATTTTAAATTTGAAGATTCTATTTCATATTCGTTTACTAATTTTGGTTACCAGTCATTTAATTCACTTATTAATTTAAACTATATATATTTATAGATATATATTGGGTTTCTTTATTTATTTATCACTCTAATACTCTTATTCTATATTTTTAATTTCTATAAATAATTTAATTTCTATAAGTAATTTAATTTCTATACTTAATTTTATTTTCTACCGAAATTTCGGCAGCATCTCCCCTAAAAATTAGACTATCCACCTGTTAAAATATCAACAATTTAACAAATATTCAACTCAATCCATACGGCCCATCCGTCAGGCAATTAATCAAATAAAATTTTTCCCATCCTCCTTCAATCTCAACATCCCCACACAACCAAAATTATAATATACAATAACATTATACCTAAACTACCTTAATCTACACTTTAATCCTATTAATATATCATTATCAAGGTTCCTTAATTAAATCCACACGAATGGAATTATACTAGAATTAAATCAATGCAAAATAAATTAGCTAATCACAAAACTAAGAAAAACATTCTAAAAATAGTCTAAAAATTAAATTTATATACCCAAAATCTTGCTGCCGGAATTGTTCGACTGGAAAAAGGGAGCTACGTGTGCCGGAACTAAGAGCAAGTGAGAGCAATGGCATTGAGTCGACCAAACCAGGTTGCTGCGCTCACCGGAACTGCGAGCAGGTGGCGCGATGAGCTAGAGGAGGAGCTGGCGCTGCACGATCTGGCCGAGGGTAAGGTGGGACTGCTGGCGGAGCTGCTGCGGCGGCCAATTGCGGCGAGGAGCACCGGTGGCGCGCGATGGCGTGGGTGGCGCGGCTCTTCTGCTCTGTCTCACTAGAAATGCAAGCGCAGTGAAGAAAGGAAGGAAGAAAGAAAGAAAATAAAAGAAAGAAAAGAAGAAGAAGAAGAAAGTGGAGGAGAAGGCTTTGGTGGTGCTGCGTACAGGTGGAGGCACAGAATGGTGTAGGGGAGGGTGAAGTATGCGCTGGAAATAGGGGGAGAAGAGGGTTCTAGATGTGATTTGGGTGGGTTTGGGCTGGTTCGGTTCGATTCAGCCCAAATCTCGATTTTTACTTGATTTTTTTGACTTTTCAATTGGTTTTCGATTCGGTTTATCACTGTACAAATTATTAATTTGCATTTAAATAATTAGATACATTTTCCACGCTGTCAGTTTATTAAATTTAAATGAAAAATCTTTGAAAATAAAAATTCGGGTTATTTCAGTCTTCCCCCCTTATAAGAAAATTCGTCCTCGAATTTTGAAAATAACAAGAAACTAGGATGCGACAGTTGTTTACGACAATGGTGGTTGTGCTTCTCACATAATGCTGCAAATGCTAAAAGTTATGACATTCACATTCAGGAGAATAATTATCCTTCTAAGCAGCTAGAAGGGTGAATCAAGACGATGAGGTAAATATTTTTGAGTTCGTTAGTCAGAGCGGCGAAACTAATTTCTTTATTAAATTTATTAAGTAAGATAAACCAATGAACAGACCTAAGGAGAAAATCTAATATATCGGGAGGGTAGGATGATTATAAGATGAATCCATCCCCAAAGTTATCTACCTTATTACCATTGTTAATTTAAACTTGAGTTGTACTGTATCTACAAGTCATCAAATCAAGTAAAATTTTCATAACCCCAAGCACACAACTCAAGTCAAATATTCATAACCCCAAGCATAGATTCGACACTAATATTCACCTTTACACGTAAGAATTTAAGTCCCTTATAACATATTTTCAAGTAAGAGTTATTAATCTAATTGGCTATATATCATGTGACCTACATTGATGTATCGCCTCATTTACCTTTCACTAGCTATTATAGGCAATGATTATCACTCAATAAGACGCTCATACACAAACCAAGTATTAAGTCTTCTGATACAAGAATCCACATATTCAAATTTACTACTATCCCAATTTAGAATCCGTATTTCAAAATTCAAAACCTACATGCTGACTCATCCATTTTCCATAAATTTCAAATATTAATATCATTGCTCCAATAATCATGGAAGAAGTTTATAATTAGATAAGATGGTTGCTACCAATTCAAGGAGGTTTTCGATTATCATCAAGTTCTACCATTAAGTACCATTTAATCCTTTCCAATTAAAGAGAACAAAGTCATGGTATTACTACAAGCTTATATCAAACAAAATCATGACATTTCTCTAGCTAGTTGCTATCAACAGATAGGAGATCCTAACCTCTATCCCAAGCTCATCACTCATTTATCAACTTCACCATTTTCCAACGAAAGATAGATATACAACCTCTCTTCAAATCCTACTAACAAGAATCCCATAAAAACAAGTAGTACATCAACTATATAGAGAGAATTTAAATTCACAATCAAGTCCCTATTTTAGTTATTGACTTCTGTATTCCTCTTTCCAATTTGTCATACCATACCATTTCTTAACTAATTATGACAAGAACTTATGCAACTAGCCAGGTAAGCTGTTGCCATGCCGGATAATTCTTAATTTATTTTCTAAAATTTGCAAACACCATTCTATTATCCAACTCCTGATTAACTATGTCCTGTATTTTAAGTTTATTCTTAATCCCATGAATGCCTATGAATATTCAGATAATAATATTATTGGGTTATTCCTTTTCTCCAAGCCTATCGTAATGTCTATCACTTCCAAAATTTGTAAAATTTATACCTAATACAATATCCTCAACCTTAATTATGTTCCCTCTATATTCTGTACTCAAACAAGGTTAATACCTCATTGAATCCTTCCACATCAGAATTACAATGTACCAGTCCTCGAATGGATTTAACTAATGAAGTATTCCCTTAAACCACAAGATATATCGTAAATTGCCATCTATAACACAATTATATTCATTCAATCATAATTGCTACCAATTACTAAGAAATTCGGAATAGGTTTTTACATTGACTCCAAATTATATTTCAATCATTCTCACCTTAATTGGTACCTCGATCACTCCATAGGTAATTTAAAATAATAATTTATCTAACTGACACACATGAGTTGGCATTCCAACATAATTAAGATGTAATCTTAACCATCTCGTTACCCATCCAATAATCTTATAGTTTATGTTTTCAATCCTCGAATACTTGTGTGTATTTTCCTTACTAAATTCGCAAAAATTATCCCAAATTCACTGGTTTGTTCTTACACAAATCTACAATAATCCAAATGAATCATAAATTAAGACCTCACTGCTTATTATTAAATGAAAATGCTCCAAATACCTTTATGTTCTACTAAGATCATAATTATAACTTTCCTTCTCCATCCAATAAAATAAGTAACTTACAAAATTACACTAAGTAATAGGAATTTCTTATTTTAACTACTTTACATCAAGAAATTATATTTATTCACAATCATAGTCATATGATTCTTTAACAACTCTTATTCTCAATTATTCTTACGCACAACACTTGGCACTTACACATAGTATATCGATAGGCTCCATATATAAATTCGGTCGATATAACTCGTAAATTATTATTATACCTTATAGATTTTGTTAGTATTATTATTATTATTACTATTACCATTATTACTGTTACTATTACTATTATTATCATTATTCTTATTTTATGTCACATATACTTTTTATTATTTTCTTTTATTCTATATATATCTTTATATCTATTTATCGATTTATTATTATGTTATTTATTTATACATGTATTATTATATATATACATAGATTTTTTTTTTTTCCATAATCATGAAATCTCACAGTATACAAATTTTTATCTTAGATCCCCTGATACATCATTACTCTATTCTAATCACTCTTAATAATAGTGATTCCTAATTTATCAAAACTCTAAATACTAATTACCCTCATTTAAACCATACTAATCTATACTCCTCATATTTCTGTAATGAATTCTTTTCTTAATATCCATACAAGAACAGAACTAGCTCCATTCTTACTTATCTAATTCATTGGTATAACATCAAGTCAATAATAGGACAATTATCCCTTAATGTCCCATATCATTCATCAATTCACTTAACTATCATGGTTCACTATTTATATAACATAATTATCTTAATTTCTTAATATAAGTCATTTACTTTTGCTCAGTTCATAGAATCTCTCATTAAACAATAGTCCTTATTTATACATAAAAAGGCTAAATCTTGTTGCATTTAACTCATAATCACGTCTTATTAAACCATAAGGTGCCACAATCCACACAATCTCCATCATCATTTATATAAAGCAATTTATCTCTTACTAAGAATCACAATGTACTTTTCTTATAACCACAATAATTTATATTATTCCCTGTATTCATACACTTAAAAAGAAATAGCTGATGAACACCACAATAACAATTCATTCCATCAAGCAGAAATTACTTCTCACAATTAAAAATCACTTCTCATAATTAAAAATCACTTCATAAAATAATTCCACCAACATTATTTTGTACAACAAAAATTACTCATCATCAATTACTATTGCAAATCACACCAATTCATTTAGTATTTACACCTTATAAATATTATTTCTGTAATGACACCAATGTATATATTCCATCCAGAAAAATGCTTACCTCAATAGCCATAATAAATTCCACCAACCAATATCACATAAACTTCATCAAATAGATATGTTCAAATCAATACTCTAATTACATACATCCTAATGTCCTTGAATCCGAATCATCTAGTTTTCTTATTAATTAACACTAACAACTCATTCTCAACATAAATACACTAGCATGCTTTTATCATTTAACTTCAACCTATTAATCATATATCACTTATTTTCTTACATAATTACATTATTGAATTATTTATTCCATAGAAGAAAATTTAAATTTTTAAGCTAAGGACACAGTTTCCATTAGAAAGAGTACACTGGTTGATCAGGCCACTGCACTTCCTTCTAATTTCTCCTGCGTTTCAAAGCTTTGATTAACTGTTAATATAATTATTTTTCCCCATTTATTTATGTATTTATTATCATTATTTATTTTATTTATGATTTTGTAACCGCCTTAGTGCACAGTGCGTCCACCTGCACCAAGACCATTTTCTATTTAGTGTCTCTCCTTAGTTGGTTACGGCCGATCCCAACGTAGGAGTTTTATATTCAATTTCCTATGTTCCGCAATTGATTCCTAAGGCCCAATTTAATGCTCTGATACCAACTTTGTCACGACCCGTTTCCATGGGCCGGACCGGCACTAGGACCTGGGTGGGCTTAAGGCCCCCGAAGTCCGTAGTAAGCCTATATTATGCAAACGTCATTTCCTATTCATAACTGTGGATGCAAGCCCAATAATTTATTTCAGTTATGTATCACTAATACAGTTCATATATTTAATATGGACTTTTATTATTCATTTACAACCCAACTGGAATACAATTGCGGAACTCTACCTTTACATTTACATCGTCATTTCTATCATTAACAATCTTCTATAATTATTGTCTCAACTCCATAGGATTTTTCTTTCTTCTATTACCTGGAAAAAAAATAAGTAGGCAGGGATGAGCGCCAAACTCAATGAGTAGGGTTAGATGACCCTCTCACCCCACACAATCACACAGATGCGAAAATATTTTTATCTGGTTACCGTTTAATTATATGATCATGCAGTTTGTCACACAAATGGCAATACAACAGCAATCACAAGTATTATCACCTTCATATAATCACATCACGTGGAAATTAGTCAGTGGAGTCACCGAAACCCCCGATGAGCCGTCCTCCCACATGGCCCATCCTCTCACGTGTGCACCAGGGAGCCGATCCCCTATTCTGGCCGACCGGTCTAATCCTCACTTGACCAGCCCTCTCATTGTTTTTCCATTCTCTCTGTTTTTTTTTTTTTTTTTTAAATACCAACAGGAGGCAACCCGGTCGTCTCCTTCAAATCTAGATCATCAGGCGCTCACAACAGGAGGCCACCCTGCGGGCTGCGATCAAACCTAGATTATCCGGTGCGCCCAAATAAAGAAGCCAACCTGTGGTTAACAGTAACGGTAACAGTAGGTGCACACGGGGGCGCCGATCTCCCATTTACCCGGCTAACAGTAATCAGTATCAAGATCCATATACAGTAACAGTCTCACAAACCCATGGTGACCCACTTCATCCTAATTCCACACAAACAAGGCACAACAATATCACAGCACAAGTAATCAAGCAATATTTAATATCAACAAATAGTGCATCACAATATGGCGATAATGCATGATAACATTTAACCATGAATGCATGAATGCAGGCGGATGAGGCAAATTATCTAACACTACTCACAAATCTTTATTGTCTTCTAAGGGGACTGCCTTTCTAGCCACGTGCTTCCAGCCTTTGTCCTCGCATTTCGGAATTTTATAAACCTCTAAAATAAACAATAAAATTCTAAGTAAGAATTTTAAATTTGAAGATTCTATTTCATATTCGTTTACTAATTTTGGTTACCAGTCATTTAATTCACTTATTAATTTAAACTATATATATTTATAGATATATATTGGGTTTCTTTATTTATTTATCACTCTAATACTCTTATTCTATATTTTTAATTCCTATAAATAATTTAATTTCTATAAGTAATTTAATTTCTATACTTAATTTTATTTTCTACCGAAATTTCGGCAGCATCTCCCCTAAAAATTAGACTATCCACCTGTTAAAATATCAACAATTTAACAAATATTCAACTCAATCCATACGGCCCATCCGTCAGGCAATTAATCAAATAAAATTTTTCCCATCCTCCTTCAATCTCAACATCCCCACACAACCAAAATTATAATATACAATAACATTATACCTAAACTACCTTAATCTACACTTTAATCCTATTAATATATCATTATCAAGGTTCCTTAATTAAATCCACACGAATGGAATTATACTAGAATTAAATCAATGCAAAATAAATTAGCTAATCACAAAACTAAGAAAAACATTCTAAAAATAGTCTAAAAATTAAATTTATATACCCAAAATCTTGCTGCCGGAATTGTTCGACTGGAAAAAGGGAGCTACGTGTGCCGGAACTAAGAGCAAGTGAGAGCAATGGCATTGAGTCGACCAAACCAGGTTGCTGCGCTCACCGGAACTGCGAGCAGGTGGCGCGATGAGCTAGAGGAGGAGCTGGCGCTGCACGATCTGGCCGAGGGTAAGGTGGGACTGCTGGCGGAGCTGCTGCGGCGGCCAATTGCGGCGAGGAGCACCGGTGGCGCGCGATGGCGTGGGTGGCGCGGCTCTTCTGCTCTGTCTCACCAGAAATGCAAGCGCAGTGAAGAAAGGAAGGAAGAAAGAAAGAAAATAAAAGAAAGAAAAGAAGAAGAAGAAGAAAGTGGAGGAGAAGGCTTTGGTGGTGCTGCGTACAGGTGGAGGCACAGAATGGTGTAGGGGAGGGTGAAGTATGCGCTGGAAATAGGGGGAGAAGAGGGTTCTAGATGTGATTTGGGTGGGTTTGGGCTGGTTCGGTTCGATTCAGCCCAAATCTCGATTTTTACTTGATTTTTTTGACTTTTCAATTGGTTTTCGATTCGGTTTATCACTGTACAAATTATTAATTTGCATTTAAATAATTAGATACATTTTCCACGCTATCAGTTTATTAAATTTAAATGAAAAATCTTTGAAAATAAAAATTCGGGTTATTTCAGTCTTCCCCCCTTATAAGAAAATTCGTCCTCGAATTTTGAAAATAACAAGAAACTAGGATGCGACAGTTGTTTACGACAATGGTGGTTGTGCTTCTCACATAATGCTGCAAATGCTAAAAGTTATGACATTCACATTCAGGAGAATAATTATCCTTCTAAGCAGCTAGAAGGGTGAATCAAGACGATGAGGTAAATATTTTTGAGTTCGTTAGTCAGAGCGGCGAAACTAATTTCTTTATTAAATTTATTAAGTAAGATAAACCAATGAACAGACCTAAGGAGAAAATCTAATATATCGGGAGGGTAGGATGATTATAAGATGAATCCATCCCCAAAGTTATCTACCTTATTACCATTGTTAATTTAAACTTGAGTTGTACTGTATCTACAAGTCATCAAATCAAGTAAAATTTTCATAACCCCAAGCACACAACTCAAGTCAAATATTCATAACCCCAAGCACAGATTCGACACTAATATTCACCTTTACACGTAAGAATTTAAGTCCCTTATAACATATTTTCAAGTAAGAGTTATTAATCTAATTGGCTATATATCATGTGACCTACATTGATGTATCGCCTCATTTACCTTTCACTAGCTATTGTAGGCAATGATTATCACTCAATAAGACGCTCATACACAAACCAAGTATTAAGTCTTCTGATACAAGAATCCACATATTCAAATTTACTACTATCCCAATTTAGAATCCGTATTTCAAAATTCAAAACCTACATGCTGACTCATCCATTTTCCATAAATTCCAAATATTAATATCATTGCTCCAATAATCATGGAAGAAGTTTATAATTAGATAAGATGGTTGCTACCAATTCAAGGAGGTTTTCGATTATCATCAAGTTCTACCATTAAGTACCATTTAATCCTTTCCAATTAAAGAGAACAAAGTCATGGTATTACTACAAGCTTATATCAAACAAAATCATGACATTTCTCTAGCTAGTTGCTATCAACAGATAGGAGATCCTAACCTCTATCCCAAGCTCATCACTCATTTATCAACTTCACCATTTTCCAACGAAAGATAGATATACAACCTCTCTTCAAATCCTACTAACAAGAATCCCATAAAAACAAGTAGTACATCAACTATATAGAGAGAATTTAAATTCACAATCAAGTCCCTATTTTAGTTATTGACTTCTGTATTCCTCTTTCCAATTTGTCATACCATACCATTTCTTAACTAATTATGACAAGAACTTATGCAACTAGCCAGGTAAGCTGTTGCCATGCCGGATAATTCTTAATTTATTTTCTAAAATTTGCAAACACCATTCTATTATCCAACTCCTGATTAACTATGTCCTGTATTTTAAGTTTATTCTTAATCCCATGAATGCCTATGAATATTCAGATAATAATATTATTGGGTTATTCCTTTTCTCCAAGCCTATCGTAATGTCTATCACTTCCAAAATTTGTAAAATTTATACCTAATACAATATCCTCAACCTTAATTATGTTCCCTCTATATTCTGTACTCAAACAAGGTTAATACCTCATTGAATCCTTCCACATCAGAATTACAATGTACCAGTCCTCGAATGGATTTAACTAATGAAGTATTCCCTTAAACCACAAGATATATCGTAAATTGCCATCTATAACACAATTATATTCATTCAATCATAATTGCTACCAATTACTAAGAAATTCGGAATAGGTTTTTACATTGACTCCAAATTATATTTCAATCATTCTCACCTTAATTGGTACCTCGATCACTCCATAGGTAATTTAAAATAATAATTTATCTAACTGACACACATGAGTTGGCATTCCAACATAATTAAGATGTAATCTTAACCATCTCGTTACCCATCCAATAATCTTATAGTTTATGTTTTCAATCCTCGAATACTTGTGTGTATTTTCCTTACTAAATTCGCAAAAATTATCCCAAATTCACTGGTTTGTTCTTACACAAATCTACAATAATCCAAATGAATCATAAATTAAGACCTCACTGGCTTATTATTAAATGAAAATGCTCCAAATACCTTTATGTTCTACTAAGATCATAATTATAACTTTCCTTCTCCATCCAATAAAATAAGTAACTTACAAAATTACACTAAGTAATAGGAATTTCTTATTTTAACTACTTTACATCAAGAAATTATATTTATTCACAATCATAGTCATATGATTCTTTAACAACTCTTATTCTCAATTATTCTTACGCACAACACTTGGCACTTACACATAGTATATCGATAGGCTCCATATATAAATTCGGTCGATATAACTCGTAAATTATTATTATACCTTATAGATTTTGTTAGTATTATTATTATTATTACTATTACCATTATTACTGTTACTATTACTATTATTATCATTATTCTTATTTTATGTCACATATACTTTTTATTATTTTCTTTTATTCTATATATATCTTTATATCTATTTATCGATTTATTATTATGTTATTTATTTATACATGTATTATTATATATATACATAGATTTTTTTTTTTTTCCATAATCATGAAATCTCACAGTATACAAATTTTTATCTTAGATCCCCTGATACATCATTACTCTATTCTAATCACTCTTAATAATAGTGATTCCTAATTTATCAAAACTCTAAATACTAATTACCCTCATTTAAACCATACTAATCTATACTCCTCATATTTCTGTAATGAATTCTTTTCTTAATATCCATACAAGAACAGAACTAGCTCCATTCTTACTTATCTAATTCATTGGTATAACATCAAGTCAATAATAGGACAATTATCCCTTAATGTCCCATATCATTCATCAATTCACTTAACTATCATGGTTCACTATTTATATAACATAATTATCTTAATTTCTTAATATAAGTCATTTACTTTTGCTCAGTTCATAGAATCTCTCATTAAACAATAGTCCTTATTTATACATAAAAAGGCTAAATCTTGTTGCATTTAACTCATAATCACGTCTTATTAAACCATAAGGTGCCACAATCCACACAATCTCCATCATCATTTATATAAAGCAATTTATCTCTTACTAAGAATCACAATGTACTTTTCTTATAACCACAATAATTTATATTATTCCCTGTATTCATACACTTAAAAAGAAATAGCTGATGAACACCACAATAACAATTCATTCCATCAAGCAGAAATTACTTCTCACAATTAAAAATCACTTCTCATAATTAAAAATCACTTCATAAAATAATTCCACCAACATTATTTTGTACAACAAAAATTACTCATCATCAATTACTATTGCAAATCACACCAATTCATTTAGTATTTACACCTTATAAATATTATTTCTGTAATGACACCAATGTATATATTCCATCCAGAAAAATGCTTACCTCAATAGCCATAATAAATTCCACCAACCAATATCACATAAACTTCATCAAATAGATATGTTCAAATCAATACTCTAATTACATACATCCTAATGTCCTTGAATCCGAATCATCTAGTTTTCTTATTAATTAACACTAACAACTCATTCTCAACATAAATACACTAGCATGCTTTTATCATTTAACTTCAACCTATTAATCATATATCACTTATTTTCTTACATAATTACATTATTGAATTATTTATTCCATAGAAGAAAATTTAAATTTTTAAGCTAAGGACACAGTTTCCATTAGAAAGAGTACACTGGTTGATCAGGCCACTGCACTTCCTTCTAATTTCTCCTGCGTTTCAAAGCTTTGATTAACTGTTAATATAATTATTTTTCCCCATTTATTTATGTATTTATTATCATTATTTATTTTATTTATGATTTTGTAACCGCCTTAGTGCACAGTGCGTCCACCTGCACCAAGACCATTTTCTATTTAGTGTCTCTCCTTAGTTGGTTACGGCCGATCCCAACGTAGGAGTTTTATATTCAATTTCCTATGTTCCGCAATTGATTCCTAAGGCCCAATTTAATGCTCTGATACCAACTTTGTCACGACCCGTTTCCATGGGCCGGACCGGCACTAGGACCTGGGTGGGCTTAAGGCCCCCGAAGTCCGTAGTAAGCCTATATTATGCAAACGTCATTTCCTATTCATAACTGTGGATGCAAGCCCAATAATTTATTTCAGTTATGTATCACTAATACAGTTCATATATTTAATATGGACTTTTATTATTCATTTACAACCCAACTGGAATACAATTGCGGAACTCTACCTTTACATTTACATCGTCATTTCTATCATTAACAATCTTCTATAATTATTGTCTCAACTCCATAGGATTTTTCTTTCTTCTATTACCTGGAAAAAAAATAAGTAGGCAGGGATGAGCGCCAAACTCAATGAGTAGGGTTAGATGACCCTCTCACCCCACACAATCACACAGATGCGAAAATATTTTTATCTGGTTACCGTTTAATTATATGATCATGCAGTTTGTCACACAAATGGCAATACAACAGCAATCACAAGTATTATCACCTTCATATAATCACATCACGTGGAAATTAGTCAGTGGAGTCACCGAAACCCCCGATGAGCCGTCCTCCCACATGGCCCATCCTCTCACGTGTGCACCAGGGAGCCGATCCCCTATTCTGGCCGACCGGTCTAATCCTCACTTGACCAGCCCTCTCATTGTTTTTCCATTCTCTCTGTTTTTTTTTTTTTTTTTTAAATACCAACAGGAGGCAACCCGGTCGTCTCCTTCAAATCTAGATCATCAGGCGCTCACAACAGGAGGCCACCCTGCGGGCTGCGATCAAACCTAGATTATCCGGTGCGCCCAAATAAAGAAGCCAACCTGTGG
This sequence comes from Jatropha curcas, assembly GCF_041381405.1. NCBI lineage: Eukaryota > Viridiplantae > Streptophyta > Magnoliopsida > Malpighiales > Euphorbiaceae > Jatropha > Jatropha curcas. The sequence continues at coordinate 22,161,800 of NC_143159.1, forward strand.
TTAACAGTAACGGTAACAGTAGGTGCACACGGGGGCGCCGATCTCCCATTTACCCGGCTAACAGTAATCAGTATCAAGATCCATATACAGTAACAGTCTCACAAACCCATGGTGACCCACTTCATCCTAATTCCACACAAACAAGGCACAACAATATCACAGCACAAGTAATCAAGCAATATTTAATATCAACAAATAGTGCATCACAATATGGCGATAATGCATGATAACATTTAACCATGAATGCATGAATGCAGGCGGATGAGGCAAATTATCTAACACTACTCACAAATCTTTATTGTCTTCTAAGGGGACTGCCTTTCTAGCCACGTGCTTCCAGCCTTTGTCCTCGCATTTCGGAATTTTATAAACCTCTAAAATAAACAATAAAATTCTAAGTAAGAATTTTAAATTTGAAGATTCTATTTCATATTCGTTTACTAATTTTGGTTACCAGTCATTTAATTCACTTATTAATTTAAACTATATATATTTATAGATATATATTGGGTTTCTTTATTTATTTATCACTCTAATACTCTTATTCTATATTTTTAATTCCTATAAATAATTTAATTTCTATAAGTAATTTAATTTCTATACTTAATTTTATTTTCTACCGAAATTTCGGCAGCATCTCCCCTAAAAATTAGACTATCCACCTGTTAAAATATCAACAATTTAACAAATATTCAACTCAATCCATACGGCCCATCCGTCAGGCAATTAATCAAATAAAATTTTTCCCATCCTCCTTCAATCTCAACATCCCCACACAACCAAAATTATAATATACAATAACATTATACCTAAACTACCTTAATCTACACTTTAATCCTATTAATATATCATTATCAAGGTTCCTTAATTAAATCCACACGAATGGAATTATACTAGAATTAAATCAATGCAAAATAAATTAGCTAATCACAAAACTAAGAAAAACATTCTAAAAATAGTCTAAAAATTAAATTTATATACCCAAAATCTTGCTGCCGGAATTGTTCGACTGGAAAAAGGGAGCTACGTGTGCCGGAACTAAGAGCAAGTGAGAGCAATGGCATTGAGTCGACCAAACCAGGTTGCTGCGCTCACCGGAACTGCGAGCAGGTGGCGCGATGAGCTAGAGGAGGAGCTGGCGCTGCACGATCTGGCCGAGGGTAAGGTGGGACTGCTGGCGGAGCTGCTGCGGCGGCCAATTGCGGCGAGGAGCACCGGTGGCGCGCGATGGCGTGGGTGGCGCGGCTCTTCTGCTCTGTCTCACCAGAAATGCAAGCGCAGTGAAGAAAGGAAGGAAGAAAGAAAGAAAATAAAAGAAAGAAAAGAAGAAGAAGAAGAAAGTGGAGGAGAAGGCTTTGGTGGTGCTGCGTACAGGTGGAGGCACAGAATGGTGTAGGGGAGGGTGAAGTATGCGCTGGAAATAGGGGGAGAAGAGGGTTCTAGATGTGATTTGGGTGGGTTTGGGCTGGTTCGGTTCGATTCAGCCCAAATCTCGATTTTTACTTGATTTTTTTGACTTTTCAATTGGTTTTCGATTCGGTTTATCACTGTACAAATTATTAATTTGCATTTAAATAATTAGATACATTTTCCACGCTGTCAGTTTATTAAATTTAAATGAAAAATCTTTGAAAATAAAAATTCGGGTTATTTCACTAACAATGATTAATAAATTAACAAAATATGGATTTATAAGGTTATAACAAGTTTGTCAAAATCCGGAAAATATTTCATGCTCTTGAAGATGGAAAATAATTTTCTTAAAAATGACTTAATTTTCCTTTGAAAATATTTTCCATTGACTTATTTTCTTGAACCCCCAAATAATGAAATATTCTGAAAAATATTTTTCTGCAAGTTATTTTATGGAAACAAACAAAACATTATAATGTTTCTTAACTCTAATTAATCGGTGTAGCCATTGTCACATGTCTAAAAACAAATGTTTTCCTCCCTTCTATTTCACACCTCAATATGTAACTTTTATTAGCTACTAGTTTTTTTTTGCGATGTGTTTCGCGCGTTGTTATTATTTAGTATTACTCTTTGTTTATACTCATCAATTTATTTTTATACAATCTTAAGTACGATTATAATTTTCTCTTATATTATCTATTTATCTCTATTTATATAATATTCATACTATAAGCGAATAATATTTTTCTTAAACTAATTTTAATATGATAAGACAACATTAAAAGCTAAGTATATTTAATAAAATAATTATAAATGATAAAATGAAAAAATTATTATTAATTATAAGATTAGACTTCAATTTTTTTATTAAATAACATGATCGATTAGGATCGATTAGGATCGACTTCAATTAATAATTATTATTAATTATAAGGTTAGACTTTAATTAGGATCGATTTTCTAAAAAAAAATAAATAACATGATCATATATTATTGGATGTTGATTTGAGTTCATGAAAATCAAATAAAAGAAACAAAACTCTAAAATAAATAATAGAAAGAGAACTCAAATACATCTGAACCTCCATATGAACAAATTTCGATCGGTGAAAAAATATCGTTTTGATTTTAGATTGGATACCGGTTTAGATTACTGGAGTTGGGATCCACAAATTCCGATTAATTGAAAGCTTTGAGGACCACATTATATTTACTTTTTGATTTTTTAGAATATTTTTCTTTTATTAATTTATGTTGAGATACAAAGATATATAGATATCTCATAATCCTATAATATGTGCAATTCTTCTATTTATAGAAAAAAAATCATTCAATCTGTTTTGCAGGAATTGAAAATGATTTAATACTATCAGTACAAAAAACAATGCAAAATTGCGACCGCATGGTTCAGTCGCAGAATTGCGACGCATTAACAACCGCTTTCTACGACGTTAGAACTTAGATTAACAAAATACTCAGTGATGGAATTGTGACCGATCTGTGACCGAATTAGCTACCACTTTGCGATGGATTGTGATTCGGTCGCTAATTCTCGCGCTGTCATTTACTGCGAGTTTTGTTTTCCTTTTGCGACCGAGTAGCGACGTAATGACAACCAATTTGGCGATAGATTAGCAACCGAATGATGAAGAGGTAGTAGATCAAATCATCATGGGTACCTTAGAAGACGAAGATCAAGAAGAAGTGGAAGAATAAGCAGAGGAAGAATATGATGATGAAGATGAAGACAGAAATACTTAATTAATGCATTATGTATTATGCATAATAAATTAATAAATGTATATATAACATTATTAATAAGGAAGAAGATCATGGGTACCTCAGAAGACGAATATCAAGAAGAAGAGAAAGAAGAAGAAGAGGAAGAATATGATGATGAAGATGAAGATAGAAATACTTAATTAATGCATTATGTATTATGGATAATAAATTAATAAATGTATATATAACATTATTAATGAAGAATTCTAATGTTCTTGACTTTCTTTATACATAGTTACCATATGTTCTACAATTCATATAATTGTATACATACATATGTAGGTTTTGTTATCTATAGTACAAATGGCTAGAGGCAGGGGGTTGATTCAAACGTGTTCGGCAGTGGTCCGCGTGGAGGTCGTGTCCGAGGACGCAGTACACTTGGGCGAGGAGGGACTATCCCTCCTCTTCTTCCTCCTTATTCGGGTACACCTGGGACTTCATCTTCTGCTCAGCCTCACGTGCCGCCACCACTTCCTTCTATTCCTTCCTCTTCTACCCATTTTCTGGACCAGCAGAGTCTTCACCAGCTTCACATTCACCTACTGCACCAGGTAATCATAAATGTCATTTACTGTCATTTCAGTTATATATTATTTCCCTGTATTGATGGCATTTGTCACGTTCTCCTTTTGCAGCTTCATCAGAGCCACTTAACAAGCTCAGTTTGGTAGTGTGACAGTAAGTACTCATTTACTTTTTTCTGTATTGATAGCATTTCCCTGTACTGATGCATTCGTCTACTTATAATTCTTTTTTTTTCTCAGTATAGATCGATCCTCTCGAGCATCAAGGCAAATTATAAGGATAATCAAGCTACACCTAGATAAAGATGGATACATATAGGATGTCGTACCACAAGAGTCGAAAGACTTTTATTAGGAAGAGTTTCAGGTACAATTTCGTTCAAGTTATATCTTTTAATGTAATTTAAATCTGAATCCATGGGCCTTCGCTTACTCTTTATGAAAATATTATTTTCCATTTTTGCAGAAGCATTTCATATGGGAAGAAGTTACGACTATGCTAAAAGTGGCATGCGAGAAATTGTGCGCTCTACGATACGTTGACTTCACTTATAGGATGCGAAAAAGCACTAAGAAGCAGCAATGCGTGTCTTAGGAGATATGAGAGAGCTGACAGACGGCTTGGGAAGATCTTGCATTCAAGAGAATGTGTGAGATATTTGCACAAAACAGACGCAGTGAGACTAGCGGTGACAGAGCATGACCTTCCCGACACACAGGCGGATCAATATCTGCTATAGAGACATATCAATTATTGGTAATTTAAGTAATTAGTTACAGTTACAAAACTGATATTTAATGAAATGATACCATATTAATATATCATGCATAAAAATTTATTACAGGCTGGAAAATGAGCCCACACCGATGGAGGTGTTCACTTACACTCACACAAAGGACCACGATGGAAATACATTTGTTAACAGATGTGCGTTGGGCGTCAATGTAAGTAACAATGAAGAATTTTAAATTTACTTTATAGTCTTCTCTTACGCGTACAAATTCAATATTTCAAAGCTTACAACTGCATTGATTAATTAATTTGTTGTTTTCAGCAGAGCTACAGTACAGCTTAGAGCGTGTTGTTTCTTCTCAAGCTGGATCTGAAGCTGAGCCCAAAATTGATGAGTTAGCACTTTATTTGGAGGCCATATGGGGCGAAAAGAAGAGAAAAGAATATGGCATCGGGTCTCAGGCATCACAGTTTTATTATGGCTCAGCATTTGACACTCCTGGAGCCTCCTCATGACCACAGTGTTGAGGAGATTAGTGCATTATGGGCTCGTGTTGATGTGCAGGAGCAACAGCTTGCAGAGCTTAGAGCGCATGTGATGCGGATGTCCGATCAGCATAGTGCTAGTACTTCTTCCTCTAATCCTCCGCCTGCTACAAATCCACATGTTTCTATAGCTCTACATCAGCCTCTATCGTCTCTCTTGATCCCGATATTGCAAACGATACCTTGGTCACTCCTACCAACACTACGACACATTCAGCGGATATTCCTGCCGACACTACGACAATGGATCGTGCAGAGAACTGACCTTATAAATTTGATTTCGAACCTTTTTAGCTTTCCGTGATTTTTTCATATTTTGTATAATACATTACATTCATAATTCCATTCTTACATTGTTATTGTGTTGTGATGTTGATGATGATGCTTATGATTGTGATGTATTTATATGTCGATTTTTGACAAGTGGAAAAAATTATGGATTTCAATATTATTAAATTATTTTGTTTATAACTATATGTTGCGACTGACTGGCGACTGTGAACAAGATCAAAGAAACTGATAGAAGTGGAATAAAGGTTTTGTTAGGAGCATAATCGGAGACTCCTTTTCATTGATAAAAGACATAAAAAACTTGTACATATATATTACAGAAAGAGATAATAATAGCAGACCTATTCTAAAGGGATACGTTGATAGTTTCCTATTCTAGTGGGATTAGTTTACATATATAACAAGATACATATCTTTACACCCCCCCCCCCTCAAGCTGGTGTTGGGGAAAAATCAACCAACCCAAGCTTGGAAACAAATGTACGATAGGAATGTGCGAGCAAGGACTTGGTGAACATGTCGGCAAGCTGCAATGAAGATGGTAAATGTGAAGTGCTGATGAGACCTGCTTGTAATTGAGTACGAACGACGTGACAATCAACATCAATGTGCTTGGTGCGCTCGTGAAAAACGGGTTGGCGGCAATATGTATAGCTGCTTTGTTGTCATAATGGAGGGGAATTGGACGAGCCACCTGTAAATGACAAGCAGATAAGAGTGAAGTGAGCCACTGAATTTCACATACAGTTGACGCCATTGCTCGATATTCGGACTCAGCTGAGGAGCGACTGACTGTGGATTGCTTCTTTGTTTTCCATGAAATCAACGATGTACCCAAAAAGATACAGAATCCTGTAACTGAACGGCGAGAATCACTGCATGATGCCCAATCAGCATCAGAAAAAGCTCTGACCTTCAAATCATTTTTTGCTGGTAAAAATAATCTTGTAAAGCTGGTACCCTTCAAATATTTGACGATAGTGAGGGCCGCCTTCCGGTGTTGGTAATGAGGAACTTGCATGAACTGATTGAGCTGCTGAACAGCATAACTAATATCAGGCCGAGTCATAGATAAATAAAGGAGGCGTCCAATTAGGCGTCTGTAGCTGCCGGGATCCTGCAAAGGTTGACCCATATCTGCGCATAATTTCAGGCCCTGAATATAGGGACTTTCGGCAATTTTGGCATCCTGTAGACCAGTATCTTGAATGATATCAGTGATAAATTTGTGTTGAGTTAAGTACATACCAGCATCTGTGCGGGACACCTCAATGCCCAAAAAATATTTCACATCACCCAGATCTTTAATGGTAAATTTCTGATCCAAATAAGTCTTTAAGTCGGAAAGCAATGCTGCAGATGGACTAGCGATCAAGCAGTCATCAACATAAACCAGAAGAGCAATGAAAGAAGCACCATCACCTCTAGTAAATAAACAATGATCAACAGAAGATTGCGTGAATCCCTTGTGTAATAAAGATGATGTCAGTTCTTTATTCCACTGTCTACCAACCTGCTTTAATCCATAAAGTGAGCGCTGCAATTTGCAAACCTGGCCTGCTTTAGCTTTATCATAACCAGGAGGAACCTGCATGTAAATATCTTCATCAATAGTGCCATGTAAGTAGGCATTATTGATATCAAGTTGCTGAACAGCCCAAGAGTTTGCAACGGCAATAGTCAAAAAAACTCGAACGGTGACCAACTTGGCTACAGGAGAGAAAGTTTGGAAATAATCCAAGCCGAGTAATTGATTGTAACCCTTGGCTACAAGCCGAGCCTTGTAGCGATCAATGCTTCCGTCTGCATTATATTTAATCATGTACACCCACTTACAACCAACTGGTTTAGTATTAGCAGGCAAATCAGTCAATATCCAAGTATTATTTTATTCCAAAGAATTCAGTTCAGCATTCATGGCATTTACCCAATTCATGTTTTTCTTAGCATCATTAAAATTGCAAGGTTCTTTAATTGTAGACAATTGTGCAACAAAAGAAATATGAGAGGCTGTGGGTGGAGTGTGGGTAGTGGGTAAAGTGTTGGTTTCATAGTTATCAAGCCAGGCTGGGGGTCGACGAGTTCTGGTGCTGCGGCGTATTTCGGGAGAAGGGAGCACATGTTCAGGTGAAACAGTAACTTCGTCTTCGCTAGTATCGGCAGTAACTGCTGTTTGGGAATCAGGTAAAATACGGCTTGGAGGTTGGGTGTCGGGTACAGTTGGGTTGATTTCGATGGGTGGAATTCGTGGGGAAAAGGAATTATCAGTGAAGTTGGGATCGTAATCAGTTATGCAAGAAGGTAAGGCAAAGGTGGAGACATCAGTTGGGTTAGAATTATGGAAGGAAAAAACGCTTTCCATGAAGATAACATCTCGGGATGTAAGAATGGTTTTTGTTGTTAAACAATAGAGTTTGTAGGCTTTTTGGTTCTGAGCATATCCCAATAAAACACAGGGGAAAGCACGAGGGTCGAACTTTTGTTTGTGAGGGAGGGTATTTGTGGCATAGCAAAGGCAACCAATTGTGCGAAAGTAAGAGTAATATACCTGTTTCCCATGCAGTCGCTCATAAGGAGATTTCCAATCCAAGTTTGCAGAAGGTAACCGATTCGCAATATGTGTGGCAGTCAATAACAATTCAGACCAAAAATTTGGAGGAAGCTTGGATTGATAAAGCAAGGTGCGAGCAATGTTCAGTAGTGTTCGGTGTTTTCTCTCAACGACCCCGTTCTGCTGAGGGGTATAAACACAAGACCGCTGGTGCAAAGTTCCCTGTTCCTGGAAAAAAGAGCTACATGCAGTGTTGACAAATTCGGTTCCATTATCGGTACGAATAACTTTCACCTGTTTCTCATAATGTGTGAAAACATATTGGAAGAAGGATTTCAAAGCAAGGAGAACCTGATCTTTGGATTTTAACATATATGTCCAACAAAACCGACTGTAATCATCAACTATAGTTAACATGTAAACAGCATTTGTGATAGATTTCAATTTATATGGTCCCCATAAATCAACGTGAATCATATCAAACACATGCATAGAGGAGATAGCACTGGTAGGAAAAGACAATCTTGTTTGTTTTGCAATTGGACAAACAGGGCACATTAATTCAGTGTAATCAGAATGAGCAACACCATCCACATGTTTCAAACGTTTAAAAGAAACGTGCCCTAATCTGGCATGCCAGAGTAAAGCCAAATGTTTGCTATGATCACTACAACGAGTAACAGAGTTACAACTTATTTGCTTGAAAAAAGAATCATTCGTCAGATAATAGAGGTCTCTGATTACCGTCCCCTTTGCCAACACTTCATTAGTCAGTAAATCCTGGAACACACAATGTTCAGGGAATGAGTGAACTGATAAACCGCAAGTCCTGGAGAGTAAACTGACAGATAACAGGTTACAACTGAAAGATGGAACATACAAAACATTGTAGAGCACAATTCTGGCATTCAGCCGAATATTACCAATGTGAGTCACTAACTGGGTTGAATTATCAGGCAGTCTGATGGTTGTGGGAGGATTAAGTTTAATGGCACGATCATAAAAGTGAAGATGGGGTGTAATATGGTCAGTTGCGCCAGTGTCTATAATCCAATTAGTCTTGCAATTAAAATTAATGCTGGTAAAAACAGAATTGAGTAAAGTACCTGCAAAGTTTACACTCCGAACATCCCCATCAGTATTCGCTGCACTGCTGCCCTTGCTCTGAAGAAACTTCTGAAACTCCTGTTGCAAAAAATTTGACATGGTGTGGGCAGGTGTCTCAAATCCTGTTGGTTGCGGCGGTGCCGAGATCAATGGTGTATCTGCAGCAGCGATTTGCATAACACTGTTTGCACTGTGATACTTGCGAACATCAATTCCTTTCTTTTGTTGTAGAGCAATAAACCAATCGGGATAGCCATGAATAAGAAAACAATCGTCGATTGTATGGCCTGTAGATTTGCACTTAGAACAATACTGTTTCTTACGATCCTCTTTGCGCATAGAAGAATAATTTCTCGTGGTCCCAGTGCCACGATTTCCTCGGTTGTCAGAAGAATTCCCTTGAACAAGCATAGCAGCTGCGGTTTCCGTAGAAGCAGTGGTATCAATTTGCACCTCTCGTTGTTTTTCAACACTTAAGACCATGGAAAAAGCTTTGTTGATCGATGGCAACGGATCGTGCAATAGAATTTGATTTTTCACGTTATCATAGTCATCGCCTAATCCCATCAGAAATTGCATCAAACGCCGATTATTATCATAATCAGCAATAGCAGTACCGATGTCGCAGCAAACTGGTAATGGAGCAAGGCACTGTAATTCATCCCATCTGCATTTCAAGTTAGTGTAATAATCAGTTACGGAACTGGTACCTCGTTGATATCCTGCAATCTGTCTTTCAATCTGGTAAATCATCGGTCCGTTACTTTCTCCGTAACATTGTTTGAGATCATCCCATAAAGCTTTTGAGTCTTTACAGTAAACAAAAGCATTGGAAATATCTTTGGAGATGGCATTCAGCAGCCATGAAACAACCATGCTGTCTGCCGTCAGCCATTTTTCATAGTCGTCAAAATCTGGCGACGGCGCTTTAATTTTTCCATTGATGAAACCAAGCTTCTTCTTTGCGCGGAGGGCAATCTGAACTGATCGGCTCCAAGAAAGATAATTGGGTCCGGTCAATGGGGAGCTAACAAGACTGAAACCGGGGGCTTCGGAATGATTAACATGGTACGGATCATCGGTATTACTTTTGGTGTTAATAGCAGCGAGAATCTTCGCTAAATCATCTGGAGACATCATCGTATTTACCTAGTTCAGGCTCTGATACCATGAACAGGATCAAAGAAACTGATAGAAGTGGAATAAAGGTTTTGTTAGGAGCATAATCGGAGACTCCTTTTCATTGATAAAAGACGTAAAAAACTTGTACATATATATTACAGAAAGAGAAAATAATAGCAGACCTATTCTAAAGGGATACGTTGATAGTTTCCTATTCTAGTGGGATTAGTTTACATATATAACAAGATACATATCTTTACAGACTGAACTGCAACTAAATTATAACCGTTAAATTTAAATTTGCGACAGATCGCCTACCAATCACTTTCAAATTTTGCGACTGAAATGTCATAATTCCAACTGAGAAATTTTGTGACCAGTTTGCAACAAGCTTTTAGCAGGAAAACACGACAGACTTTGGTGACCGATCTATTGGTGTCACAAATCGGTCGCTAATTTCATTTAGCGACCGATTTCTTAGGTTTATCGGTCCCAATTTAACGTTTTTTTTTTTTTTTTTTTTTTTTGTAGTGTATATAATGTGATAACTAATTTTTACGGAAAAATAAAATGAAATTAAAGTGTTGCCTTTATAAATATAAAAATTGAAAAACTTAAATATAGATAAATATATATAAATAAGAAAAAAAATCAAAATTTGAAAAAGTGATAAATATAAAACGCGTAAACCAATATTTTTTACATATGTTTTTTTATTTTCTTTTGCATTTTGAAGTTTATTTTAAAATTAAAATAATAATCTTTTTTAAGCAATTAATATTGTAAATAATCAATAACTGAAAATTTAATTAGAATAATATATTAAAATAATATAATAATAATATATTTTTTTTTAATCAATTAATAAAAATATTAAAAAACTTTAATTTATCAATATTAAAAACTGAAGTTATTTAATAAACTCAAACTATTATCAATTATTCAATGACTAAGGATATTTTAGTATTTCTAAATTTTCACTAAGATTATTATAGTTTTATCTCATTATTCCCTTCATTCTCACTTTTACATATAGCATAGATAGATAAACTATAATTCAAATATTTACCAACATATTTAGTAAGCTGTTAGGTATTAATAAATTTCTAATTGGATGAAACAGCTCAAGCAAACATCACTTCAAAAAAATTGAGTTGTTAATAATTTCTGGTAAATTACTATTTCCAACCTTAATTTTGATTTTTATTTATAAAATTTTATTTCTTATAATATCTATTGACCCATCTCAATTTTTTTAGGCATGACTAATTTTAAAATCTTTAACTATAAGCTTATAATAAAATTACTTACATTATATGCTAACAAGTAAAATTTATACAACATAATGCCGTAGGCTAATACAATGCTATCATATCTTTCAAAAAAATAAAAATAAAAATTATCAGCTCTTGTAAACATTCACCAGTAACTATATTGTTGTCAACATAAAATTAATTTCAGTGATTTAATTGATGCAAATTGAAATTCAGCAATAAGTTCATCACTATGTGGAAAATTAAGGGATTTTGATAAAAAGATAGAAGTTGAAGCATTGGTTTTGTGCTTAGATCTATGTCTAAAAAGAATTTAAAAAGTAAATAGTGTTTTTTTTCTTCTTAGGCTTTATAATCAATTTCACTTTGGTAGTCTGTAGGTGACAAGGTCCTCCAAATTAATTAACATGTTAGTTACTTATATTCTATATTTGCAGCTTGTTAATGATATCAACAATTATAGTATATTGACAAAGACAAAAATAAAATATTTTGTATTACATGTAGAGAGTTAAGATTTTTATTTTTGTTTTCGTGCATAATTTGATCCTTTATTTTATCGGAGCACAAGCTATCAGTTCATAAGACTGATAAGAATTTTATAATCTGCTCAGTTAATGTTGAAGCATCTCGTTTAATGTTTGTTATTTCTTGAAAAAATAAGAGTTGCTATTGATTTTATAATGTTTTCCTCCCAAAAAACTTATACTCATTTAGAAATTTTTTAATTGACTCTAATATCTCAGTGATATATAGATATGTATAGATTAATTTGTATTAACAGATAATTATTTTTTTTAAAATTAAAAGTGAATTATAACATTTATACATGTTAGTCATGTTATGTTAATGAAGAGAATAGGTGTGAGTTGGTTGAGAATAATTTTGTTGTCAGTCATTTTTCATTTCTCATCAATTTTATCATCATCATCACTATATTGGGATCCAAATTCAGAATTATATATGAATAGTAAAACTTTTACTTTTTCTGTGTAAATTCCAAAACCATTATTGTCAAAAAATGAAAAAAGAAAATATACTGCTTTGATTTGCCTTGTAGTGCTATAAAATAAATTCAAGCAAGACCAATATGGTTAATTGTTTTAGTAGTGTTTTATAATAGATGTTAAACGGTTTTACTAAATTTAGCCACTGGATGCACACAAGGTATATTTTAATGGTAAATATATATACGACCTAGTAATAGATCCATGTTCAAATCTCGTTTCCCACAATACTCAAAAAAAAATTAGCTATTGAATATTAATTGTTAGCGATTAATCATTTGGTAAAAATAACTGTTTAATTAACCATTAAATATATAATAATTTAAAAATTACTAATAAATATTACGTTACTAAACTCTGAAATCAATAAAAATGACATTTTGACACTAATTAAAACGTTAAATGCAGTAATAAAATATTACAACTGTATTTTTCTTTATCTATCTATGAAACATGAAATCTGATGTGGCTTAGAATAAGAAATTTGAAGTGATGACTTGCCATCTAACTTAGCATTATTTTTTGCATTTTTAATTTAATTAATATTTTTTGTGATTTTGCATATGTATTATGTTAAATAATTGCTATTAAATGGTGATATTAAATAAATTCTTGAGTGATCGTATTAATGACATCAAAACCAATAGCAAGGAATTGAAAAGGCAATCTAGCTGCACATAAAAAGTTTCTGTAGTTTTTTCTTTTCAATAGAAAAGATTTTGTTGTTTACAATTTATTTTTTATATTTACTTTTATTTTAGTTTTTTTTTCTATCATGTTTGTTTTAATTCTTAGTTTAAATTATAAGATTTCAAATATAAAATCCGTATTGTATAACTTGCATTGCAATAAAAATATAACAAACTTTATTGTATTTAAAAATCTAAAATTGTTACATGTCAATCAAATCTAAAATATAAAATATTTTATAAATTTAAAATATACATAAATTAGATTCCACCTTTTATAATTCGATCAAATTATCTACAGAAATTATTTAAATGACAAAACAAAAACACCCAATTTCCTAAAATTTTCTGTCAAAAATTAATAAAAAATAATAATATTTCACAACTCGCGCATTTTACCTAGACTCACGACTAGTTTTTACTGTTTTAGCGTTTGAAGGAAAGAAAATTTTTTTTTTGTTCAGTGTTCAAATATAAAATTAATTTCAATGATTCAGTTCATGCAAATTGAAATTTGGCATTTAAAATTCACCCAAAAATTTTGAAAAAATTTTTAAAATTTGAATTACACTAATAATTACAACTTTTTTTTAACTATTATTTTTAAATTTGCTAAAAAAATATATCTAAAATTAACTTCTTTTTTTTTTTTCAATGACCATAGAAATCCTTAAATTTATTCTTTTATAGTTTTTATTTAATTTAACAATTAGGCGGAAAAAGTTAATTTTCTATACGCAATACTATATATCTCTTTTTGATATATTTATTATGAAAATATTAATTTGAAATTAAAAATAATAATATAAATATATTAAGCAGTATCACATTTGATTCTTATGTCGAGCGAAAAGACGATTTTCATGTTTTTTAGCATATGTTCTATTGCTTGAGTATTAATCATAAATTCAAAACAAAAATAAAGAAAAGTTTAAGAGATAATATTTATGCAAAATATAATCCATTAAAAATTTCGATGAATAATAAAAATTATAAAAAAAATAAAAATAAAAATAAATCTATTGCTAGAAAAAACAGATTATTATATCTAAAAATATGTACTTTTTTGGTAAAGAAGGATAGCAAAAACTCTAAAAAGACATGCAATATCTAGAATAGGCTACACCAGCTTCATCATGTAACAACATTGAATCCATTCCTTGAGGAGGGACGTCAAGGATATGAGCATCCAAAGGATAATTGGCAGCTATCTCGGATAGAAAATTTGCAATTACAATTTGCTTTTCTATAGACATGTTCCACTTTGCAAACCCACCACTCTTGAATCAAATTCTTAATAGCCAACACAAGATGTTATAATCCCCTAGCTGTATGTTGTTCGCCATGCATAAGAAGCAAAACAACAAAATTATCACATTCTGCAATCAGATTATTGATGCTAAGATGTTTTGCTAGCTTACCTTCATAAATAACCCATAACTTAGCTTGAGGCATTGAGTACGTCAAAAGCTTTGAAACAAATCCCTGCACCCATGTATCAATAGCATCTCTCATCAAACCCCCTCCATAAGCTAAATTTCCAGCAACTGAATCATCAACGTTCAACTTGAAAAAATTAGGATTCCAAGCAACTCAAGTCGGGGTCTTCTGTATTTTATCCTTGACAGCCTCACTGCATAATAATCTCAGCATTCAAAACATTCTTGGAAAAAAAGAGAATCTCCTAGTTAATCTCTTTGATGGTGATGTGAATCTCACCAAAAACTCATTTATTTCTCCTATGCCAGAGATTCCAACATGCAATGCCGAATATCAGATACCAATCCATACCTGATTCATGGACCTCTTTGCTAGAAATATTCAGTATCACACATTCTGCTAAGGACACATGAGAGTCAAAAAATGACCGCACGTCCGAAACTTTAAAATCATACCAAACTTGCTCCAGTGTAACGTAGACCCTAAGTACATGAAGCTATGTTTCCTGCATATTTAAGTGAAGAGGGCAAGACAAATCATTAGTTAAACGTCTCTTATATCTTTATCCATTTATAGGGAGTCTATTATGCAATACCAGCCAAATAAATACCCTTACCTTTTGAGGACCCCTCCATTTCCAAGCCACAAACCAGTTTTTAGAAATAGAATTCTCACTTGAGCCTGCTATCCATTCACGGGCCCATTTAATAAAGAACCGACCATTATTCTATTAAAATATTACCGATTAATTTAGTAAAGACAACCATCAAAATGGACTACTACAATAAGTTGGCAAGCTTCAAGCCCAAAGATGGATGATCCAAGCCCACATTCTAGAATACTCCACAAATGAGATGTAATGAAAATATCTTACCTAACTCTAGAATATTTCTTATAATCTAGACCGTCCATTTTTGTAAACAAATCTTAGCCGTACATTGAGGAGGTGGAAATGCCTATAAATACCACCCCTCCTCGCATTTGTAACCAACCAAGCAAACACCAAGCAAAAACCAAGTAAGTAATCTTTTCTTTAAGTTTTATGAATGTTTGCTTCTTATTAATACAATCATATTTGGTGTTTTGTGTTAGTATTATTTTAGTTGTCTTTCCCGTTATTATTCTCGGTGTTATAAATTATTAATCAATCTTTGAGTTTATCGCGTTAATATCCAACAAGTGGTATCAGAGCATTAATCCCAACATATTCTATAGTCTCCAAAACATCTTATCAGAACTTCCATCAATAGCAGGTGGCAATATTAAAAAAAAGTGATGCCTTCTGAGGTTATATCCAAATATCAGTCACTCCTTTCCAAAGAAGGGAAGACTAATCCTTCACTAATTCATTAGAAGTAGCGACAAAAGGTACCTTATATTTGCTTTTCAACACCTGGAACCATAATGTCCATCATTAACCTTGATTACTATCCAATCTGCATAAAAAAAGTCTTATTTAATAGTTCCATATTTAAGAGACCAAGACCCGTACTCATTTTGGGCTGAGACACATCCTTCCAAGGCACTAAAGCCACTTTCTTATGATCTTAAGAAGACCCCCAAAGTAAATATTCTACAAAATTTTTCAATATCATGTAAATCCAAAGAGGAAGTCTGGTTGTTTGAATAGCATAATAAGGCATGGCAGTAATAGGTCTTACTTTTATAATATTTTTAGTTTAATTTTTATTAGGATTTTTAGTATTTATAATTACTTTGATTAATTTTTGTTTAAATTTATTTATGTTTTTGATTAAGTTTCCTTGATGATTCTTAATAATCTTGATTTGAAGGGTTTTTAGCAGAAAAATAGCTAAAATTTCCATCAAAGAAGGTTGGAGCTGAAAAATTAAGATAAAGGCTCAACATGATGAAGTCAATAAAGTACACGGCTTAACCGTGTCTCCATGAAAGCTGAAAATTCAAGTGGGCTGAAATTAGTTATATAGCCCTTGTAGAATCGAAGCCTGGGCGTGTCTTGTGCATTGAGCTGCATAGGAATAATAGAAGACTTACCTTGTTTGAGTTCCAACCCTAGTTGGTGAAGGACTCATAATTAGGAAGAAATACAACAGAAAATCAATTTCCTATTCAAATAATATTTTTCCTAATTAAGCCAGCTAATTTCCTACTCGGATTCAAAGACACCATACGAAGTCTATATAAAGAGAAATTACTACAACAATTAAATGATCTTGGATCTTAGATCTTTGTTCTACTTTTTTTCTTAGTTTTCTTTCTTTTAAGATTTCGAGCATTCAAGTTTGTGTAAAGAATCAACGAACCCGTCCACAGTATTTGTTTACTAGTTTTTATTTCTAAACTCTTAATCTTGTTTCTAATTTTCATTATTCATATTGACCATGGAATTATTTTCAAAGTTATTTGAGTTTTATTTAATTACTATGTC
Source organism: Jatropha curcas (assembly GCF_041381405.1). Classification (NCBI taxonomy): domain Eukaryota; kingdom Viridiplantae; phylum Streptophyta; class Magnoliopsida; order Malpighiales; family Euphorbiaceae; genus Jatropha; species Jatropha curcas. Next base: position 22,178,695 of record NC_143159.1, read on the forward strand.
GAACTAAACTCTCATACTAGGGATTTGATGTAGCTTAATTTCTCTTCCAGTTTCTAATATTAGATTTATTTTTACTTGTTCCAGGTATAATTTATTATTGAATTTAATGCTTTCAGACATAGTTTCTTCCTTATATTGATTTATTTCATCAATCACTATCAGGAGAAGGATTTTTAATATGAAAAAGATAATCAATTACATGGGAATAATAACTTGATGTGGAAACTATATGGTTTCACTCATTGGGGTTCATAAGTTAACGACCTTAGATTTCATAAACAAACTATAAATGTTTGATTGCGCTATTGGAGATAGGTTATTAGACCGGGTTAAAATAGCTAATAATATATTGGGAGAGCTTGTTAGCGACTTTAGGTTGTTTCCCTTCTTGAACAATTAAAATTGATTATCAAACTAATAAAAAAATTGAATAGAATTAAGTGAAGTCAAAATCCCTTGTAGCTTTTAATCTTTGATTTCTTTTCATCAAATTATCTTGTTTGATTTTTTATTGTCCTCATTTATTTTTTTTATGTTTTAATATATTCTCCTTATTATCGTTTAAATAATAGTAGGTTAATACAATTTTGATATTTGGTATATAATTTTTATAGGACGATAGTCTACTCACTCTTTACTACTTGTTTACAATTTCGTACACTTGCGAATTTATCCTGTCAGCATAGATGACGGAGCTGGCGAGAGTAATTCGACTCATCATTGATAAATCGTTAGCTTTCTATTCTGATAGCCTCTTATAAGCATTTTCCAATATATAAGAATAAGATGCAATAGTAGCTCAGCCCTGTAATAAAGGCACACCTCAATATTTACCCAGATTGTCTGTGACATTAAAACCCAAATCTCTCCTCATTTGAGTTTTCACAGAATTTTTTGAACATTGGTAGAGAAATAAACTTGACTTTTGGTCGCATTCGCCTTTTGACCAGAACATGCGCAAAAATCGTTTATAGAACCCCCTTTAATAATATCAACCTGATCAATAGAAGACTTAGTCATCAAAATAATATCATCTACAAAAAATAGTTGAGAAAGGAGGGGACCTCCTCGAGTTGGTGACATCGACTTCCATTTCTTCTGGGAAATTGCTTGATCAATAATATCTCCACCTAGTATTTAAAATCACAAATTATATCCTAATTTGTTAAAGACTTTCTATATTGCTCTCCACCTTCACTCTCAATCAAATTATACTGATTTATAATATCCATCATTAAATTAAATTTATATTATACACAAATAAAATTTATATTTATATCATTTGCAATTATATTATGCTAATAACTAATAATAAGCTAAATTGGCATGTTTGGCATTTTTTTTTTTTCTGAAAAGATTGTATGTTTAGCTTTATCTTATATAATATAGCTTCAATTTTATTATTATGCAGGTCAAATATATAAAAATACACTCATCCAAATTATTTAGATATCTTTTTTACCAAACAGTTTTAATCATTCGACAATAACCTCTTAATATTATTCCTTAATCATTCAGCTCAATAATTATTCAACTTATTCAGCCTAAACAAATGACTCCTTTGATGCTATAAATTTATTTTTTAAAATTTTAATTTTATTTAATTCATTTTATGTTTATTTTTCTTTTCTTCATCGTTAATTGACCTTAACTTTTACAAATGACTACTATTTATAAATAAGAAGTCCAGATTGCATGATTCATCTGGATAGGACATGTGTCAATTTTTGAGTTTGTTAGAACGTTTGTCGCCAATTTGGCCCACAGGTGGGGAGAGTTTGTTCCATATATGCCAAATTTGCAGCTTGATAAGTGGACCTGCAACTGTGGGCATGCAAAGTATTTGCCTTATAGTTGCTTCAATTTTATTATAGCTTCTCTATAACTTTTCGCGTGTATCAAATTGATAAATGTTTGTATATTTGGAGTTTTACTTATCCTGAATTTATTTTCTAATATTGGTTGTGGAATATTGATTTAATTTTAATAACTTATATTAAGTTTTTAGTGGACTTAATTAATTAATCAATAAAGTTTAAATTGCTGATAAAAAAATTATAATAACTTATAATAACCGGGCCATCAACAATGAGCCCTAACTCACTTGCTCACTTTTTTTTTTTAGAAGATTAAATTTGTACTTATATTTTCAATGACCTAATGCCTAAAAAAAAAAACCTGGTATTAATCTCTAAGATCATAAGCACACAATTTAATATAGTTTAATAATTTCTTAATGTGTTTTAGCATTTTTAACGGGAATAATACATTTAACCGGAATGAGACTAGAATCAAAGCCAGAACATAGCCTTTTTGAAATGGAGGCAGTAGAGGTGCTTAGATTTTTTGCATGATTTCAATTAAAAGATAAGCCATTAATTTTTCAAACTTCCTTTTTATCTCCAAAACAAATTAAATTCTCTCTCATAAGATCTTCATCTTCCTTTTTTTTTTCATCCGCCGGTTTCCGCTGTAACTCCTAATGATTGTGTAAGACCACAAACTATTCAGGAGTCCAAATTGGCCCATAAGGATGACAGATACAAGCAGAAGTCCAAAGAGTGAAGCCAAATCCATAATTCGAGCATTCAGTTCGATCTTCAGCTCTAATCCGATTCTACTAAGCCACCTGCTATGAATCGGTGACAAGTATATGGTGACAAGTATATACTGAAGCATATGAGCAAAAATTAGAGTATTTAGTGTTTCATGCTATTATAAATCAAGTATCATGTGATTTTATTATTTTGCTAAAAATAGAAGAATACGTGGTTTTGTGAGCTTCATTCTGTAAAGTATTTAAAAGTGATCAATTTGCTTAAGTATTTGATTGATAGCTACTCAAAAATAACTTAATGTATCAAAAAGGATTAAAAAATTTTATTGTTAGTTGAGTAGTTTTAAAATAAGTAGATAGGACCTTATTTATAGCTTATTTGAAGTAGTTTTTCTAATTTGTAGGTCAAATTAAACATCATTCTATTTAAAAATATAGATTTGAGTAATTTAAAAGCCAAACCCAACACCTCTTTATTTTTTACTGGCATCTCTAATATTTTTACTTTATTAAAGCACAATATAAGACTTCACAACATAAGAACACACCTTTTGCTTGCTCCTCTCTTGTCCGAAGCTTTTACTTGATAGTACACATCTTTCTCGACGAGGAGGAGTGATTTTAGTATTGGGAATATTTCCTCTCAAAAACTTATATGCATTTGGAAAGTTTTAATTCACTCCAATATCTTAATGGTAATTTGATTTATATTAGCAAATATTTTTTTTTTCCGTAGTTCATAGTGAATACGATATTTATATATGTTAGCCATGTTATGTTAATGTAAAGCATAGGTGTGAGGTCGTTAGGTACAATTTTGTTATCATGTCATTCTTGGTTTTCACATGAATATTATTATTATATACGTTGAATTGAAATTATATAGGCGTGACTCTTGTTAAAATCTTAATATTTTCATGTTATTAAATTGGTAAAGTCATAATTATTAGCATCCAAAGTCACGATTATGAGTATAACAAACTAAAATCATAACAGCTTATTTGGTTGATTTTCAAATTCAAATGAGAATAGAAATGGATATTTGAGTTTTAAAAAATCGCATTCCAAATTTATTATTTAAACTAGTTAAACAAAATTCATTTGTGAGATACGAGTACAATTTATCTAACAACTAGTTAATAGTCAGTTCGATAAATTAAACCAAACATGTAACACGATGGAGAAAGTGACAAATATTAGTGAAAGCTTTGCGGACATGGATGGTCACCCTAGATTTTGTGAAGGGATTAAGAAAAGGGATTTTTTTTTCCTAATTTACCCTCAATATTGCATTAACTATACCCTTCATCTCTCTTTTTTTTTTTTTTTTTTTTTTTTTTTTTGAGTATTGGAGGAGGAGGGGATTTGAAGTTGGATCTATTGTCAGGTCGTATATGCACTGATCACGAGGCTATATTTTGGTGTGTAACTATACACTCCCACTACAAAAAAATGCTATTTATCGACTGACAAATCGGTCGCTAATTTATAGCGACCACCATAATCGGTCGCCCAATTTCTTGTCGCTAATTTTTCTTAGCGACCGAATATGAAGTTCGTTGCTAATTAGTGACGGACTTCATATTCGGTCAATAAAATTGTCGAAGAGGTCGCTGAATCACTTACTCTCATTAAAGATAAAGTAGTCGCTATTCGGTCCCTAGTCCGTCGCTAGGGCCGATCGCTAAATCAATAGCTAATCTATCATTGTATATTGTTTTAAACCTTTGACGTTCCGTCGCTAAGCCTATCGCCAATCGGTCGCTATATTTGTCTTAATTAATTTTCAAAATATTGTTATCCATCGTTATTCTGTCGCTCAACGGTCGCTTTTTTTTTTTTTTGGAATAAAAAAATAAAATTAAATTTTTGACAAAAAAATTTTTCACTTGTAAAAAATGGCAATATATATTGATTCAAGTAATTCACACAAACAATCGTAGCAGTGAAAAAATTTCTAAATTATTAAAAAAATATTATTAATATACGAATAAAATTTTACAAATTATACTGTAATATATACAAAATAAACATGATAATAAAAAAGAAGTCTAAGGGGAGGGTTTGATTTGCAAGATCTATAATGGGACTCTGAGAACAGGCAAAGTCAAAGAAGTCGGGGAATCAGAGCGATATGTCGGTATAGAGGGAGTTGACGGTGCAATAGGTCGGTCTTGAGCATACATATCCATCAGTTGTTGCAGCTGCAATATAAGCTGTGATATTTGCTACTGCAACGCCTGAAGCTGAACCCGTAAATCTTGAATCTCCTCAGTACATGCATCCAGCTCAGCTAGTGTGGCTCTACTAGCTGAAGCCCCATGTGTGCGGCTATAGAAAATATCTGACTGCAAACCAATCCCATAACTTTTCTCTTCTTCTCACCTCCTGCAGCCTCGAGATAAAGCTGCAACTCATCGATCGTAGGCTGCTCACCAGTCTGAGCTTGACATTCCATAGCTTGCTCTTTCATAGTAGTATAGTTATCCTTACAAATATAGAATACAACAGGATCAGAATAATGCAAAAATATTTAAATTTTAATGGAAAAACAGATAAAAATACTCAATTGTGCTTACTCTAACAAGCTTGGCACGCCTATCAATGAATGTGATCCCATCATGGTACTTCATATGTGTAAATGTGTAAATGTGAAGACCTCCATGGGGGTAGGATGACGGTTCAACTTCTTAGCCTGCAATACATTTTTTATAATGTGAAATATTTTCAAATACATTTAATAATAAGCTTAAAAAATGAAGCTACATAAAACTCTCGAAGTGGATTTTCCTTACCAATTTCTCAGTAATCTCAACTATTGAAATTGAACCGCCGGTGTGTCGAGACGGACCAGCTCCCCTCACCACCTGTGTCACTGAGCTTATTATGAGACATAATCTCTCGTTTTCTCACATACTCTGGATCGGACCAAGCCTGCTGCCAACTAGCCCAAACCTCGTCTAATACACACCTCTGCTTGTTTCTTGTACTCCGTATCTTGCACAGGAAGTTCAAGTAATAATCCACCGACTGTGTCTCCCAAGCTTTCTTAAACATGGCCTATGTAGCTTCTGATTCCCATGTGAACTCTTCCTGCAATAAATAGAAACAGAAATATTTTTATACTAGATTTCAAAATCATTAAGTTTAATTCATTTTTCAAGTAAGAACATTTACCAAAAACTCTTCCCAGTAAAACTATCTAGCCTCTAGTGGTATACCTCCCCAAGACCAGCCATCTTTCTCCAAATGAAGCTTGAAGGTCCTCATAATGGCTTTAAAAGCATCAGATGTTGGATGGACGCTATCAAATAGAATAGAGAAAAATAGAATTATTCTTCAGTTAACAGCATAAGTATATGTTATAATTACAATGACAATGGGAGAAATATAAGATTAATTGTTTGTTGCACTTACCGTCCTTTCACGATCTTCAACTTTGGTCTAACATCTCCCTGAACTACAGAAAATGAGCATTAGTAGAAAATGTCAATGTTAACATACTAATATATAAAAATACAAATTTTCGCATTAGTGAATTGTATATTACCAGGTGGAGGGGCTGCTGATGATTTTAATTCATATGAATCCTTAAGTTTATGGTTTTAATTTATATGAATCCTTAAGTTTTATGCTTTTAATTCATATGCATCTTTAAGTTTTATGCTTTTAATTCTTACTTTCTTTAAGTTTATGCTTTTAATTCATATATGTCTTTAAGTTTTATGCTTTTAATTTATATGAATCTTTAAGTTTTATGCTTTTAATTCTTACTTTCTTTAAGTTTATGCTTTTAATTCATATGAATCCTTAAGTTTTATGCTTTTAATTCATATGAATATTTACATTTTATGCCTTTAATGCATATGAATCTTTAAATTTATGCTTTTAATTCTTCTGTTTGTTATGATTATGCTAAGCTTTATGCTTTCCTAATTAAAAAGCTAGAATTAGTACAATACTTACATTATAATAAAAATATAGCTTATGATAAATTCTTTTTTATCTCTTTGCCAGTTAAGTTTATATGACCATTAAGTTTTATTCTTTAGATTAGAATTATTAAGTTTATGCTTTCTCTAATTTATTTTTTATTATTTTTCTAATTAAAACCTACTACATAAAGGAAGAAAGAGAAAGAAAATTAATACCAAAATTTGCGAGATTTCACAAACGTGCAGAGATGCTTAAATCAGCAAATTTTAAACGAATCTTATTTAGCAAATTAAGTAGAATATTAATTAACCAAAATTCAGAAACGAATTATAAAGGTAATGTAATTAAAGAACTCACCTAATTAACAAAGTAAACTAATTAACAAAGTAACTTAATTAAAAAATTAATCTAATTAACAAACTAACTATCCTAAAAATCATTTTTATTAACAAACACATTAACAAATTAACTAAACATCCAAAACCATTTTCATAACGAAAATATTAACAACCATTTTATTAACAAACTCAAATTAACAGCTTCATTAACAAACCATTTTATTATCAAACTCAAATTAACAAACTGGCATTTAAAAAAAATTAAAATTCTCATCAACATTTTTATATTAAAACTGAAATAACAACTCAAATTTACAACCCAATATCTAAAAAATAACAAACAATAAAATATCAAACCACAAAATATACAATCAAATGCAAAGTCAGAATTTTTAACTACAAAATAACAAAACCACAAAAATAATATTAACCCGTAACATAAAACAAACAAAACAAGAACCAAACAAAAAAACAAACCAAAAACAGACAAAAAAACAGAAATAAACCAAACAATCGACATAAAACTACAAACAACTAACTAAAACTACAAACAAAATTGACATAAAATGAAATGCAAACAAAAAATTTAAAAAATAAAAAACTCAAAAAGGAAATTGAAGGCGATTGTTATGCTATTGAGAATGAAAATAAAGTAAATTAAATTACTTACCTGCGGTGCTGCTCGAAGACAGTGAGACCAGCGGTGCTTTTCACCAATGCCGGAGTGAGACAGAGGGTGAGAGACAGAGAGGGAGGGAGAGAGGTGTGAGAGTGATTTTCTGAAATTAGTATCACCCGAGAGAGGAATGCGGTTAAATTGCCCTAAAAAATTAGCGACCGCCAGATCGGTCGCTACTTTAACAAAATTTAATTTGACGTGGCAAATAAGTTCTAACACTATATTATCAAATTGATCACTAATGTTATTGGAATTTTGGTTGTCACAACTGTCACCTAATAGTCATTAATCAGTTGCTCTTAATTTCTGCCAAATATGTAGTGCCAAATATAGCGATGGAATCCACATCGGTCACTATTTCATCATAATGGCGATCGCTGATCTGTAGCTCTGGTTGGCACTAAATCTTCACGCAAAAATGAACGACAGATGTCAAGTCCGTCGCTAATAGTCGTTGGTTGTCATTGATCTGTCGTTATTTAGCAACAGCGTCAATTCGGTCGCTAAAATCTTTTTTTTTTTTTTTAGTGTCCATCTCTTAAAGTCAAATATGTCATGCTGCTCATCTAATAAAGTCATTTAATAACCTGAATATAAAGATAAAAGTAACAGATTGATGAGTGAAAATTTTAAAAATAAGTAATGATCTAAGTTAAGCTCTTTACACTTCTATTTTGAAGGAAAATTTAAACCAATTTGTTTTCATTATGAAATGTGCATGTTTGACAAGGAAATATAGAGAAACTTGATTTTCGAGCCAAAATTTTTTGACAACCACAACTATCTTCTTAGTTCCTTCATAAATGCACTCATGTAAGTAACAACAGTTCTCATCTATTTTTTTTTTTTTTTTTTTTTTTTTACATCAACTTGCAAGGGAAAGAAAACAGAAGTTCAACTTCCATGACATTGAAAAGGTAAGAATTTGGAGAGATATGATTTCAAATTTTGAATGATTAAGTTAAAAATGAAAATGATTGAGTTGGGATTTGAAACAGGCGCAATATTTCAGTTCATGCATAATCATTTGGAGGCAATTATAAGTATGGTATAGGAAAAAAAATTGCGCCCTAAAATGAATTTTTCGTGTCTTTCTTTATGAAAATGGAAGAGAGAAAGGAATAAAAGCATTGGTTTGAAGGCTCAATTATGTGGGAAGAGCTTTCAAGTTTAATCCCCACTAAACACCTCCGGGGAGGGACGAAGATCCTCAAGTGTGACTAATCCGCGAGCCAGATTAGCTGGTTCTTGGTAATAGGGTCTGAATATACCAAAAAAAACAAAATCTATGTAAAGGACAATATGGATTATATACTTTAACTTTTACAAAATTTAATAAGTTTTTCAAAATAAATGAGACACTCTACTTGTCCAAATAAATGAATCAGAGAGTAATTTTTGTTTACTTTTTTTTATCTATTTTTATCTTCTTCATTTTAATTTTGTAATCGTTATTTTTTCTTTTACCACTAAAAAATTTTTTATTTTAGTCTCTCTTCCTACTTGACTTTGCCTTTGGTGTCTTTTTTATTTATTTATTTATTGTCTGTTAATGATCTTTTAAAAGATTATGCAATTTTATTCTTTTTATTAGTATATATTTCTACATGTTCAATAAGTAGCATTCAAATAAAGCCCTCCAAGTGGTAAGTAGTAATGACTCTAGGTCTTGAATCTCCAATCTTATAGTTAAAATTATTCTGAAAATATAGTCCGCTACTATTTTACCGTTGTCCTATTTTTATCATTGATTTCAGTCTATAACCAATTTTCTTTGAGGTACGTGCACATTATTTTGTACTAGTTGATCTTTATACATTGCAAGTAGAGTAATTTAATATATATATATATATATATATATATATATATATATATATATATACTGTGTGCGCGTAATGTTAATTTTTATTATAAATTATAATAGTATGAACCGTTTATATTAAAGTAATTTAATTTATACGTATAATTTTTTTTATTAATTTTTCTTATAAATTATTATATTATGAACAATTTATATTACTAAATATCTAAGGGCATTCACAAAATAATTAAAAATTAAATAATTAAATAACTTGTTAAGAAAATAATATTTATATAATATTATTATAATTTGAAAACTAAATTTTTATGAAAATAAATTACTTAACAATCAATTTAAAATTTTCTTTAACAATTTATCTAGTTAACTTTTTTTTTTTGTATATAATATAAGACATTAAACTATCTATATTAGTAAAAATGAAAAATTAATATTAGCTATTATAATAACTAATATATTAGTCATTATTTTAGAGCATCATCTATAACTTTGCTGTTATTTCAATTTTAAATAAATTATATAAGCATAGAATTAATTTTATGGCCTTTTTTTAGAAAAAAAAAATTATTTTCAATGTGTTGCATGCTTTGCTAATATAATGTGTGAATATCATAATTTTATGTTTTCTATATATTTCTATTGAGTTTTATTTCTATTTTATTTATATCAAGCAACAAATCTTATAATATATTCCTTGATAAATAATAAATAAATTACAGTTATTTTTGTAGAATAAGTTATTTGTAGAAAATATTTAAATTAGCTTTATATTATTCCTTACCATATTTAATATATACCATATGTATCTTATATTATAACCAATCAAAATTAAATTAGCTTTATTTTTTCAATCAATAAAATTAAAATCTTTTATATTGTATTCTTATCATATTTATATACTCTTTCTTTGGGAGGAAATCAAACTAAAAATTTCTTTAAAAGGAAACCGTATACATATATAGAATATATATCAATATGTTTTTATATTTTTGTAAAGTAAGTCAAATAATAAACTATTCATACAAAAAAATTAAAAACACAATCTTAATTAAAAATATCTGATCAAGTTAACAGAGTATAATACATTTATTATAAGCGATCGCTCACTCCACTTGGTGGCTATTCATGGTCACTATTTGACTCTATGGTCTTTCTATAACTCTGATCTGATTATCTTCAAAATTCTTCCTTCTATCAAAAAGGAGATCTGCACTTCTTTTTCTATAAATGCCAAATAACAAGATACCATAAATAAAATCACTATAATAATGATAAAAAAACTCAGAAAATGTCAAACGACTAAATTTGAGAATAAAATCTCAGAATGTTGGCAATAAAAATCCCAAAATATGAAAAACAAAAACTCAGATCTGTATCAAAAGACACAAATCTGAGGATTATTCAAAAAAGAAATACAAAGGAAGACAAGGGGTGACCACCGGTGATATTTTACCGACAGCCATCCATGGAAAAAGCAAAGAAGGATTTTAGATTTTTTTTTCCTTACAGAGAGGAGGCATATTTAATATATTCTTATTTAGTATGTAATATAATTTTTTAATATATCCAATAGAATTTAGATTTAAATATAAAATTAATATATCAATCAAATTTAAATTATCTTTATTTTTTCAACTGATAATATTAAAATCCTTGAAGACATTATATTCTTATCATATCATATGCAGTATATAATATAATTCTTTGTTTTATCCAATAGAATTTAGATATAAATAGGAAATTAATATTACGAATCAAATTGAAATCCTTAATGACATTTTTGTTATTCTATAAATTTAATAGGACCATTTTTTGCAATCCTAATGTCCTCCGCTCATTCCTACTTCTATATATACTATTTTTTTTTTTCTTATGAGGTGCATTGCACATATTATAATTGTTCTTTTTATACTATTTTTATATAATATTAAACATTTATTATTTTTATTTTTCTAAATTATTATAATGTTAAAACATAATTTCATATTGAGATTGCAAATATAATGGCTAATTAATGAAAAATTAAAATTAAAATAAATTAAAATTTTTAAACAATTAATCCTATATTCAAACAACTTTATATCATCTCTGATAAAAAGAGACAAATTGACTCGGTCTTAAAGTTTATAGTATTTTGAATGTTCATTCTTATTCATAATATCATATTTAACCTACAAAAATACCGTGAGATTTACGACTTATTGAAAAAATATCATAATCTCACCTTCATCTTCTGGCACCCCAATTTAAAGATTTTATAATATTAGAATTAGCTAGGATTTTGACTAAAAAAAAATATTAAAATGGGTCCACCAAACTAGTTGGGTTAACTTAACCCAACCTCCTGGACAATATCCAAAACGCAGCGTTTAATCAAAACTCAACATTTTAATCAAGAAGCATTCTTGGACAAAATCCTCCATCACAACGTCAATTTATCAAATCAAGCACCAACAATATTACCTAAAATCAGCTCTGGCTTGAGGAAATTGGAGCAGAAAGAAGGAACGACCCTATTATTATCGTGAATTTTGTAAAAATTAGTGTAATTTGCTATTCCAAATGGGTCAAATGGGTCGGATCTTAAGGGTATAATCGGACTCAGAATGAAGGCTGGGAATTGTCAAATTTAGACAAGTGAGTGGTTGATTCCTATGGGTTCTCTGCTGCTGCTATGGCTATTTAAGAGGATAAAAGATTGTGGGTTGTGATTATCTTGGCATTTTCCTAGCACTGTAAGAGGCTTCAATCAGAGATGGAAAAGAGATAGAATAAGCAAACATGGCAAACGAGAGAGACAGAGAGCAACGCGAGCTGAGGGAGGAAGATGAGGGATTTTTCCTCTAAGCAAATGTGGCGTCGCTCATTGTTATATGTGAGCTTTGTGTTTATATTGTGGGGTTGCGTTAAATCATCTTTTATTTAGAACCCTAATTTCATCAATTGAGTAGGAAGGAGACGGAGAAGAGAGAAGGGATTAAATCAAAACGGTGAGTTTTGATTAAACCGGGGCGTTTTGATAGTGTCCAGGAGCTTGGGTTGACTTAACTCGAAGTTAATTTGATGGAATCCATTTTAATAGTATTTTATTCAAAACTCTAGCTAATTTTGCTCTTAGAGTGATAATATTATAAACTTTTTAAATTGAGTGTCAGGGAACAAAAGGTCAGATTAGAGTAAGTCGCAAACCTTAGAATATTTTTACAGGTTAACCGTAATCTGACAATGTTGCCCTCAGTAACATTGTAAAATGACAATTCTGTCCTTGTTACATTAAGAAAAAACTAAAAGATGATTATATCCTCGATCTTTCCTAACTATAAACCTTCAGTTTCTGCAGCAATGGTTGTTCCAACAAATTAATTTCATCGAGAAAATTTCTAATTGACTCCAATATCTTAGTGATAGATAAATATGTACAAATTGATTTATATTAGTAAATAGTTAGTTTCTTAAATGCAATGTGAATATAACATTTATTTATCTATTTATGTTGGTCATATTATGTTAACCTAATGATTTGGTGTGAATTCATAAGTATAAATACATTGTTCTCACATAAATATTAATTATTACTATATATTAAACAATTAGAGATGCATGATTCATGTCAGATCTCAACATTTTCATGTTACTAAGATGGCAAGCAGCAACAACCTTCTGATAAATACATTGGTATCCAAATTCAAAGTTATGAATTTAAAATTTTTACTATCAATTTTGTAAAAAATAATTTAGTTACACAATCAACTCAATAAATAATGATTATAAGTTGTTTCACTCAACTTTTAGGTATGCTAATTTCGGAAAAAAAAGACATTATTATAAAATATTTTGATTTAATTTTTCAAATATCTCAATAAAAAAATTTCATTTAGATACTAGAATAATAAAAAAAAATTCATTTGTACGAATTCATTTTTTCTGTTTTTGTTCTCCTGAATTTACCTAGAAAAAAATAAAAATATAGCTCTGGATTAGGACCCAAGGTTGTTGCTGCTTTCCATCTTAAAACATGAAAATGTTGAGATCTAACATGAATCATGCCTCTTTAATGTATATGTGTTTATGCGAGAATAATGGAATTGTATCTAATAAACTCATACCTATCTACTACATTAACATTACATGACTCATGACTAACATAAATAAATACTGTATTCACCCAGAATTCAAGAAAATAATTATTTATTAATAATAAATCAATTTTTTATACATATTTCCTATGACTAAGATATTGGAGTCAATTAAAAATTTTCAGATGAGATCAAGTAAACATTGTTAAGGCAGCTAAAATCTTTAGTGAATAATATTATAGGATTTTCAATTAAAATATTTTATTTTAATTGGTGATGGCTAATGATATTTTAGAATTTTCAATTAAAGTCTTTTAATTAGCCATCATATTCTAGGATATCTCTAGTATTACTAAAGATAAATTTGTCCACTATTCTTCCCCCTCCCCCTTTGCAATTCCAACATTTATACATGTTATTGATTATAAAAATAGATTATAAATAGATTACAGATGGATAATTATTATAAAATACGTTGCAACTGGGAATTATAAGTATAACTCTATTAAAAATTTTTACTCTATTAGGAATCCTACCCATTCATTATGTATTAGCACTATATGTATATATATATAATTTCTTTAAAAAAGAAGTTCAACGTAGAAGTTTGGTGAAACACCCCGTAATTTTCTTTTTGAAACTTTTGAATTTTTATTAAATAAAAAAAATTAGAAATTTTGACTGCCTGGACTGCAATACTATGTAATCTTATCCACGTCTAAATTCGCGAGTTGAGCCCAATCCCAAAGTATAGTATCGCAACTCCTAAACGTGAATTTTCTAAACTTCCCAAGAATTATATTGGGCGTTAAATATGAAGTCAATTAAAATTAATTAACCGGACCCGTAAAACAATTTGAAATCCCGAAAACCAAGTGAAAAACCCATAAACCAAGCAAAAATCGAATAAAATCACAAAATTGAACCAAATCAGTTCTAATCGACCCAGAATGGTCTAGAAGCTCTAGATTTTCCCTTCCTTTCTTTTTCTTTCCTTCTCTTCTTCTTCTCCGGTGACACACCCCTCCTTCCCTCTCCGTTTTCAGCCACCGGAGCCAATCGAGCTCACCTTCTCGCCATCGCATCACCCCTGCGGTTGCTCCGGCCTCCCTTCCCCTCTCTCCTTCATTCCTGGCAAGTGTAGCAACTACAAGAGGGGTCGCGATTTCGCTCGGCCGCGAAGTTGCGGCTCGAGCTCAGTTTTCCGGCGATTCCAAGCCCCGAGTCAAGTGTGGCCGACCTCCTCTCTTCCCCTGCTTCTGTTTTATGGCGTCAATCTTGAGCAATGTCGCTTGGATCGGAAGAACCCGAAGAAGGGTGGCTGGCCGAAGGTTTAGAGGCAATTTTCGACCAAAATGGGGCACACTCAGCTCAAATTGGTTATATATTTGAGGTCCTTGCATGATTTCGAGCATTTTGTTGTGCGGGTTGCCCAATTCTAGGGTGTTTGGATTTCTCCGGCCACCGTGCACGGAAGTTAGCGGGCGGTACTCCGGCGACCGGCCGACGACAGTCTGGCAAGGTTCCAAGAGGCAAAAACATCTCCTCTTCGAGCGCATCGTGGAATCGTAGTCTGATTTTCGAATGGTAGCTCTAAGACCTAGTTCTCATTTTTGGTATAAGTTCCAAATTTTAAATTATTGATAGATTAGGCTAAAATCGAATAAATAGTTAATTAAAGGACTTGAAATGTTGAATTGATAGTGTGGTTTCCGATTATACAATTAGAACTGTTTAGCCACTTAATTTTTTGCATGTGAAAACACAGCTAATAGACTAGAATAGTTAATTGAATACGATTCCTGTTAGGGAAATTCGATAGATAGACTTATTTAATTCTGAAAATTAGGAATATATGTCATTTTGAATAATTTAACCTTTAAGTTAGGTTAGTTGAATGTTGAAGTAGATATAATTAAATAACAAGAACTTAAAATATTTGAATAGCAGAAAGCGCGACCGCAGAAAGCTTAGTCAATTGTTTAGATAACTGTTAATTTAGTTTAACTAGGATCGATTACTTGGTATATATGAAAAGATAGATAACTATACTTGTATACAACATCACGGATGAATTTGAATTGGAGTAAAATTTTAGCAAATGACGGAATGCAAACGGTGAACGTTGAGTTACGAAGATGGCGGTTGGGGTATGATTGATGAATATGATTATGGCAGATGAGAATTTAGTTTGATTGATTGTCCGATGGATGAGCTTTGAGAATTGTGGTTTAGTCAAATTTTACGGGAGGTTCTGCCGAAGTTTCGACAGAATCTAGATTAGATTTACTTGTAAATAGGTTGTCGGATTTATTTAGGATAATCCTTTATTATTTAGTTTTTTTATTATTTATTTTTTTTAATTTAATTAATTAATTATTTATTTCCTTTTAAATACCACCTGTTATACTAAATTATTATTTAGCAGTCTTATATTTGTTTCAATTGGTATGTGAAGGTCCATTTGCACTCTCGCATGATAGGGTTAATTAATTGATATGCTTGCATTTAAATGCGATGTTTGATTATTTGTGTTGTGACATTGCTATGCCTTGTTTGTGTGAAATTGGGATGAAGTGGATCACCATGGGTTTGTGAGGACAGTTTTGGAAATGATGAAAATATAAAATTTGACCGTTAGCTAGGTATAGGGAGATCGGCGCCCTCGTGTGCACCTAATGATATGATATGATATGGGTGATACCTGATGATATGGTATGGATGATTTGGAAAATCACAAGGTGGCCTCCTGTTGGTATGGAAAAGAAAAGAGAGTATAAAGAAATGAGAGGGTTGGTCAAGTGACGATTGGACCGGTCGGCCATGTATGGGAGATCGGCTCCCCGGTGCACACGTCATGAGAGGATAGGCCATGTGGGAGGACGGCTCATTAGTGGTTTCGGTGACGCCACAGACCAATTTCCAAGTGATGTGATTATGTGAAGGTGTTAATATTTGTGAGTGTTGTTGTTATGCCAATTGTGTGACTGTCTGCATGACCATATAACTAGTCGGATGACTAGATTCATATATTTTCACATTCGTGTGAATCCATGTGCGTGCAATAGTTATATTTCCTTATAAACTCACATGTCGTTGCTTAACTTTTCCAGGAATTAGATACTTCCGTGTTCCGATTAAAGCTCTGTCTCTTCCCCCCAAAGCTAGACAACTTTTCGAGTTAGCAGTTATTTAAATTATATAGCAATATGTATTAAAACTTGTTTATGTTTACTGTTAGTGAACTTCGCAGTTGTAGGCAATAAACTGATGCGAATGTTTAAACAATCATTTACGAGAATGTTTAAATCTATTAGCCCACATTTGAATGTATTGTATTATAATTGCGCCCGAGCTATAAAATTGTATAAGATGTTAGATTTGGGCTAAAAATATAATATAATATAAATATGTGACTTATTATGCATAGCAATATGGGCTTAATGTTTGAAATTTACATTGATATAGTTGAATTATGTAGTTAGGCTTACTACGGGTCTCGGGGCCTTAAGCTTACCTAGACTCTAGTGCCAGTCTGGCCCATGGAAACGAGTAGTGACATTCGGTTACTTTGGTTATGAAAGTGTTTTGTGTTTCACATCCAAAACTTTTCGCCTCATCATTCCCTTCCTTAATTTTTAATATATTATTTTGGTTAATGCATTACTTCCTTTTTTATATATATATTTTTTCAATTGCATCCTCTACGTTCCAAAATTTTGCTTTTGCACTTTATTTGCATCATATAATTTCTATTTATTATTTAACATTCCTCGTTTATCAATAATTCAATATTTTATTTAGTTGTAGAGGAATATAAGAAAATTCTTAATCGTAGACATGACATTATCGTTCGATGGTTAAGAAGACAAGTTAATGTTAGGGCTCATACTTTAACAAGAGCTTCTCACTGATATGCTAGTCTCAAACAATGAGATTTTATTGCTGATTGTATTTTGTTCTTATTTTCTTAATATGATTGATTTTTATCCTTCACAAAAGAGAAATTTTATTTTTTATTGGTAAATTTTTAAAATTAAAATTACGAGCTATTACAAGTTTAGTCCAATTTTAAGGGTAGTTGTAATAAAATTTTGGCAAAAATAAAAATAGAACTTAAGGATCTAGACTTACGATTCTATAATGACAAACTTCTCACCAATTTTTTTTTTTTCCTATCATTTATCTTTCATAGATTAAATGAAAACTCTTCAGGCACTATGAGACCAAAATTAAGGGTTTTGCTTCTGTTGATTACAAATACTGGGAATAATATTAGATAATAAATGTTATCCTTCATATATAAACTAGTAAAATAACGGGGCAACAAGAAGTACAATTTTATTTTTCTGAATAATTTTAAGTAACATTATTTTTTCACAACCATATATTATTATGAGTGAAAGAATTGAGAATATATATAGTTGAATTCAACAAATAACAAATACAATGAAATTATCATCAATACAGTTTATTCAATATTAAAAAGAAATAAAAAAAACATCAGTTGTTATGGGGTAATAATTGTTGAAAAAAAGAAAATGAGTAGTTTTATAATTTTTTTTTTTCAAATTAGATAACCAAATAAAAAATTAAAACAAAGCCACATAAGTAACTATATTTCTTAATCTCTTTCGAGCCGGAGAGCAATTATATTTTAAAGCCCTCCTTAAGATACGGACTTCACAACTCTGTCCCGTGATCACCAAAGTAGGATCTAGTGCACTTAACTACTAGACCAAGCTATTTTCAGTCATTATCAAATTTTATTCATTACGTTGAAGTATCCCTAAGCAGTGAGTTAGCTAACTATAGTGGGTCCCACTTTTGTTCTTTTTTTTTTTTTTTTTATCACAATTTTGACTGAATTTCTAATTAGGGTTCAATTTTTACACTAGTTTGAAATTGGAGTACCTGGAGTTAAATTCAATTTAGGATACAGGGGTTAATGGCCCAAAAATTTGAGTATCTAGAATGATTTAGCCTTAGATTGATATGTCAAAGATGATAAAATTTTTCATTTTTTTTTATTCTGTGTTTAAATGGAAAAGATATTCAAACAATTAAATTAAGTGTTTTGTGCTAAAAATTGAGTGGTACGATTCATACTCGTTATTCAATTAAGTGAATTGTGTAACTAAATATTTATTTATACAAAATTGACAAAATTTAATACTCTTAGTCAATAATTTATAATAATATGCAATGTAGTAGCAATTCTAACAGTGTCACCGATATTTTCTTATATTTTCAATGAACGGCCATGCCTAATTTGTGGTAAGGATTATCCACTTGCAAACACTTAATTTGTGTTTAACTATTTTAGCAGAGGGGAAATGATGGATGGAATGGACCCAAATACAATGGAGGTTAAAAGAAGTGCAAATTGGGATGGCCACCAATTCATTTTGAACCGAACCGAATTGAAATCGAACCGTACTGTAGATGAATCAGAATCAGATCTGAACCGTTGGTTTAAAGTTTTGAATCGAAACCGGCGGTTCAAGGGCCAGTTAATGTTCATGTGAATGTTAAAATCTGAACCTGAACCAGCGGTTCTGATCCAGTTCGAATAGAAAATTTTCTATTTTATTTTCAAAATAATAATCACTTAGTCTATTTTATGCATCTCTAAAAGTCTCAATAATATTTTACTGCATGATATACTTTATTTAATACTTTTTATTTTTTAAAATACACTTTATTTTAAAAGTTAAAAATCTAAAAAGTAAAATGGTTAAAAAAAAGAGAAATTTTTAGTCTAAACTGATACTGTGTTTAACATTTTTTTACCCTTTTAAATTGTTTATTAAGTTTAAAATTACATTCTTTTGAAGCATTTTTCAAAATTTTTTTATAATTTATTTAATTAATAACATTTAAACAAAATAAAGTGATAATTTATTTCATTATTTTGTAAAATTAATTAATTTTATTCTTATATGAGAATGAGCATTCTAAAATTTATTTAAAATAAAATTTGCCAATATTTTTTAAAGCCATATTATTATTTTCAAAAGAAAAATGTAACGTTAGAACCATTTTTTTTATAAAAAAAACATATATCGCCAAATATCATGATCGGAACCGTTGGTTCATCGAAACCGCACCGGAACCGGCCAGAATCGAAATCAAACCAGAATCGACGGTTCAAGAGTCGATTCAGATTCAATATTTTAAAAATTTTGAACCCTCAGTTCCTTGAACCGGAACCGGCGGTTCAATAAAGCGGCCATGCCCAAGTACAAATGCTTATACAAATGGACAAAATCGTAAAATTCTTATGACAAACAAGCCGTCATACTGTAGCTTTTATACTACAATAAACAAAAAAAATTAATAAGCTATAGATACCGGTGGAAAAACTTCAACTTGTTTGTTTCTTTTAGACTAATTTCAGCTCGAGATTACGAAAATTCATAAATGAAAAAAAAAATTTATTCGTGATTTCACTTTAAAAATTAAACTTTCATCAATTAAGATTGAAACTTTCTATATATGAATTCATTTTTAATTTTCCTTTATTATATTCTAACTTTCTCTTCAATTTGGAAAGGTTAAAATCTTGTATAACCAAGTAGAAGATAACTAAAAAATATTCATTCCTTTCAAACTTTCTTTTGAGAATCGCAGCTTGAAAAGAAACCATGGACTATTACAAGTGGAAAGAACACACAAATTATATTAATTTTAATTTCAAAAAAAAAAATGAGAATTTCAAAGGAAAAAATAAATAATTATATCAATTGCATTGCAATAATTTATTATGCTAATAACTATTTCTTTGGGAAAATAATTAATTCGTCTTTGAGGTTTGACCAAATTAACTAAGTTATCCCTACAGTTTGGTAATATTAATTAATGGTTCCCGAGATTTAATTCAGACAAACCGTTTGGTCCTTCTATTCATTTTCTTCAGTTTTTTTCGTTAAAACTTTTGAAAAAAGACTAAAATACCCTGACACTTAAGAAGAAAAACACTAAACTAACCTAGGTTAAAATTTCGCGCTCTGTGCATTCGGATATATGACTAGTTATAGATATGTATAGATTAATATAATTTTATTGCAAGAAGAACCAAAAACAAGTATTATCAAAATTCTTACTATCAATACAGAGTGTTCCATTCCATGAAAATATTCCAAGAAATAATATATTTCATACAACAAGCTGAATGCTACAACTATATATACTCATCTCGTTTCAAGGATTGAATGTCTATGGAAGACCATAATGTAATTCAAACTTTGCATCATTTCCCTTTTTTTTTTTTTTTGGGTACAAAATAAGAATAGGATACATGGAAAAAAAAAGAGAGTAACGAAATGAACTCAAGAGGATGCGTGAAAATCAAACCTAAATTTATTTGTCACATATCGTTAAAATGAGAATTAAAATATGCATATATATTATTAAAATTATATTATGATAAGAATTGAATATATCATTTGATGTTTTATAGTAGTTTGGAACTTAGGAACAAATTTGAAATTCAATTATTTAAGGCCATGATACAACAAAGAACTAGTATAAATTGAATTGTAAGATTTTTATTGTATTAGTCATGTTCACAGTTGAGTTAATTACAAAAATATATACACTTGAATAAGAAGAAAGGAAAACTATTAAGATTTACAAGATAAGTAAACAATATAAAATGTAGTAACTAAGAGGATGAATCCATTCCTTGATAATCATTGTCTTTAACAGATCAAAAGTTACTAAACCCAAAATCAATTAATTGTAATGGTGGGACAAACTTTCAAATTCCTGGCTCAATATATATCATGATGCAGCCTTAGTGCATTCTATTTCTAAGGAATCTATTGATCAATTCTGAGATATCTGTGAATAGCTAGACAGCAACTAGATAAGGTGATTCACTAATAGTATAAGCCTTTTGCAAGCCTATCAAAATTCATCTATCATAAATATGTTAATCAAATCTCAGATAAAGTTATACAAATGCTACTATTAGTTGATAGTCCAAGTTTTTCTTAATAATAAACCTTCAATTTTTTAAATAATTGTTCATGTAAAATTGGATTTTATCTAAAAAAATTTTAATTGACTCCAATATCTTAGTGATAGATAAATATTAATATAAATTGATTTATATTAATGAATAGTTATTTTTTAAAATTCAGTGTGAATAAAACATTTATTTATGTTAGTCATGTTATGTTAGTGTAGTGTTTAGGTATGAGTTTTCGCATAAATAATAATTACTAGTATATATTAAAGAATTAGAGATGCATGATTCATGTTAAATCTCAGCATTTTCATGTTATTAAGATGGCAAGTAGCATCCTTTTTGAAAAATATACTCATCATTTTCATGTTATCAGATCTCAGTTTGAAAAATAATAATTCAAAATTGTGATTTAAAACTTTCACTTTAGTTTTGGTTTTGTTGAACAAGTTTGGTTTGGAAGATGGTCCATCCTCTCTTTTGCACTCTGTTAGAGAGTGTAATGTTGTAGCCCACAGTTTGGGTTGAGGACTGTCCTCTTTTTGTGATGAGTACTGTGATGGGTGAGGCCAGAGTTCTAGCTCTTTAATGAAATGTATTTTTTCTTCTCAAAAAAAAAAAAAAAGGTGATTCTACAATTAAGTGTTTTGCATGCTAACAACTGAGTGGGACAATTTATACTCATTATTTAATTAAGTTGATAAAATAAATAAATATTTATTTATACAAAATTGATAAAATTAACTACTCTTAAAACTAGCTTTTGTAATCTTGGTCAATAATTTATGACAATATGCAGTGTCATTGATACTCAACAAACCAATACTATAAAAGCTTATTTATTATTGCATATGATTATAAATTATTAGCTAAGGTTATAAAAGTTTTAGTTTTGAGAGTAATTTTATCAATTTTATACAAAATAATTTAGTTACACAATCAATTCAATAAACTATAAGTTAGTTTCGCTCAACTTTTAAATATGACTAGTCTTTTATATGACTTGCGTTGCACATTGACAATATTCGTTATATTTCATTTTTTGTACTCTTTTAATTTTTTATCTATATAATATTAAAGCATAATTTTTTTTAGATTAAAATAAATACAATTGGTTAATTTGTATTAGACTTTGTCGTATAAGCTACTTGCAATGTTATTTCTTATGTATTTGATTCTATTTTTATATAATGAAGTGGTCTCAAAATAAAGTCCAATCGAATCCCTATACCTAATCCTTCAGTCTCAATCGAATCCCTATACCTAATCCTTCAGTCTCAAATTTATAAATACAGATTCTAAAACACTGATAGATGCTCAAAAAGAAAATCAAGTTATCACTCAATCTCCAACCCCTGCCCTCAACCCCAAATCAATATCTATATATAACTATAATGAAAAATAATAATAACTTATTTTTTACTAGTAGGTAAAAGAAAAGAAATAGGAAGATGATTAGAATTACTAATGGTAATTATTTTGGCTATAGTAATGTATTCAGTGCATTAGAGAAATGAATATATGAATATACATACAAACTCTTGAAATTCAAAAAATGACCCAAAACAGAAATATATAGTTCTAGTGTTTTTCAATTTCATAAATATTATTTTCTTTCAAGCCAAACATGTTTAGGATATAAAAAAAAAAGAATATCAAGAAAATTAAAAATATTTAATCAGGAGGTCATCTATTTATTAAAAAAGAGATATAAATCTCTTACTAAATTAAAGTGATAATGGTTATAAATTAATTCAACAATGAAAAATAAAATAATAACTATAATGAAAAATAATAATAACTTATTTTTTACTAGTAGGTAAAAGAAAAGAAATAGGAAGATGATTAGAATTACTAATGGTAATTATTTTGGCTATAGTAATGTATTCAGTGCATTAGAGAAATGAATATATGAATATACATACAAACTCTTGAAATTCAAAAAATGACCCAAAACAGAAATATATAGTTCTAGTGTTTTTCAATTTCATAAATATTATTTTCTTTCAAGCCAAATATGTTTAGGATATAAAAAAAAAAGAATATCAAGAAAATTAAAAATATTTAATCAGGAGGTCATCTATTTATTAAAAAAGAGATATAAATCTCTTACTAAATTAAAGTGATAATGGTTATAAATTAATTCAACAATGAAAAATAAAATAATAAATAATAAATCTTTATTAAGAATACTCTTTTAAGAACCCAACATATGACAAGGAATAAATTATATTAAAAAAATTACCAATTTAAAAAAAATGTCAATTCAATAAATGAAAATTATAAAGCAAATCATTCTAGGATCCAATATTTGTCAGTTAACGAGTTTATTCAAGTATTTTGTTTCTTAATTATTCTAAGTTCCAAAAAAATTATGTAAAATAATATGCTCCCAGCAATTATTTAATCCATCCATGAGGATCGAACTCTCAATCTCACCTAAGAGAGAAGAGTATCAAATTACTCATCCAAACACTCATTAGTATAAAATGTAATTTTCGAATTGACTATGACTAATGCTATTTTAGGATATTCTAAATTTAGCGATATCGAAAATCCTATTATTCCCTCATATTCCCTCATATATATATAATCCTGAAGCAAAATGATGTGAGTTGACACTCTATTATTTGAATATTCTATTTTATCTTTTGAATCTTTTCTTTATTTTTCTATATTTTGATCGAATGGTTATTTTTTTAATTTTAAAATTAATAATATTTAGATAATAGCAATATATTTTGAAATCTAATCTAATTTAACAACTATTCTATTTTATTTGGTATTTGATTTTCTTTTTTTAAATTTTGAAAATTTTTAATTGCAATTTTTAGATTTTTTTTTTATTTTCTATATTTTGATCGGACGGTTATATATTTTTTAATTTTAAAATTAATATTTAAACAATAGCAATATATTTTAAAATCTAATATAATTTACCAACTATTCTATTTTATTTCGTATTTGATTTTTATTTTTACAAAATTGAAAAAATTTTGAAAATTTTTAATTGAAATTTTTTGATTTTTTTTCTTTATTTTTCTATATTTTGATTGGATGGTTATATGTTTTTCTATTTTAAAATTAATATTTTGATGATAGCAATATATTTTGAAATTTAATATAATTTAATAACTATTCTATTTTATTTCGTATTTGATTTTTATTTTTTCAAAATTTAAAATTTTGAAAATTTTTAATTAAATTTTTGAACTTTTTTTCTATTTTTCTATATTTTGATTGGATGGTTATATGTTTTTTTAATTTTAAAATTAATATTTAGATAATAGCAATATATTTTGAAATCTAATCTAATTTCACAATTATTCTATTTTATTCGATATTTGATTTTCATTTTTTTAAAATTTAAAATTTTTAAAGATAATTTGACTTTTGAAAATTTTTAATTTTATACCTATATCTATATCTATATATAGATATATAATCATAATCGGTGACTTAAGTGAACATACCTATATCTATATCTATATATAGATATATAATCATAATCAGTGACTTAAATGAACAAAATAATTGTTTTTGCATAAAATATGTAGTTACTGTTTTGCCTTTTTTCTTTTGTTAGTTTGTTGTAAGTTGAATTTTTTTTTCTTCCTTTCGTATAAAACAACGGTTAGTGTATTACATATATTTTTGCTTGCATTCAAAATCCAATTATCTTCTTGTAAGTAAGAATCAATCATCACACTCCTAATCACACTCAATAGTATTT
Source organism: Jatropha curcas (assembly GCF_041381405.1). Classification (NCBI taxonomy): domain Eukaryota; kingdom Viridiplantae; phylum Streptophyta; class Magnoliopsida; order Malpighiales; family Euphorbiaceae; genus Jatropha; species Jatropha curcas. The sequence continues at coordinate 22,203,805 of NC_143159.1, forward strand.
TCGAGAAGAGCTTTTTGCTTCCATCATCATTTCTACCCAGTAATGATATATTCAATCAAAATTGTACATGATTTGGAGTTATATGCTTAAAATTGTTCCACCTAACTTTGAAGTTGTAATTCTTCTCTTTTCAAAATCTCGATTTGTATCGATCCAAAATCGTGGGCCATGCCGACACTAGAGCCCAAGTAGGCTTAAGGCCCCCGAGGTCGTTGTAAGCATAAACCACAACATATGTACATGTCAAACAAATTTCTAGAAACAATAAGCCCATATTAATTTATATATCAAGTAATCACACAGTACTGGCCCAATCTCAAACATCTCAAATAAAACATAGTTCGGGACTATTTGAAATACACCTCATTCATAATATGAGCTACTGGTTCATACATGCCTTAGATAATCAGTTAAGTCGTTCATAAATTCATAAATTAGTATGTCTGTTTTAATACACGATTAAAGGTACATAAATCCTACAACTGGGGAGTTCGATAATATCTAAAAGTAGTGAAATTCTTATGTATAACAATACATTAATTAATCAACTACAGAAATTTAGAAATTTACTTTTGCATGAAAGGTTAACAATACTATAACAATACTCGAAGGGAATTCCTACTTCATGAAAGGTTAAACAAAAGAAATGAGTTTTATAATGAATAATAAATATTGCATAACACAAGCATTCACATGAAATGCATCCGAAAGTACTAAAATGCACATGCAGCCGGTCAAGCATATAGCACAACATCAGCATCCACAAGTAATCACACCTTTAGGTAATCAAACAAGCGGAGATTGGTCAGTGGCGTCACTGAAACCCCCAATGAGCCGTCCTCACACATGGCCTATCCTCCCATGACGTGTGCACTTGGCCCATCCTGCCATGACGTGTGCACCAGGGAGTCGATCCCCTATACATGGTTGACTGGTCTATCCTCACTTGACCAGCCTTCTCATTTTATACTCTCTTTTCTTTCCATACCAACACGGGGCCACCCTGTGGTTTTCCATATAATCCATATCATGTAACACCCTCCGCCCAGTCCCGAGAGACCCGACGGCAGATGCCACATTCGGTGCCGGAGACACCATCTTAATTTAACATATAAATTATAAAACTAAAATTATGAATTAGAAGTAATTGAGTATTCACAAGTTTAGCGAGTCAATTTTTTTTTTTTTTTTATAATAGCAATTTCATTTCATTTTCCTTGCATTTTTTTATATACATTGGGAAAATTCCTATAGAAATATTGTAAGAATATCCTTTTAAAAACTGAGCTCGCCAAACATGTGAATACAAAATACTTCCAATTAAACTCTAAACTTCCAACATCTCCAAATAATCTTTATAACATAAAATTAGAGAATTAGTGAATAGTGAATTATGTTGTTATATTAATTAAAGAAATTAGAGAAATTATTTTTATGGAGTAAATTTGAGATGGTGTTATATTAATTAAGGAAATTAGAGGAATTATTTTTAAGGATTAAATTTAAGAATTTTTATGGAGATAAATAATATTTTGAAGGAATTTAATTTGGAGAATATTTGTAGCCATTAGATTGAATTACATTGCTCAATCCTAGCCATCCAATTTTGGTGAAAGGACCAAATTACCCTTTAGTCAACTCCATTATTTGAGCTAACATATTTTCTTCCTTTTCCTCTCCATCTAACGTGACCTTTCTCTTCTTCTTCTTCTCCTTTAGGTCTTCAATTTTTACTTCCTAAACACATCAAATACACTCCAATAAACTTTGATTAAGTACTTAATCTTTGAGATTAAAGCTTGAGAAATGATATTTGGTGAATAATTTCAAGTAATTTGGAGGACAAAGGGTGGAGAACTTCCTACCAAAGACAAGGGAAAACTAAGGCTTCAAGAGTTTGATTTAAGCTTGTTAGAGCTTATATTTAAGGTTAGTGTTCATAAACACTCTTATCTTGTTTCAATTTTTGATTTTGTGAAGTTTATACTATTTTGTGAAAATTGGGAATTTTATATGAAATGATTTGATTATTGAATTTTGATGGTATAAATGTGTTCTTGGGAGATTTCTAAGCATGCTTATATGTTGAATTGATAAGGAAAATAATTTCTTCTTCATTCTTCAAGAGTGGCAGAACCTATTGATGAATAAATCCTTAAGTTTTCTTGTTATTCTTTGTGGAATTATGATCTTAAGATGATATTTAATGAGTATTTAGTATGTGGTAGAAATCTCTACCTTGTATATGATTTAAGTAAGCTGAAATTAGGAAAAAGTGTTATTGGGTGTGATTAAGGACTGTTTTTCGATCCCTTGCATTTCCCATTAGTGTCTGAGTCCTTCATGAAAGTTGTAGGTCTGCTCCTTAGCTTTCCAACCCATCCTCTTGTGTCCAATTTGGATATATATAGCTCAACTTATGGCTGAAACACCCAAACTGACTCTGTTATGACGGGCTACATGCATCACTGAATTGAGTGCCCTTTTTGACCACTATAATGATAAGATTATGTTCTGAGTTCTTCATGAGAGTTGTTTCCCTGTGTCTTGAGACTTCTCTGGTTTTGGATTGGTGTGATTTGAGTGTCTGGATAAGTAGAAATTTGATAAACATTGAAATTAGTTCTGCTGAATCAGGTCTGGACTGTTGGTCTGTGTTCCTAGCTTTTTTTTGCCATCTTAAAGATTGATCTGGGCTGTGGTCCCTTCATAACATTTGTAGTATTTTGTTTTATCTTTCTAATGAATCAAACATCACTCAATTTGGAGACACAGAACTTAAGTTATGTCTTAAAAACCCAGCAAAGGTCAAGGTTATATTAATGCTGGAAATTTTCTATGTCATGAATCATAGGTTTATTTGGATAAATGAAGGTATGAATTATGTGTGATGAAGTTCTCTTCATTCTTTGTATCCTTTAAGATTTATTTGACAAAAATAAGACATAAGTTTGAAAAGTGTTGTTGTGGATATGTTTAAATGGATATAAATTGGAAAGGTGTGAAATTGATTTAGATAATGCATGATGAGGGTTGAAATTGATACTTTTGTGCATAAGTGTTGTGTTAGCATGCTTGATTGGAGAAGGAAATTCCTCCCCTTGGTACCACCTTGGTGTAGTAAATCTTAAAGGATACAAAGAATGAAGAGAACTTCATCACACATAATTCATACCTTCATTTATCCAAATAAACCTATGATTCATGACATAGAAAATTTCCAGCATTAATATAACCTTGACCTTTGCTGGGTTTTTAAGACATAACTTAAGTTCTGTGTCTCCAAATTGAGTGATGTTTGATTCATTAGAAAGATAAAACAAAATACTACAAATGTTATGAAGGGACCACAGCCCAGATCAATCTTTAAGATGGCAAAAAAAAGCTAGGAACACAGACCAACAGTCCAGACCTGATTCAGCAGAACTAATTTCAATGTTTATCAAATTTCTACTTATCCAGACACTCAAATCACACCAATCCAAAACCAGAGAAGTCTCAAGACACAGGGAAACAACTCTCATGAAGAACTCAGAACATAATCTTATCATTATAGTGGTCAAAAAGGGCACTCAATTCAGTGATGCATGTAGCCCGTCATAACAGAGTCAGTTTGGGTGTTTCAGCCATAAGTTGAGCTATATATATCCAAATTGGACACAAGAGGATGGGTTGGAAAGCTAAGGAGCAGACCTACAACTTTCATGAAGGACTCAGACACTAATGGGAAATGCAAGGGATCGAAAAACAGTCCTTAATCACACCCAATAACACTTTTTCCTAATTTCAGCTTACTTAAATCATATACAAGGTAGAGATTTCTACCACATACTAAATACTCATTAAATATCATCTTAAGATCATAATTCCACAAAGAATAACAAGAAAACTTAAGGATTTATTCATCAATAGGTTCTGCCACTCTTGAAGAATGAAGAAGAAATTATTTTCCTTATCAATTCAACATATAAGCATGCTTAGAAATCTCCCAAGAACACATTTATACCACCAAAATTCAATAATCAAATCATTTCATATAAAATTCCCAATTTTCACAAAATAGTATAAACTTCACAAAATCAAAAATTGAAACAAGATAAGAGTGTTTATGAACACTAACCTTAAATATAAGCTCTAACAAGCTTAAATCAAACTCTTGAAGCCTTAGTTTTCCCTTGTCTTTGGTAGGAAGTTCTCCACCCTTTGTCCTCCAAATTACTTGAAATTATTCACCAAATATCATTTCTCAAGCTTTAATCTCAAAGATTAAGTACTTAATCAAAGTTTATTGGAGTGTATTTGATGTGTTTAGGAAGTAAAAATTGAAGACCTAAAGGAGAAGAAGAAGAAGAGAAAGGTCACGTTAGATGGAGAGGAAAAGGAAGAAAATATGTTAGCTCAAATAATGGAGTTGACTAAAGGGTAATTTGGTCCTTTCACCAAAATTGGATGGCTAGGATTGAGCAATGTAATTCAATCTAATGGCTACAAATATTCTCCAAATTAAATTCCTTCAAAATATTATTTATCTCCATAAAAATTCTTAAATTTAATCCTTAAAAATAATTCCTCTAATTTCCTTAATTAATATAACACCATCTCAAATTTACTCCATAAAAATAATTTCTCTAATTTCTTTAATTAATATAACAACATAATTCACTATTCACTAATTCTCTAATTTCTCCAAAAAAAATATTCATTACTTACTTTCTACAGTTGTCATCGCAACTTTGGTAAGTATGTGAATTATGAGCACCACTGAGTTTTATACTCAGCGCGTCGATTTTTATCACGCGTAGGTTGAAGATTGTGGTTGCTACTTGAAGATTTGAAGAGTAATATCAAAGCAGAAGTGACTAATTTGGTAGTAGTCGATTGAGATTTATATAATGAAGAATGATTGCATGTATAATTGTTACATTTTCAGATATTATGTTATTTGAAATATAATTGAAGTATGCAAATTACAAAGTATTTTGATGTATATATTTGGAGAGAAGAATAAGATTGATTGAATATGAAATATTTGAAGTCAGTTGATATGATTAGTTCATTAAGACTTGATAGATAATTTGTGTTCTTTTTCTTGAGTTGATATGTTTTCCAAGTGATAGAAATATATTGAAGATTTGACTTTTGAAAATATGAATTTTAATTTCGAAATTGACATGTACTCATGATATTGATAGTATGATTAACTTGTGGAAATGTTTGTTTATTTTGACACCATAAGAAGCATATTGTTTTATGTTGCTTATGGATAAGTGATTTTGCTCTGAGGATTTTTCCTTTCTATTGAATCCTTTCGATATAGAAAAAAAAAATTAATTAAATAAAATTTTCAAGTGTGGTTTTATAAAGTTTTGATAAACGAAAAGATTGTTTTATAAATGAAAATGAATTCATTTGTATAGATTCATAACACATAGATAGTAATTTTTCCGGACCAAAATAATATTTATTGCCGGACCGATGGCACTATTCACAGACCGATAATTTACTATTTCAGACACAGAAAAATGGAGCGTTACATATCATCATATGCATATGGGGGCCGATCTCCCCATACATGGCCGACGGTATCGAAGACTGCCCTCACAAACCCAATGGTGACCCACTTCATCCTAATTCCACACAAACACGGCATATCATCATCACAACACATATAATCAAACTTGGCATTTAAATGCAAGCACATTATATAAACAAGTATTATTATGCAAACACATAAATATGCACATATATGATTAAGTATAAAGTAATGAATATTTATGCTATAACAATAAAAATAAATAATTACTAATTAAATAAATAGGTAATTATAGCATTATGCAGTAATGTAACTATGCATGATGCAGATGAAAGTGCACTGTTTATTAGTATTCACAGCGACGATGAAGAGAGGAAGCTCTTGGATTTTGATTCTCAGGAGCGATAGACAAACTCGAACAATCTAATAACTTATAAATACAAAGGAAATAACTAAAGTAAATAAAGAGATTTATTTTTAAATATATCAAATTAAAGAATTATTCTAAACAAACCTATTAATTTCTCCATTAAATACAACTAGCTTAGATTCTTTCGAAATTTCGACAGCACCTTCCCTAAAAATGGGACTATCAACCTGTTTAAATATTCAATAACATTAAGTATTATTCAATCAAAACACATAGCCCATCCATCGAGCAATTAAATAAATTTATTTCACTTCCTCCACCTAAAGTAATCACACAAATTTACAACTTAAAAAACTTCCAAACCTGTTACCAAATTGTTATCAATCATTTTTGCTTAAGGTATAAATAACATACTTAGACATTCTTTAAAATTTTAGCCTATTCACTAAGAACCAATGCTTAAATTAAATTACAATCAATAAAATACATCCTCTAAATAACCAATTCACCACTTTAAAGTGTAAGTCATTTGAAATTTCCAAATATCAAAATTATACAATAAATTGTTCATAAGCCTTTTTGCTAAATCATTATCTAGGGTTTATATCAAGCCATAGCTTTATATTTCGTAATTAATAACGCTCAATAAAACTTACTCATATTCTCTATATTAAAATTTATCATCATTATCCATATTAAATTGATTACCAACTGAAGATTAAATTCATAACATTAGGCAAGCTCTACTGTTCCCAAATTTATGGAATTTGGTCTAGCTAGCTGCTGCCAATTCAACAAACATCTCAATTACTAGGCTAAAAACTGTCCTGAACATATTTAATTATCCATTTCCCACCAAGATACAAGTATACGACATTAGTCCTCATCTTAATATTTCCAAAACTCATAAAAAGAATAAGCAATTTGGTTGCTATCATTTCAAGATCTCTCATGTTTATAATTGGGACTTATCCATTTCCATGTAACTTGTTCGGGTCCATGAAGTAATAGATATGCAACTTCATATTCTATCTCTCTATATAGAAATATTACAAAACTAGTTGATTGTTTGCTGCCATATCGAAGAAAATCAAAATTCTTTGTTTAAAACTCATAATTTATATGCTATCCTAACCATTTCCTATCAATAATTTGATATAAGACATCACTTCCTATTATAATAAAATATAAACAATTTATCAAGTTAACTACTGCCATATCCAAAAGTCTAGATTTCTTGATTAAATTTTTATACTTTCACATTAACTAACTCATTACCCTACCAAAAACTAAATTTACAACCTTGCTTTTAAACCTTCATACTGTCAACTCATAAAAGCAAACAAAATAGCCATTGTCATAATAAGAAAATTATAATCTCCCTCTCAAGCTTGTAAGAAATATATTAATCTAATCATTATATAAGAATTCAACTCATAGCTTAGCAATTGCATATTAATTTAAATACTTCTAAAAATTTTGCCTAACAGTAACTTAGCACCTAGTTTTTCCTCCAATACCATGATTCACAGTAATAACCATCAAGTTAATTTTCACATTAATAGTAGCTAAATAATTAAATGACTATCATGATTCCCTAACAAAAATTATATTCGATTAACTATTTAGTCGAAATCAACTTAATCATCTAATAGTTTTAAATTTGGAATTTATACCAAAAACGAGGAACTAGGTCTTAGAGCGTATTAATCGAAAATTGGATGACGATTCCACGATCTGTGTGAGGAGGAGACGACTCTCCCTCTCATGCCTCGCCAGAGACTCGCCGGTCGAGCGCAAGACCGCCACTGTCTATGGTGGCCGGAAAACCTTGGCTGCTCGAAATCGAGCGCTCTTCACACCATCTGGCTCGGTTTTCTGTCAGGAGTCCGTTTTTGGCATTTGTTGCGTGAGATCGGCCTTCTATTCGGTGGGAGCGGGCTCGACAGGAGCCAAGTGCCACCATTAACGTCGCTGTTGATTGCCGAAAAGAGACTGTAGCTCACCTAGGCATGGCCTCCGGTTCATTTTGAACTAGAACCGAACCGAAACTAAACTGTACTGTAGATGGACCGGAACCGTCGGTTCAAAGTTTTGAACCGAAATCGGCGGTTCAAGAGCCAGTTAAGGTTCATGTAAATGTTAAAATCTGAATCTGAACCAGCGGTTCTGGTTCGGTTCGAGCTGAAAATTTTCTATTTTTATTTTGAAAATAATAATCACTTAGCCTATTTTATACATCTCTAAAAGTCTTAATAATATTTTATTACGTGATATACTTTACTTAAGTTTTTTTTTAAAAAAATACACTTTACTTTAAAAGTTGAAAATCTAAAAAGTAAAATGGTAAAAAAAGAGAGAAATATTTAGTCTAAACTTATATTATTTTTAACTTTTTTTTTTTATCCTTTTAAATTGTTTACTAAATTTAAAATTACATTCTTTTGAAGCATTTTTCAAATTTTTCTTATAATTTATTTAATCAATAACATTTAAACAAAATAAAGTGATAACTTATTTGATTATTTTGTAAAATTAATTAATTTTATTCTTGTATGAGTATGAGCATGAGCATTCTAAAATTTACCAATATTTTTTAAACTCATATTAATATTTTCGAAAGAAAGATATAACGTTAGAACCGATTTTTTAAAATATATATATATATATATATATATATATATATATATATATATATATATATATATATCAATGAAAACCGTGATCAGAATAGTCGGTTTATCGGAACGGCACCGGAATCGGAACCGAATCGAAACCGGCGGTTCAAGGGCCGATTCAGGTTCAACATTATAAAAATTTTGAATCATCGGTTCCATGAACTGAAACTGGCAATTCAATGAACTGGCCATGCCGAAGCTTGATGTTGAGTAGCGGTTGGAGGCTGGTGGTGCTACTGTGATTCACTCGAACAGAAACAGAGGAAGAGAGGAGCTGAGACGCGATGGCAGAGAGAAGGCGGCGCAAAGAACTCCGTCGCACTCATCTTCGGCGACCGAAAAAAACAAGAGAAAGAGGTAGAGGAGGGGGAGGTCGGCGACGGGCCTGTCACTGGACCCCGAAAGAAGAAGGAAAGAAGAAAAAGAGAAAAGAAAAATCTAGGCTTCTAGACTATTCCATTTCGATTTGAATCAATTTGGTCCCACTCAATTTTTGCTTGGTTTACGGATTTTTCACTTGTTTTTTGGAAAATTCAAATTGGTTTACAAATCTAATTTAGCAATAATAAAATATTTTCCACTGAATTTCATTGATTGGAATAAAATTTAGTCATTAAATAAATATTATACAAAATTGAATTTTCAGGTCATTTCAGTACTATTGTTTGAGCATCAATCTGTTTAAAATAACATGTACCCATCAATTTATTGTTTTTAGTGTTCTTTGTTGCCTTTATTAATTATTAGTACTCAAAAATTTATGTTAGTATGAACTCTTTCTATTTTTCAGTTTAGCATCAAGTAGACAAGAAAGGTTTTGTATGTGCTAGGTTGATACTAACATAAACTTTCACATTTACAACATTTTTTTTTTTATTGTGGTGAAGTTAAACTATTTAATTTTATTGATGTATAAATCCGACATTCTTGATTCGCATAATTTCTCAAACTATTGAATGAAGTGATCATGAATGCAAAATATGGTCATTGTTCCATGCGTATATATTTCTAGATTTTATATTTTTAGAAGGAACTATCAAACAAGTCTGTTAAATTAGTTTTTCATTTTTAAAACTTTATATGTATGATTATATTTATTGGTATAAAGATAAATTATTGGTTCACACTAATTAAGAGATCTTTTTATTTTTGTTAATTTATTAGTAAATGTAATTTATGACATATAAATTGTAATATACTAATAAAAAAATTCTTTAAAAAATAATAATAAAGCAACCCGCCAATGCGCGGGTCTTCGCCTAGTTTATATATAGTATAGATAATTTCAGCTAAAACACTTGATTATAAAATATTTTGATTTAATTTAAATATTTCAATAAAAAAATTTTCTTGAGACACCAGAATAATTATAAAAGATTTTCATTTGTTGGAATTTATTTTATTGTTTTTGTTCTCTTGAATTTACCTTAAAAAGAATAGAAGTTTAAATTCATAGCTCTGGATTTGGACCTCCATATATTTATCATGAGGTTGTTGTGCTTGCGGATTTAAAACATGAAAATGTTGAGATCTAACATGAATTGTGTCTAACAAATCCATTCCTACCTACTACATTAATATTACATTACTAACATAAATAAATATTACATTCACCCTGAACTTAACAAAATAATTATTTATTAATAATAAATCAATTTATATGTATATTCTTTCACTTTCACTGAGATATTCGAGTCAATTAAAACTTTTTTAGATGAAATAGTGAACATTGCTGGAAAAACTAAAAGCATTGTCGATACAACTATTGATTAAGAGGGGCAAGTCAAAAAGTTATTATAATGGATAATTAAAATGACAAATCTTATAAATATGAGAAGCAATAATTCTAATAGCTTGGATTTTAATAACATAAATGTATTTTCATTTCTAGCCGTTTTTTTAGAGCTAATATAAAGATGAAAGGATGTAAATGAAACATTATTTAAATATTGGATTGAACTTTGAGGAGCATGCAGGACCGTCAAAACAATTGAGAATTTTTTCGATTTAGATGTGGCGAGAATTATCCACGTGCAAGTTCTTATTTTAGTTTACTATTTTAGCAGAGGCATTTGTAGAAGATGATATGACCGTTTGATAATATAATGAAAGTTGTTTCCATTTGGCATGAAAGTTCTAAACTCCGTTTAACTGTTAACGGAGTTTAGAACATTTATCATACGAACTATTCTCTCATAGAGAGAATTAACCTTGGAATTCTTTAACTTTTTTTACTCAAGCCAATACTTCTTACCACATGGGTTGCTGAACCTTCCAGTGGACCTTTCAGTGACATGTAAAAGGCTATAATTGCAATTGAAGATCAATGGGCCTTGGAGTTCTAACCCTCCACTTGTTGGGCCTGAAACCTCTGAAAACCACTCTGACCCATCTCATGTTAGGCTCTCGTAAAATGATTCGAAGATTCATGGAAACTTTTCAGTCGTAGACGTTTCCACGCTTCGAAAACATTTCCCTGCATACAAATAAAATTATTTTTTTAAAAAATATTGTTTTTGCGTTTGCTCATTCCTATTTCCGTACAATATAGTTGGGACTGAATCAGAATATGGGAAGCACGTGGGATTGTTAAACAGATGAAAATGGTATTTGATTGAATGAATTGGCAGCAAATAAAAGAAGGGTGATGGAGGTTTCATAATTATAATTTTGCTGATAATGATTGGATGAATTGTTCTGCAAACCACAAACCAAGAGAACCCAATTCTGTCGCACATCTTTTTGGCTAAACAAAGTACTTTTTCAGTTCAGCCACTTTATAGTTTGGGTGTAGAACCACTTGATGCTCCTTTCTTTTTGCTACTATAATTTTTTCACATATTCTTTTTGCTTTAAACCCACATTTGATTGCGTTCTTCGTTGCAAATAGCTAATAGACGATGACCGACATATATATATTTTTTTTAATCTAAGGTGAATATATTGTTTTTTTCATTTTAATGCATTATATAAAAATGTTAATTAAATTTTTTAAAATAATATTTCATAAAAAATAATTTTTAAATAACTATAAATAAAATAATAATAATAAATAATAATTTGAAAAAAATAATTTTATTAAAAATTATTTTTATGAGGTTATATATATAATATAAATATAAATCAACTGCTAATTAAAAAGTTTATCAAATACCTACAATTTAACTGTTGACTACAGCACGAATCAACTGAACTAAATGTCCTCAAAATTTTATAACCTATTAATCTTTCTACTTTTTGATAGAGAAATTTAAAGGTTGAATTTGAGTTTGTAATCTTTCTATTCATTTTCTCATTTACTTTTCACTTTATCTCCTTTCTTGTACAAAAACCCTAAAACTCATAACAATTAATAAAAATCATATGTGGTACAGATTATTTATTTATTTATTTATTTATTAATCCCTCCACCGTATAGGACGAAAATAGACACGCAAAGACCAACAGAAATTAGGTGCACCGGTCCACATGTAATGTAACGTTATGGATTCTTGCTTTTGGCCATATCACATGTCCTAATCTTTATCTTAACAAAAATAAAAAGAAAAATCATATTTTAAAAAAAATAAAAATAAAAATAAAAAGGCAAAGGCAGTTGCATTTTATGACGTCACATGATCTACCAACCTCTACCCACCTCTTATTATTAGCTTCTAAATATAAATTTGCAGCTTCTATTTTTCTTCTTCTTTTGTCACTTTTGGATTTTCTTAACATAACGGGTTTCTTGTTCTCTTTGATTTCTTCCTCTTTACATGAAAAAGAAAAATCATATTTAATATTAATCCTTGCCGTCTAATCCTGACAGTTAGGCATTAATTAGATCAAATCATTGATTTTTCATTAATGTAAGACTTTCATAAATCTTAGACTTTATGTATTTTAATGTGTTTTGTGTGTGTCAAATGTGAGCTGTAAGAGTATATCAGAAAGAAAAATCTCAACACAAAAGCGCGGTGAAGTTCCTTGCCTTGCACACTTGGACATGGTCTGCCGGTGCATATAAAACATGATGATAAAATTAGGGTTAATAACTATTTTGTCTCTTGAATCTTATTATAATTATAATTTTGATTTTCTTATTCGGTCAATATATTTATTATTTTTTGAGATTTAATCCCGTTAAATTATATATATACTTTTATAAATAATTAGGAAGATCCACAACTCCTTTTTAATTAAAAAAAAAAAACTTTCTTTCTTTCAAAAAAGTAATTTTAAAAAAAATCAGAGATACAATATATTTATTTATAGGAAATCATAAAAAAATTGCAAGCATTTCAAATGAAAGACACATTTCCTTTTCAATGAAACATTTAGGTAGGTGAAAATAATTATTTATGAAGGGGTTGACATTTTTTTAAAATTTTCTACATGTGGATAAGGAGCTAGGTATTACTATTATTGCCTAACCTTCTAGATGATGTTCTCCCTTCTACTTTCTCATGATGTGGTTTTTGCCATATCATACCCAACACCAAAAATAAATTTAAATTTAAAATGATATAATAATGAATACAATTAGTAGACCCCACTAAGAATTGGAAGACAACAAAAAATTGAGGTAGTTGCAGCTTTTCTTACATCACTTATCCACCAACCTCTACCCACCTCTTCTTCTCTATCCCTCCTTTTTTGGAGTTTTTATGACATGTAATTGTCCCACCACAAGTTCAAGAATATCAACGAAGCTTCACTGCTTGTGTTCTTCTTCTTTGTTATTAGTGTGTGTTTGGATAAGCATCTGGAGCCTATAATTTAATTTAAGCTTCCATAGAAGTTTTGTTTATGTATTATATATAAATTCAAAAGGTAAATATCTTTAAATATTAGAATTTTAATGTTTTTCCAAACCTAATAATAATTTTTATATTTTTAATAAAATATAAAAAATTAATTAATTCAAATGATAGTTTTCGACTCAATTAAAAGAATTAGTCATATTCCTAAAATCACTGCATTTCAAATCTTAAAAAAGAAATTTATAACAACTTAATTTAGTTCCTAAATATTGAAAAAAATTATATTTTATTCATGAGTGATTCGAATTTTAACTCCATCCATGAATTTAAATCCAAATCATATTCAAAGTGTCAGGGTGTGCGTATAAGAGAGAAAGATAAGACAAAATCATTAAAATATGACATATAATATAATAGAGAAATTCATAAACCTAGTAGGATAAACTTGACCAATAGAAAAAATTAAAAAAGTTTAATAAAAAAATATTAACATAACTAAGAAAGTCCTAATTTCGGCTTGGATGGGCCCAATAAAAAGTTCATACAAGCCATTGGTAAACGAAAAATCTGAAGAGGGTCCATCAAATCAAGAGAATTTGAAATATACAATCGAATGTACTATATCTGTTTAATTAATTAAAAAACTACACATCAACATATAGTCAATTAGTAAATTATCAAATTCAAATTTGATCCTTCCTCTCGTTAAATATTAAACCGTTCGGCTGTCCTGATTCATTGAATCATTGATTTAAGATTTTTTAAATATTAAACTTGAATTATCCTTGGACCGCCGATTCTGATCTGATTTCGACGCAGTTCCGGTGATCTACCGTTTCGATCACAATATCCAGCGATTTGTGTATTCATATTTTCTGAAAAAATAAAAATTCAACTCTAAAGCATCTTTCTTTTAAAAAAGTTAATGTGAATCTAAAAAAATATTAGAAAATTTATTTTAAATAATTTTTAGAATGCTCAGATAAATAATAAAATTAATTAATTTTACAAAATAATCAAATAAATATCATTTTATTTTGTCTAAATGTTATTAATTAAATAAATTATTAAAAAATTTTAAAAATGCTTCAAGCAATATAATTTTGAACTAAGTAGAATATTTGAAAGGAAAAAAATATTACTCCCATTTGTATTAAATAATATAATTATATACTAAATTTTATAAAATAAGCTATTGGTTATAATTTTAAAAATAAAAATAAAAAATTTTTCAAAAACTGGACCGAAACTATTAATTACGGTTTAAAATTTAACATTTATATAAATATTAACCGATCATTAAACCGTCAACAGTGCTTTCTCCCAATTATTTAAAAGAATTTTATACTTACAATTTGAACTTGAGATCACGAGTGTGAAAGTAGCCCTTTCCACTCAAATTGAGAACTCTACTTCTTATGTTCTAAAGCTAATTAAATGGGCCTCACATGGAGGATGAGCTCATTGACTAAGATGATGTATTCTATTGACATGACTTGATTTACTATAAGGAATCATTATGTTTAAAGTGGATAATTATCAATCTTTTAGATTAAATTTTGGTACTCTTGTCAATTTTTCAATTTATAAAATTAAAAGAGGAATTTTAAATAAGTTAACTTTACAACACCCACTTGTTTCTTCAAAGCTTCTTTCTCTATCATCTCAAGTGATGCACAGAGTATGGATGATGAGGCTTAATTTCATTAATTTTATTATTTTATATTAAATTGATAAAAATAAAACTACTTTATTTTAATTTTTGTTTCAATAAGATGATTATGAACATATTTTGTAAAAAATTATCATTGATTGTGTTTTATTTTAAATATTTTAAATGCTTATGATCCATAAGCAAGGACCAAATTGTTAAATATTTTAAAATAAAAAATCCACTCATGTATTTTTCAAAAGATAGGAACTAAATTATCAATTTCACCAAATTACAGGAAGTAAAGAATAATTCTCCCATATTAAATAAGTACCATAATTGAAATTCAACTTCCTTGGTATATAATAGTACAAGGTACTATAAAGAGGGTGTATTGAATTAGAGTTGTGTTATAATTTAAAATAATTATTGAGTTTGACGAAATTGAAGGATTTCTTAAGATTTTCACAGATTCTACTAGAATTCCACATAGAGTTTTATAGAATTAGTGAGACTTTTTTTATAGATTTTAATTGACTTTGATGGAATCACAATGATTTTTATATATCCAATCAAAATTAATTTCAGGATCTAATTGAACAAATTAAAATGTTTTAGAGCCAAATGAAAAACTAAAAAGCAAAATGTGTCATCTTCTCCAAAATCATTATTTTCTTCGTTAAAAACTTATCTGCTTCGTTAAAAACTTATCGCTACCGACAGTGAAAGGCTTACAATGCCCAGTGTCGTTGGGAGCCATCCCGCTCCCATTAGCCGCTATATTAAACAGGTTCGGTAGTAGTTATCCTATCTATTATTCATAAAAATATATATTTTAAATAAGTTTGAAATTTGGATAGTTAAATATTCGTGGGTACCCTATCCATTTAAGAGATATTTTCAACGAGTTTTAGACGGAAACAAGTAGTAAATATTTAAACGAGTTCGATTATGGATACTTAAATAGGTATTTAAACAGATTTAGAAAGGATACGAATAGTAAAATTTTAAACAGATATTTATACAGGTAGTTGCGCGTTCCCATTTCGCTTTCATTCTATTAAGGAGTGTATTGAATCAAAAGTCTTTAGATTTTAAAAAATTTTTGAAATCTTTGGGTTAGAGGATGAATTTGTGAATAACTCTTTTATTCATATATAACACTCTGAAACACAGTGAAATCAATAATTTTATAGAATCTTTCTAAACCAGTAATTTTTTAAATACCATCAAATTTATATGGACTTTAAAAAAGCCATAATTAAATACCATCAAATCTTTATAGAATTTATAATGGTCTGAATTGAATACCATAAAATTTTAATAAAAGAATCTAAATTGAATATTTTTAAAATCTTTCAAAATATAATAGACTCTTAATTTAATACAGTCTTCTACCTGAACAAACCTTTCAATACGTGCAAAATGAAAATTCGAAAAAAGAATAAGGGCGGTCAAATAAGGCTATGATGACCTCAGAAGAAAATGGACATATAATTATTAATTAAATAATTAAGTTGGCATTATGCAATCAGAACTAAATTGTGTTAATAATTAAATATAATTAGTCTACGAAAACTTTTTTCTTTGATTTATTAATTGGCTTTTTCTTCATCCCATTTGTTGACATTAATCATGCATGAAAAATGCTTTTTAACGTGCTTTTGATATAAATTAATTTCAAATGTGAAATTTATTTATAAACAACTTTCTAAATTGTAAATAATTATAATTAAAATTAATACACCAAGTATCAACAATTTTGATGAGTTTTCCACCATTAATTCCTAATTAAAGATATAATAAAATTTCTACTATTAGGTAATAGTGATATCGATGCAAAAGTAAGGAGAATTAGGTAAAATTAATTATCTTTATTTTTTTAATCAATAAAATTAAAATCTTTAAAGATATTTTATCGATCTATAGGATTATTTTTCTAATCACAATAACAACAATAACAATAATAATAATAATAATAATAAAAGAAAAATAGTGATATCGATGCAAAAGTAAGGAGAATTAGGTAAAAGGGTATGCGTCTGAATGGAGAATTAGGTAAAAGGGTATGCGTCTGAATCTAAATGTCTTGTAGTTGTTTCTTTACCAAACTACACATCTTGTGTATAAAAAACACCCGACCATTACCATATGCACCATTTGATGGAGATCAATCTCTCTCTATTTACACATCACCACACTTCTTCATCTCTATCTATTTACAGACAACATATGGAGATAGACAGATATATTCTATGTAGTAATAATATACGTAGATTATACGGATATAGATTCTAATATTGTAAGTGACAGAAGGATAAATTTAAATTTATTTTTTTAAAAGAATTTCAAAATGCTTCCCTATATAATGAAATAAAAGCATTAATCCTTATTGACTTTATCCGTTTGGTTGTGATTACTCAAAGTTGCATGAAAGAGAGGTTAGGAAGCATAATTAAATATGAGGAGGTTGTAACCCGAATAGGGTTAGCGCAGTGGCAAAAGGCATTTGCGGAGTTGATCACCATGACTTCTGTCATGGATTTGATCTTCTGCAACGCAAACTCTCCATAGGCCAGCCCCTTTGCCTCTGAGGACGAGCTGAAATTAGTCAAGTTTATGGACCGTTAAATAGACACCGGTCTAAATACTTTGTATATATATATATATATATATATATATATATATATATATATATAGATACACACACGCGAGAGCAGATTGTAGCCAATTGGGTTTTTCTTGTAAAAGGGTTTGGGTGGCTAAAGTTCCATTCCCATTACTGTGGGAATCTCATACCTTACTGTATCTGCACATGTACATGACAATTTCTTCTCTCTCTCTCTCCCACCACCAAAGCTCTAACTAAACTAACCAACTCTTATTCGGTTACCTACCTCCCAAACATATCACATGTTCTTTCTTTCTCTCTCTTCAATGAGTGAGATAGTTCTTTAATTCCATATTATCACTTCTCTTTAGTATTTTATACTTTTATAATTAGTATTTTATACTGCTACCAGTATACATGTGGGAGCTATTATTATTATTATTATTATTATTATTATTTGTGTAAATAACTATTTAATTCCTCAAAATTCATTATAATAGTAACACCATATCTCTTATTTGATAAATACATCGATTAATTCATAATATTTAGCTTTGTTGAAATATATAGTTCTATATCCAAAAATTGTTTTATTTTTGGCGGTGAATCGAGGTTTTAAGGGGGAACATGTTGCTCTAGCTCGATATTATCAATAATTCCAGACTATTATATGGGAACAAATTGAAGAATCGAACATGAATTTATTGTTAGATCATATATATACTTACCAATATGTTATGTATTATTGTGCCAAAGAGTATCATTTTCACTGTTAATGAAAGATTAAAATGGCCGGTGAATGTTAAATATGAGAGATCAAATAGTAATGTAATTGTAAGGTATTTAACTCGTAAAATAAAAAATTTTTAACAGAATGACTAAATAATCAAATTTTATAGGGTACTTAATATCTAAAATGACACATTAGGTGGAAAGACTAAATAATTTAACAAATTAAACATCATGGACAAATAGCCTATTTACCAAATAAAAGAAATAAAGTAATAATTATGGAAAAACTTAGGGACTAAATAGTTATTTATCCTAATCATTTCAATTATTATGAACTTTCTTGTCTACCTAATTAAATTATTATACTGTATAAATCTGAAAGACTATGGTAATTAATTTAATAAAACAGAATGATGAAATGGAAATTAGTTTCTTGTTTACCAAATTATTCTTTTCTTTTTTATTAGTAAGACACCACCCAATTGTGCATCTTTCTTGTACTTTTTTTTTTTATGTATAATATTTAAATAGAATTAGTGAGCTGCAATTCCACATAAAATATTGAATTCATTTATATTGTGTTTGAATTTATGTATTTGACTATTTGGATTATAATTTTATTAAAATTCTTTAATTGGATTTTATTAAATATATATGAATTTAAATTTTGAATAAACATTGTAATAAATTTTAAAAAATCGAAATGCAAATTATTGTTGCTGTTTAAAGTGATTGTCCAGCATTCTTCTTCCTATTAGTTAAAATAAATTAATTATTTTTAACTCTCTTTATATTAATTATACTCATGAATAATTAACGTATTTCGACCGACCAATATAAAAGAGAGTGTTAATTCAATATATATATATATATATATATATATATATATATATATATAAAGCAAGAATTTTCTCCTAAGAAGTTGACATGTGCCATTTCTTGAATGAATGTTTTTCCCCTACTCTTGCCACATAAGATTCTTGGTGACAAGTAGGATTATAATGCTACATAGGACTCTTAAATTTTAATAATGCTAAATAGAATTTAATTATTAATTATAGTGTTATATAAATATTAATATTAATTATCATTCAATTATCATAATTAATACATATTAGTAAATAATTATAATTATTATAATATTATAACCTATCTTTCTCAATTAAAATTACATAGTATTGGTCTTAATTGTCATTCAATTATCATATTAATATGTATTAAATAATTAAAATAATTATAATAATGTAACCTATTTTTTCGAATAAAAATTATCATAATTTTGATGTTGATTATCATATTAATATGTATTATAACCTATCTTTTAAATTAATATTATTATAATATTGGTATTGAATATCATTATAATCAATCATAGTTATCATTTATTGTTATGATAATATAAATATACTATAAATAGAGAGAGCTCTTTGAGATTTGGTAAGATCAAATTTTTTTTTGTAATTTCAATAATTCTTATACAATTTCTTTTGAATATTGATATATTTTTCTCTTCCAATTCTATTACTCTATCAAATTAGAACAAATTTGATAAATCATGAAAGAAAGCGATTTATATATGAAATTATCATTAAAAATGATATATATAGTTGAATTTCTATTATCAATTTTATTTTATTTATTTTATTATTCAAAAATAAATTAAAATCAATGATTTTTATATATATTTCCTTTTCTTTCAATTTTGTTATAAAATTAATCTAATGTTTTGAATTTGAAATATATACTCTTTTATTTATTTTCAACAAAATTAACAAATATGAAATTAAAAATAATTTGAATTATAAAATTTTTTAATTAAATTATATACTTAAAATATTATCACAATATCTCTACAATTATAGATAAAAATACTTATTTTGCATAGCACAGGCATGTTGCTAGTAATTTGCTAAAGAGCAACTGCAGTTTGCAACCTACCCCGCTGGTCTTTCACGGTTTAATTTATGATTTTTTACATTTTAATGTATATAATTATATTAATTTATATTTACTCCACTAAATTTTTACCTTTTGCTGTCATTAAATTATTACTTTTATGTATTGTCTCCATTAATTAGATTTTTTTGATTCGCCCTTGTTTGCATTTAGCATTTGTCAAATTGAAGTTCTAAATATTTAATATGATCAATTTTTAATAACTTTGAAAAATATGTTGTTTCAAATATACTATACACTGTAAATTATAAATTTTAAATCAAGTTTCAAAAATTCAAACATAGGTGAGTTGCATTTTCATGTCATGGTTGTATCCTTAAAACATACAGCAAATCAATATTTTTTTAAATTAAAATCAATTCATTTCTTTAATATAAAATTAAAATATTTCCATACATGTGCAAAATCATAAAAAAAGAAATAATATTCTACCTTTAAAATATATATATATATAATTTATTAATATTGATGTCCTCCACTCATACAAAGCAATGCTTCATAATAATTAACAAATAATATTTATATATAAATTAATACAAAAAACACCAACAACATTGTGTGTGAAGTTAGATTAGAGAAGGATACGGCACGCTTTAAGGCCTTTACAAAAAGATTCGAAGATTCCAATTCCATACACGTGGGTTTGTGATTAATAACTAATTATAATCTAATTACACTCTTATTATTATGTTTGGTAGGCCCATCTTCTTCTCTCTTTCTTCTTCATATTAATGTAATATAATTGTTTTGGCTATCTAATCTTCTAGAAGGTTTCCACTAAACCATGGGTTTATGGAAACCATGATTTAGGTTGTTGGGGCATTAGACCTTTTTGTATAATTTTTTAATATCAATTACACTAAAACTTAGTAATTCAACATTTTCTTGTAGATGCATTGAAATATTTATTTTAAAGTATAATCCAATGAATTTGAAATAATTAGTAATTAGGAAAAAAAAAACACTCTCATCTTTATTATTAGGATTCAATAAATACATCCAATTCAGTAAATTGAATCAGTTAAATTTAATTTATTTTTTATTATATTCACTTTAGTTTTAATTTTAAAAGAAAAAATCAATGTAGTTTCAATTTGATTCATTTTGTATTAAATTTGAAAAATAAGCTTAAAATCACCTAAAAAATTTAATGTTACTCCCCGTTTCGCTTTAATAGCAACATTTAATATTTCATAATTATTAAGAAAATGATTGGAACATATTGATTTTTTAAAAATATATAGTAGAATACTCTAAATTGTCTATCTTAAAATTAAAAAATTTTCATTTAATTTTACTACAAAATACTTAATAAATATGGATAAAATTGAAAAAAAATATTAATATATACTTTCAAAATTCTAAATAAGCGCTTAAACCGGTACAAGATGAAATGTTGATTTTTTACTATTAAAATGGAACTGAAGAAGTATACACTAATCGATTTATTCCATTTTTATTTTAAAAAAATTAATTTGAATTCAACTAATAAAAAATCTACTCCTACTTATCATTTGAAGTAATCACATTGGATATGAATGATATATAATTAATAGTTAGGTAGATAAGCTTTTGCTACATGCACTTGGAATTTTCCAAAAATATAAACCAAATAGAATATATATATATATAAGTGGAGGGGTCTATGCATGTGGGTTTGTAGGATTATATATATTTTTATAGTAAAAAGTTTGGCTTGGTAGATCTAGTAAGGTGGAATTGGGTTGGTTGAAAGAGGCAAATGTGCCTAAAATTATTCAAAGTAAATAAAACAAATTGGATAAAGTGAGAAGGTATTGCTTCCTTCCAATGTCTAATCATTAGGCAGGCATCTCTCCCAACCTATACTTCGCAATTATGCCAACCATTATTAACATTTCACATTTCCCATTACTAACAGGCTGCCCCTTTGTGATTGATTACGCCAAAATTAGCCTACTAACATAAATTCTTTTGGAATCTAACTTGGAAATAGCAATTTCCATTAATTTAAATTTTCAAGAAATGAATTTCCATTAATTTACTTGTAATTTTATATTTATACCTAAAATAATTTTAGGAAAACAATTTAGAAGTCAAAAGTAATTGTAGAGAAAGCAGCAGCATGGTCAAAACTATTAGATCAATGAAGGTTGATTTATCAAATTTGTTTCAATGTATAGTCATTACTATAATTCATATAAGACAGACGTATGAGTTTCACTACTTCAAGTATGAAAGATATTTGCCTGCTAAACCTTTTTTTTATGCAAATGGAAACAAAAAAATATTCAGAAAAAGCTTGTTTGGGAAAGTTTTAGGGTGAAACTACAAGAAATTATAAGAAAGACATTTCTCTTTTTTTTTTTTTTTCTTTTTCTTCTTTTGTGAATTCGACCTGCAAAAGTGAATTTATTTATTATTTATTTATAAAAAAAGCCACCTATATATACTGTATACAAGTCCTTTTGATAGGTAAAGTACTATCTCTCATCATTCAAAGGTTTTTCCACAGCTAAAATACTACCTCTATATAGAGCCAGAGGTGAAATATAGTAGGTAAAAGGGGCTTTATTAAACTGACACTAGCTCCTTTAAAAGCATATTTAAACTCGAGTTTTTACAATTTATAATTAAAAATAATTATTTTTTTATAATTTTAAATTTGTTTCAAACTTTACCCTTATTAATAAACGAACTATTCTGAAATCTCAATCTCAATTTGAATCCCAGTCTATTATCAGATAATTTTCTAAATCTATGCAATATGCAATTGCTACTACATGTTTTGTCAAATAATATATGCAATATGCACTTGTTATTACATGTCTACTGAGAATTTAAATCTCAATTTATTGTCAGATAATCTTCTAAATCTTTTATCAGATCATTAAAATCTATTATCAAATTATACATGCAATATGCACTTGCTACCACGCGCTTATTGAGTCGAATTTCATACATCTCACCAAGAACTGAACTCAAAATAAACTATGTCAAATCATATATGTATATTAGTACATATCTGATGAATGGAATTTCATACATCTCATCAAGAACTGAAATTAAAGTGAACTATTTCAATTTATTAAAAAAATTAAAAGAAAAAACTTTGAGCCATTTAAGACAAGAACAGCTTTTGGAGTTTTGATAATTTTTTCTTAGAAGATGAAGCCAAAATTGAATGATAAAAAGAAACCATTTACATCTAAATGAATCCAAAAAGCATTTAATCCTTTTGCAGAGTTGGTAAGTAACTTTGAATTCTTTTACATTAGTAATTATGATACCATACATTTCTTTAATTTAACTCTGTCTTCATTATACTGAAACTAGCTGTGGCAGGCAGCAGGTGAAGGAGTTGGTGTCTGATTTGAGCAATCAATCTTCTATTTGAAAAAAATAAAATTAATAATTACTGTAAATAATTTTTTTTAGTAATAATTATAAAATCTGTAGAGCCCATTTGAACTCTGGCAATTCCTACACAATTCACTTCTTTGGTAAGAACCCAACTGACAACAAGTACAAACCGACCCGAACAACTGAAACGGACCTTCTTTTTGTTGCTGTTGTTGTTGTTCTAACTTTGACTCGGCCGAGTTTGCTGAAAATGTCTGAGTCGACTCACTCCCAGTTGGACCTAATCCTATACGTAACTCTAAATTAACTTCTTCTTGATTCTGACTGCTTTCTCTTTGCCGTTGCTGTTGTTGTTGTTCTTCGTCCGTGGTCATGCCGCTACTGGTACAGTTATTTTCTTCAACGGACTCTGTTTTCATGGCGAATTTGAAATCCAGATTGGATTTGAAAAGATTGATTTCTGCTATTGATTGCGGACACGCGTTTTCGAAGTTAATTTGCGTGGTTTTGGCGGTGGCGGTGACGGTGCCGGTGCCGGCTCCGCTACTGGTGGCAGTGGTTTTTTCGATGAGCGGGCGGTGAGTTTGCGGATCAATACCACGACTAAGTAATTTTCGCTTGATGTGAGTGTTCCAGTAATTTTTTATTTCATTATCAGTTCTTCCGGGTAATCTTCCAGCTATTAAAGACCATCTGCAAGTACCAAATAAAAAAAATATATAATTTTCTTGCACTTTCTCAGTAATCAAACAAAGTTTTTCAGACCGAATAAAAAAATTCTTACTTGTTGCCTAGTAAACTATGAAGCTTGATAATAAGCTCATCTTCTTCTTCAGTAAAATTTCCTCTTTTAAGATCAGGTCTGAGGTAATTAATCCACCTGAGTCTGCAACTCTTGCCACATCTAAGCAATCCTATTCCAAACAGAAAACAAAAAATTAGATTTTAATGATAGTGGCGGTAGTGATGGCGGTTCACGGTGGCGGTGATAGACTTACCGGCGGCTTTAGGGAGTGAGCGCCAGCAACCTTCGCCGTGAACACGGATATAGTCAATAAGGCGCTGGTCTTCCTCTTTAGTCCAGGCGCCTTTGTTAGTATGAGCTTTCTCACAACAAGGCGAGCGTCCCATGGTAGAATGGGTATGCTGCGTCGTTTTGTACAGGCGTCGAGTCGTTTTAAGAACAGAGAGATGAAATTGGAAGAAGAGGAAGGAAGAGGGAGAGAGAGTTTAGTTGAAAGGAGTGGAAGAAAGGGAATATATATATATATATGTGTAGGAAAAGGGAGAGAGAAAAGGGGGGAAAGAGAGAAAAGAGGGCAGGAGAGAGGCGATAGACTCGATCCTTAAAGAGAGGGGTAGGGGAAAAGAGAGAAAGAGAAAGAGAAAGAGAGATTTGACCAAGTTGGTGAGAAAGACAAGTGGTTACAGATAGGGCTGGATTTGGTAGGTAGCTCTACTTTTACGTCAGATTTGGTCTCTCTTTTGTTTTGTTTTCCTCTCTTTCTTCTATTCTCTCTATTCTCTGCTTTTTCATTTTCATGGAGGATTTACAGTTCAAAATCTGAATCCTTCTTCTATTCTGCTTCTTCTTCTTCTTCTTCTTCTTCTTCTTCTTCTAGCTTTAGATCTTAATTGTTGTTTTCTTCTTCCTAATTTTTGGTTTTGCTTACATTAATTATATTTTTTTTTGAACATTTTAATCAATTTCAAACTCTGCCGCTTTAATCAAAATATATCTTATTAATCATTTGTTTTTAATTGAATAGAAAAAGAATAACAGAGAAAATTAAAAAGTTTTTATTTGGTTCGGTTTAATATTTTGTATAATTGATTCTATTTATGTTTTAATAGAGAAAAATTTTTAAAAAAATTATTCAGATCGGTTTTTATCAGATAAAAATACTCTAAAAAAAGTTGGAATAGAACCAAAATGATTTTCATTCAATTTTGTATATAATTCGGTTTGATTAGGTTTACATCTAAAAGGATTTTAGTATATTTTTGGTTTGCATTAGGTTTACGTCTAAAAGGATTTTCGTATTTTTGATTTGCATTGATTTAGTTTGGGTCATTTACTGTTAAAATCTAAACATGTATTTCTCAATAATACCACTTTAAATATTAAAAAAACAATTTAAGCTAATTATTTAATAAATTTAAATTTGATTATTGAATATATATTTAAATTTGATAATTCAATATATATATTATTTACTCTTAAAAATAAATTTATTATTACTATTATTACTTGAAAGAACTCCAATTAAAATTTTGAATGTATTGCTTTTTTTTTTTTTTCTAACAATGACCCAAAAAACTAAAAAAAAAAAAAAAAGGATAATTTATGTGGTACTAGAAAGAAGAACAGCGTATGGAAAAGGATGAAATCAAATGTTTCCATTATGCTTCTTCTTCTACACAATATACTTTATAGTTCCTAAAAATATAGATATATATAAACTTGTGGACTTTTGTGAATCAGACTTATGGCTTTTTGGACCTTATGGGATTTTCTGTGGGCTGGTCTGCCTTCTTTTTTACCTTCTTTAGACTTTCCAAATCAACCAAACCTTTTCTATCAAAGGGATTAAGTGTAAATTTTTTAATTGGGATTATTATTTTTATTTGTTAATATATCAAAATATCACATCTTGTATAATAATGAGTACTTATGTATTATGATAATTCATTTTGTCCACCGAAATAGTTTGATCGAGAGGTTAAAGTACAATAGATTCTACCCAAGTAATTATAGGATGAAGCTGTGGAAAGAAACCTTTAATGATAATAAAAAAAAAGTAATTCATTTTGTCTATATATATAAATTGAAATAAATTGTTTTTCTTTATTGGAAAAATGGATTGGCGGTTCAAAAAAAGTTAAATGTGAAATATCAAAATTTTTGTGTGAAGATATGTAGACATTTTCAGAACTTTTTTCAATTGCAAGTCTCTGGTCTCTTTTTTACAACCCAAAATAATTGAAAATGCCATTGAAAATAAAATCTTTTTTTGTCTTAATAGTATATAAATATCAATAATAGGATGTGCTACCAAAGAATAAGCCTAAAGAAATATAATAAACCTTCTTAAGATAAATGGGCACTTTCAGAACTTTTTCCATGAAGAGTATTCCTCATCCTCTTTCTACAACTTTTTATTTTATTTTCTTTTTTTTTTTATTGGTTACGTTAAGAATATATTTAACCAATGCAATTAGAATAATATGATAATGTAAATATTTCATAAAAAAAATGTAATTCTCCTTCTCAGACTTGAAAAAAGTAAAAAGAAAAAAAGAGAGAATATTTTCCTTGTCTGTCTCAACTCTTCATTTGTCAATACAAGTGCAATCTTTTAGAATATCAAATGAGAGTTTTTTAACATAAAAAAAATTAATATCATTCAACAGGAAAGAATAAAGATTTCTACTGATATACATAATTAACCATTTTAATTATGGATGTATTATGATAGGTGTAAATTTAATATTTTTGGGTATGAGCTACCCAAATACGTACGTCTGGGTAAATGAATGAATAATTATATATGAAAAATCAAATTTTGTAATTTTTTTTTTTCCTTTGTATATGTGTTTTCACCGCCTTTCCATAATTGCTATTCATAAAAAGTCCTCCCAATAGCGGCTGAGTCCTAATTTTTAACTCTAATCTTGCACAAAATTTTGATAAAATAGTTTAATTTACATATAAATTATTAATTAAAAGTTAAAAAATAGTAAATAACTAGTTTGACATATCAGAACTAAATAAATTTGAGTGGACTTGATTAAATTTTAGAAAGTATTAATCAAATTAAAAAATGTATATAAAGAATTATTTTGTTTTTATTAAGAAATATGAGAATTATCAGCAACTACAAACTGTAAAATAAGAGGGAAAATTTCTTCATTCCAAATAGCTTCATCTAAATTAGAAAATGAAAGCTTTGGGAGTTCAGGAGTAACTCCACTCTTCTCTCTTCTTGCATGCACACCATTAAAGGACATGAAGTTGTTAGATAAGGAATTGTAGATGCTTAATTTTTGTCCTGACAATGTGACTCAGTGATGATAACCTATTTCGTCATAAAATAAAATTGGAACATCCGATCGCCTTGATTCTGGGACTGATGGCTCGTATTTAAGAAATTTGAGTTGTTTGACTGTTTTTATATTTTCGAGTTTTCAAGGGATTTCGCATCGAAACTGGCCTGGGAAGCACCTCGAGTTTGCCGGGACATGTCCCGACGCACTACCTCATTTTTCTTACTGTTGAGACCGTTTTTGTAAAAACAAGCCCAGCCGGTCTCGGGCTCATCAATAGCCCATGCCACCTAGACCCCAAATTACGGTCACCTAATCACAAATTAGGGTCACCTAATCACACCTTTTGTCTATAAGTAGGGCAAAGGTTAATGGGTTAGGGCTTGGAAAATTTTCTAAGGGAAATCTCTTGCAAAATATTTCTAGCTTTGAGATTTGAAATAGAAGCAAGTTTTATGTCTTCAAATTAAAAGAACTACTCATTTGTCATCAAACGTCCCTTGAATTTCGTGATTGTTTTCCAACAAACACTTACCTAAATCATTGTTACTCGGATCAATCACCAAGCATCAAGGATATTAGGTGTTCTTGGCTATTTCAATTAAAATCTTTGGTTTTTCTTCAAAGCAAGGTAAATATGAGTGTCTACTTTTATTTCCTTCGTTTTTTTTTTCTTTTCTTTGGTGATTAAAATCACTCTTCTTAATTTGGTTGTAAGGGAAACTGTTAGCGATTCCGCAAGTGTACAGATCATGCAAATAGTAAATAAAAGATATTGTCCTCAGGAATAAGGGGGACTGAATATTAGTTTTAGATCCAAATGAATTGTTTAGAAATTAATCGAAGAATTTTTGAAATCTGAACTATTTGAATTAAAGCAAACAAGTAAATAATTAAATTAAAATATAGTAAGCTAGACGTGTTGTAATCAATAAAGAGAAGGTGCTAGTGTTGGGTCAACTCCATTGAACAACATTACGAAACTCAAATTCATTTTCAATCTATTAAGGGACGCGTCTTAAAGGGGGAGGAACCCATTAATATCTATGTCCTCTTCCAAGTGACATAAATGCTCCGAAATCATAAGAACATTTAACTTTCGTGGTGTAATGATGATTCCAGCCTATTACTCTCTATGATTCTCTCAAGTTCCTCAAAGGAACAACTTATTCCTAAGTCTATATCCTAGGTTCATGTGTGGGTCGGTCTAACAAGGGACTTCACCTTCCAGTTGTTCATCCTCTCATTTCATTTCATATAAATATAGAGCTCTATCATATTTATATGCAGTAAGCACACCCACACAAGAATCAAGAAAACTTCTAATAAATAGAAATGAGGAATATTGATTACATAACTGTTGCTCAAATGGGTTTTCACACAACACTAGTTAAAGGAACTACTCACTACACATAATCAAATTACAAATCAAAAGATTAAAAGGAATTGATAGCTATAGAACCATCCTTGTCCACAAGAGAAAACCAAGATAGAAATCTTGTTTCAATTGCTAACTATGGAGTATTTCCTAGAGTTAAACCCAATTTTGTGCCCTCTTAATCTATATTATTCCTTAGCCTTGTTTAATGATCACTGCATCCCTTCTTCCTCCTTTTATAGTGTAGAAAGGATATGCCAGGATCTGCATATCCATTTTGAAAAAGATCTTTGACCTATTCTCCCGCTTTCAGTTGCTAGACGAGGAAAACATACGGCCTGTACACCGGTTTTGGCTTTTTATTTTGTACTTTCATTATGCCAAATTCATGACGGGCAAAAAGATAACATAAAATCGGGGCACCAGTTGTGACTTTTTTTATACGGCCATTTGATCGGCTGTATATTTTGCACTGATGCTTTTGACTTTCTGGAGGAGAATTCATGGGCAATGCTCTGATCGTATCTTTTTTATACGGCTGTTTGACTGGCCGTATATTTTGCACTGATGCTTCTAACTTGCTGGAGGAGGATTCACGGCTGGTGGATTGGCCGTATCTTTATTACATGTCCGGTTGACTGGCCATATATTTTACCAAAATGCTTTTGACTCTTAAGTGGATAAAGCGTGGCCAGTGAACTGGTCGTGAATTTCATTACCAAATCTTTATGGCCAATTGGCCAGTTGTGAAATTCGGTGTAATATCATCCTCTTGTAAAATGGTCCGAAATGACTGAAATGCCTCTTACTTTAAGGTTTTCTTCCTAAAAAAGGTGGGATTTGCACTATAAGACAAAACAAATGCAAAATATGCACAATGCATGCAAAAACTAACTTTAATTTATTAATAGTCTCTATAATTGGATTAAACTAACAGGTAAAAGGTACAAATATGTATGCGTGAAATGCACACATTAGAAACTCGTGATCAACCAAATTGTTCTGTCTTTGCTAATAGTGGCACATGCCACTACTCGATGGTGTCACACCACATGTAGTGCGCACGCCACTAATAGACAGCCAAACATGCATGTAAGTTTTTTGGGTCTTTGATAAGAGAAAGACCTGCATGCTACGACGTGTGACGCATGCCACAACTTGTGGCACACGGGTCTTCAATTTAGAAGCATAAATGTACAAAATAAATAATTTGACTTTGATTTGGGGTCCATTCGAGTCAAGCATTAAACATCTATGCTTTTTATTGCGAATAAGACTCATTTTGGCTTTGATAAACAAATAAAAACAAGAAACGGGTGGTGATAGTTATATTTGTTCATCATCTATGATGGACATCAAATTCTTGAATCCACATATTGAATTAATGCTTTTTAATTTACTGTCCTTTACATTTATGCACTTCAAAATTTCAGTCCTTTACATTTATGCTTTTATTTATTATTGATCTAACCCTTGATTTGACCATTTAATCATTCTAACATTTAAATTGAAACTGTGTTATTTGTTATTATTGCTTATTGCTGTGAATTGTATTCTGTGATTGCTTATAATTTATCTATTTGTGCTTGCTTTATTCTTTTTATTGCTATTGTTTTAATGTGTATTGTGTAAATGGTTCATAATGAACTCTAAAAGTTTTTTTCTTTGTTGTAATAATTAATAGACATGAGAAATTTTATCGGGCTAAAGGATAGATTGTAAAATAGGTTATTGGTTTGTAACTCTTCTCTCCTCCCATTGTCTTTGAATGGTTTCGGTTTTATGCTTTGCTTTTATGAATTGATTTATAATGTTATGATTGCCATAATTTATAAATTGCATTAGAATAATTTTTAGCATCTCAATTTAAATTAATCATAATATTAATTTTGTGAATGAATGGATAACGGCGGAGGTTAGTTTTTGACCTGGCAATCCGGGTGCCTAACACCTTCCCGTGACCGTACCTAACTTCCTTATCTAAACTCTAGCTAAAACCGGATTGGTCATTTTCAAAGAAATGCAATTCGAGAATTTTCTCTAAAGAGGATGACGATTCCCAAAATAAGGTTCTTATCAATGTAAGGCCGCTTTTCCTATTTTAAAATAAGCTCGCCTACCTGAAGATGTTAAACGGGTTTAATAAAAAAGAAATCGATTTTGTAAATAAAATAAATCGAAGCATGATTTCCCCTATCTTTAAGAGACGTATCTTCAGGAATCAAATTCAAAAAGTCGAGTCCCATATTCAATTTTCGAGACTAGGAACAGAGAGTGTTTCCAATATTAAAGCTACAAAAACCTTCTCCATTGCTTTCATCAAACCATCCAACACAAGCAGTTAGAAAACACCACTATGAATGTAATGTTTAAAGTTTAAACTTGTCAATCCTCTTGCAAATAATAATAAGTTAATTAATGGTATTTGGAATAAATTCAAATAGTAAACTTGCTGCACAATAAGTTATAATCCAGTGGTAAGTACATTTATGTCCTGACAATAAATTCAGATTTAAATCCTCTCCTCCACTACTAAAAAAAAAAAAAAAGAAAGTAAAATTGCTAAATGAATACTATGCATACATTATATCTTTCATGAATGTCCCATTCATACATCATTTCTAGATAGTATATATATAATCCTGAAGCAAAAAAATTTTTAAAAAAGTTGATTAGGCATATTCTACTTTGAGCATTTCTTGTTTTCTTTTTTTTTTTTTAGAAATTTTCTACATTTTTAATAATTTTTGAGCATTTATTTTATATGTATATATATAAAATCTAAAAACTTGAATAACTAAAACTTTATTTTTTAATTCTTGAATTAAAAATTTAAAACTTTTAAATTTTTTTTATCTATATATATATATATATATATATATATATATATATATATTTAAATAACCTGAATTTTTATTTATGAAACTTTTGAATTTTTATTAAATCAAAAAATCGGAATTTTTTTAAACTGTGTGGGTTGCAGATACTGTATAATCTTGTCTGCGTCCAATTCGTGAGTTGGGCCCAAACCCAAAGAATAGTATCGCAACTACTAACCGAAAATTTTCTAACTTTTTAAGTAATATATTGGACGTTAAGTACTAAATTAAATAAAATTAATTAATTAGACCCTTGAACCCGTTTGAAATTTTCGAAAACCAAGTGAAAAGCCCATAAATTAAGCGAAATCGGGTCAGATCATTGAATCTGACCAAATCGATTCGAATCAAACTGGAATGATCTAGAAACCAACTTACTCTCTTTGTTTTTTTCTCCTTTCTTCTTCTTCTTCTGTGCGCACACAAAGGGCAGCACCGCTCATCCTCCCTCAGCCCGTTTCTGACCACCATCTGATCCAAGGGAGGTGGCGATCGACTTCCCTGGAGTCGCTGGTCCATTTTCCAGCCTTCCCTCGCTCCGATCGGACCTCCAGCGACGCAAATTGGAGTCGTCTCTTTCAACAGCTCCGGCTCTTTGATCTCAAGTAAAAATCCACCGTTTTCGACCATTGTGCACACTGAGAATGGGCGAAATTGCTTCCTTGTGGCCACGCAAACATTTTCCCTCTGTTAAACCATGTTTCCGACAGAGAATGGTGGAACCACCATGATCGGTGGCTTCTTTGCTGGTTGTCGAGGCTCTCTCCAGCCAAATGGGCCACTAACTCGACAAATGGACTCATAATTCGAGTTTCCTATGAAATTTTGAGTCGGGTGGTGGAATTCTTGCAAATTTCTGGGTTGTTTGGAATTGTCCAGACACCGTGCACTGCGGCTGGCGGTGGCGGTTCGGTGACGGGCTGGCGGCGGTGGTTCGGTGATGCCCCAAGGGACATAATGATCTCCTTTTCACGCGGATCGTGGAATCGTAGTCCGATTCTCAGTCGGTATGTCCTAAGACCTATTCTCTCATTTTCAGTATAAATTCCAATTCTAAAATTTATAGTTGAATAAATTGAATTCTAACAAATATTTAGTTAGATATAATTCTTGTTAAGAATTAGTTAGGGGCATATTGTTAGAAGCAATCAATTTTGAATATTACTAAATACATTTCATGAATATTAGTTATAATTAGAAATTTAATATTAGTTAATAATTATGTTGGTTGACTTAGGAATTTGATAAAAATATTGTTAGGGGGAAATTAAAATCTAAGGCTTAGACGAGTAAGTATAATATAGAAACTATCAAATGAGAGTACCTGTATTTAACTTGGCGAATCAAGTTTTATTATAAAATGTTTAGTTCTTTGGTAACTAGATATAGAACACTTGATAATATCATTGAAATATGCTCGAAGGCTAATATAACTTATTGATTAGTTGGTTTGGATCTATTAATTGAATATGCGTGTGTGGGATGGATGACGTATGTAGCCTAAAGAGGATGGGTTATTTGGATTGACTGCCCGATGAATGGGCTGTGTGAATTGAGTAAGATGTTAAATGAATGATTATGTTTATGGCGGATGGGATGAGTTGATGTGAATTGCCCAATGGATGGGCTTTGAAAATTTGTTATTGAATTATGGTTTGATCAAATTTTAGGGGAGATTCCGCTGAAATTTTGATAGAACCTAAGTTAGTCTTAATCAATAATTAAATTAATTGGTTTATTAGATTAATTCTTTAACTTAATACATAATAAATAAAGTGTTTTAATTATTTATTATTATTATTATTATTATTTCTTTAGTTGTTTAATTATTTATTTATTTTCAATGGATCAATTATTATAATAATATGTTGTTGATTACTATTTCTCTATTTAATTATAATTAACTATGAATGTCTACTTGTGTATTTGCATCATCTTAATTAATTGTTTGCTATGCTTGCATTTAATTGCAATACTTGATTAATTGTGTTGTGATAATGCTATGCCTTGTATGTGTGGAGTTGGAATGAAGTGGGTCACCATGGGTTTGTGAGGGTGGTCTACGAGGCCGTTGGCTGTATGGGAGATCGGCGCTGTGTGCACCTTATGATATGATATGGATAATATGGATAAACCACAGGGTGGCCTCCTGTTGGTATGGAAAAGAAAAGAGAGAATGGAAAAACAATGAGAGGGCTGGTCAAGTGAGGATTAGACTGGTCGGTGATGTATGGGGATCGGCTCCCTGGTGCACACGTTATGAGAGGGTGGGCCATGTGTGAGGACGACTCATTGGGGGTTTCGGTGATGCCACAGACCAATTTCCACGTGATGTGATTATGTGAAGATGTTAATAATTGTGAGTGCTGGTGATATGCCATTTGTGTGACTGGCTTCGTGAGCATATAACTAGTCGGATGACTGGATTGATATATTTACACATTTGTGTGAATGCGTGTGTTGTGCAATAATTATTACTCCTTAGAAAACTCACATGTCTTGTTTACTTTTTCAGGAAGTAAGTTTCTCTTAAATTCGGTTTAAGCTATGTTTCTTCGTCGCAGGGCTAGAAAGAAATTTTCCTAGTTCAATAATTATTTTGCTATGTAACTATATGTATAAGAATCTATTTATATCTAACAGTTAGTGACTCCGCAGTTGTAGAATTTACATATATTTAGTCGTGTATTAATATAGATGAAATAATTCTGTAAGCCCATATTAGAAATGTGATGTATTGTAAATTGCGCTCCGAACTGTGAAATATTGAAAATGATAAGGCCAAGGCATAATAAAATCTTGAGGTTTACTTTTTTTTAGTAATACGGGCTGAATGTTTGAAATTTATATTGAGATAGTAGATTTTAGTATTTCAGACTTACTACGGGCCTTAGGGCCTTAAACTTACTTGGGCCCTAGTGCCGGTCCGGCCCATGGAAACGGGTCGTGACATATATATATAATCTAAAAATATAATCTAAAAGTTTGAATAATTAAAGCTTTAAAAGTTTTTGACTTATTGAATATAAAAATTTAAAACTTTTAAATTTTTTTCTTATCTATATCTATATACATATATTTATATATACCTCTTAATTTTAAAAATTTTTTTCACAATGGTTTCTTTTTTTTTTTTTTTTTGGATTATTTTCCCTTCAATTTTTTAAATTTTGATTGTGCTCTCAAATCTTTATTTATTTGTCTTTTTATTTTGTTATATTATTATTATTATTTTGTAATTTATTTTTTTTTGCTAGGATAGGAAATTAAAGAAATCTTTTACTATTCAAGTACGTAAACATTTACACAATTGATTTAATTAAAGGAAAAAATCATTAAATTTGATAAATACATTTAAAATAATAAAGAGAATTTATAACATAACATCTAATAAATTAAAAATAAATTTAGTATTGATATTTAAAATGATATTTATCATTTAAATGTAAATTTTATATCTAATAATTATATTTTATAATTAATATTCATTTATAATAATTATCTATATCTATATTTCAATTTTGAATTTTGAATTTTTTTTCTTTTTTTATAAGATCGCTCAAGATACCTAAATAAGACTTATATTATCGGCTTACATAATATCTGCAGGATTTTATAAATTAATTTGAAATGTTATATTTGTATCAGTAGCAAATTATAATTGGGTAAAATATATTGAGTTTCTAAATTAAATACTAATTAACACTTATCCTTTTACTTTAAAATTATTATGATGTATAAATAAAAACTTAAAAATTTAAACAAGCTTAGTTTCAATTTATTTTTATCTAAACTACTTTCACTTATTTTTATTATTCTTAGTATGGAATTATAAATAAAATTATTTTCAAAACAAAGGATAATATACAATAGCGCGCAACGCGGGGGCTTTGCCTAGTTTAAGAATATTCTTGCATTTTCTTCTTAAAAATTATGAATCTAAAATGATAATAAGGAGACATTTTTCACCAATTAAAGATAACTATTAAGATAAATGTTATTAATTATTTTATATTTATATTTATGTAATTAATTAATTAATTAACTAGGGTGGAATGTGAGTGCATTTATTCATATGAAATTTATTATTTATATTTTAATAAAAAACAAGTTATTATATTGTATATAATAAATATAATTGTTGTTTGTTATTTGTTTTTGTTAAATTATTATGTGAAATGTATTTTAGAAAATAAAGACAAATAATTTTTTATTTAAGAGTTTATTTCAAACATAGTTTTGTAGAATTCAATTGAATTCCTCATTTTAAATTAAGCATAACAAACATAATAAATTGATTTATAAATGAATTCTGAATTCTATATCCATGATTCCTTTGTTCCAAACATAGTGTTAATATCTTATTATCATTCCAACTATCAGATTTTGGCAAGTGACTTTCTGTTGAAGTGAAAATTAAAGTTGAATAATTAAAAACAATGAAAGATTAAAGATTAGGTGATTATTGCTATAATTTACCGGATAATTCATTTAAAGCCTTTTACTATTTCAAATATTTATAAGGTTTGGAATTTAATGGTTAGGCATGCACCACAGCTACATAATCATCCATCTCATTTAACAATTTGAAAAGTTTATTAGCCTTAAATGGGTTTGGAATTGGCTTGTAAGGAAGACCTATTGTATTTATTAAATGCGAAGCACTTTAGCTAAGGTCAATCAGAGGATCTCACCAACTGACCCAAGTTGCCTATGGTCTCATCATTGTCTCATGGACTCTTACTACCAAATGGCTTCGATGTGTCATCTTCAATAAATGTTTTGATTTTGCATTTATTGTTATGTTTTACAAGTATTCTTGTTCTTAGATAATAGTAAAACTTTTAATAAAAATTATAAATAATTTTATTTCTTTTAAAAAAATAAATCTAAATTTTATTGTTATAACTCTTTATTACATCAGAACGAACTTATTTTCCATCAAATTTGACACTTTTGACTTTACACAATACTTTCTCCATCTTTTAATATAAGCAGCTTTAAAAGATGATTATTTTATTATAAAATATAAAACGTTTCTGAGTATTTTAAGAAATAATAAATGATATTTTCTAATTTTATCTTTATTTATATTAAACACAATAACTATCTTTAAAAATTTTTCATTGATTTTGAGATTAAGGATAATTTGGTCAAAATCACCCTTAAATACTTAGTTGTGATTGGTCCACTTCACCCACTTGCACCACATACTTCTGAAAAAGCTGGTCTCCACCACCTATGTCAAGCAAAGAATTCATAAAATAATAAAAGGGGAGCTGCATTTGATTTAGGTGCAATGTTTCTTCAAAACGCTGCAGTTTTTGCTCCAAACGATCTGTTAGAAGATCATTTCACAGATTATATTTGCAGTTGGTCCAAATTCTTTCACGTTGAGCTTCTCTCTTTCTTTCTTTCTTCTATGGTTGGACGTGTTTTTGGGCTTCAAATTTGTCAATCTCCTCTGGTTTATGCATGCTTTTTGGGCTTCAAAGATTGTTGGCTATAAGAGTCTTCTTGCATTAATGAGATTGTCCATTTGTCCATGAATTATTCTAATTTTTTGCTTAGAACAAAGATTTTGATGTTGCTCAAGGGAGTCAGTGAATTAAAGAGAGAAAGTGATGAAAATGAGGTTTTATTCAAAGCTTTCATAACCAAAATATAACTAAAATAAATAAAAAAATAAATAAATAATGGTAAAAATTACATTCATTTTTATTGTTATTAGCATATCATAGAATCCAGAGAATGGTAAAAATTACATTCATTTTTATTGTTATTAGCATATCGTAGAATTCGGAGTACAACAGCGAAATGAACAATCCAAGGAGAGGTCATGAACTGACTAACACAATGCATTGCATAAGCAATTCCTGGTCGAGTAACTATAAGATAGATAAGACTACCAACTAGCTCGCGATATAAAGTAGGATCATGAAGAGGCTCCCTACCAAGAGCGCTAAGTTCTCAGTTTTCTTCCATCAAAGATTGAACAATGGTGCTATCTGAGATACCAGATTGTGAAATCAAATCTATAAGAAAGGGTTTATAATTATATTGAGTCCATAATGCAATATACAAGTAGTGTATATATATGCACGTTAATGATAAGAATACACTCCTAAAGTTACGTTCAGTAATTCTATCTACATAACAAAATTAGTTATTCTGTTTTAGCTGACTGGAACTTCATCCTTACCCAATACACCCCCGCAAGATGGCAGTCGATCTCGAACGCCAATCTTGTTTCTTTGTCTCAGAAATTCCAGCTTCGGCAAAGGCTTTGTTAATAAGTCTGCGAGCTGTTCCTTTGTCGAGACATATTGAATTCGCAATGTACCTTCTTGAACTTGCTGACGAACAAAGTGATAATCAAGAGCTAAATGTTTCATTCTAGAGTGGAAGACAGGATTTTCAGCAACATATTTAGCTCCCATGTTATCACAATATATAACAGGTACATGTAAAAGCTGCACTTGCAATTCAGATAACAAATTTCGGATCCATGTAATGTCAGCCAAGGTATTTGCGACAGACCTGTACTCCGCCTCTGTGGAAGAACGAGCTACAGATTTTTGTTTCTTGGAGCTCCATGCAATTGGGTTGTTCCCTAAATAAATAACATGTGCCCCAGTAGAACATCGATCATCAACGTTCCTAGCCCAATCTGAGTCAGAGAAAGCATGAAGAACCATTGAAGAATTAGAATGAATCTGAATTCCATATGAACTCGTACCATTTAGATAACGCAACAAGCGTTTAAGAGCAACCCAATGTTTAACAGTCGGCTTGGAACCATATTGGGCTAATCTATTGACTGCAAACACAATATCGGGACGTGTGAGCAATGCATATTGAAGACTGCCAATAACCATTCGATACTGAGTTGGTTGATCATATTCAGCAGAGTCATCTTTTGCTAGAGTTAACGAAGTTGTCATCGGAGAATGTGCAGCTTTGGACCCAGCCATATTCACTTTGGCCAAGAGTTCTTGAACATAAGTTTGTTGAGATAGAAAAATACCAGTTGAATTTCGAGAAACTTCAACACCTAAAAAGAAATGTAGCTCACCAAGGTCCTTAATTGAAAAACGTTGACTGAAAGTTTGAATAAAATTTTCAACAACCTTAGTATCACTCCCTGTAATAATTATGTCATCGACATAAATTAATAAATAGATGAGAACTCCCTCATGATAGTAAACAAATAGACAAGTATCAGCCTTGGATTGCTTGAAACCAAAAGAACACAAAGCAGTCACCAACTCAGTATACCCGGTGCGAGGGGCCTGTTTTAACCCATACAACGATTTTTGAAGATGACAAACATAATTAGGCTGAGTATCATCCATAAAACCATGTGGTTGCTCCATAAAAACATCCTCCGTTAATTTGCCATGAAGAAAAGCATTATTGACATCAACTTGTCTCAATATCCACCCTTGAACAACTGCAAGAGATAAAATAATACGAACTGTCGGATGTTTAGCTACTGGTGCAAAGGTTTGATCATAATCCAAACCTGGTCGCTGAGTAAAACCGCGAGCCACCAGTCGTGCTTTGTAACGCACTGGAACCCCTTTAGAATCACACTTTATGCGAAACAACCACTTACAGCTGACTATGTTTAAAGCTTGATCAGAGGAAACTAATGTCCAAGTCTTTTGTTTCATGAAAGCATTGTATTCCTCCTCCATAGCTTGCCGCCACCTAGGATCTTTCAAAGCCTGTGCAACAGTCTTAGGAATAATCGGCTTTGGATGTGCTGGAACAACTGTATGAAGATTCAGCTTCTGAATCGGTTTCACTATATTGTTTTTACTCCTTGTAATCATATGATGTCGCGATTGAACCACAGGGACAGGTTCAAGATTCGGTTCAATATTAATTGCAGGAGCAGTAGATTCAAGTGAAACAGCAGGTGAAGTCAAGAGTTCCATACCTTTGCTGCATAACGCAGAAGATTGCAATTCATTGGAAGTTTGATGTGATAGCCAAGAATCCAAAGAATGGAATCCAGAATCCTACAAATTATTAGAAGAACAAGGAAACGACACAACATAATGAATTGGAGACCATAATTCGACGGACTCAGAAGTTGGACAAGGACGAGAAGACTGTTTTAACGTTGGATATGGAAAGACAGACTCGACAAAGTCTACATGTCTGGATATATAAAGCTTATTTTGAATCGGATCATAGCAGTGAAAGGCACTTCGGTTGACAGAATAGCCCAAAAATATACAAGATGTAGATCGTCTTTCTAATTTAGTAGAATTGTATGGCCGAAGCCACGGATAGCACAAGCATCCAAAGACTTTCAATTTAGCATAGTTTGGTTCTTTGTTGTGAAGTTTCAAGAATGGTGAGTAATTTTGTAGTGTTTGAGTTGGCATCCTGTTTATTAAATAAACAGCTGTATGGAAAGCATAGGACCAGAATTCAAGAGGCAAATGAGCTTGATGTAGAAGAGTCAAGCCAGTTTCGACAATATGCCGATGGCGACGCTCAGCAATGGCATTATGCTCAGGTGTATATGGGGGAGTCAAAAGTGGGAAATACCATTATCCTGTAAGAGACTTTTAAGATGAACAAACTCACCACCATTATCAGAGTATAACGATCCAATTTTCGTCTGAAAGTGATTCTCAACTAGTCTTTGAAAAACAGGAAAGATAATAGAAACCTCAGACTTTTGTTTTAGAATATAGAACCAGACATACTTAGTATAATGATCGACAAAAATAAGATAATAAGAAAACCCATCAATAGAAGTAACCGGGGCAGGCCCCCAAACATCAGAATAAAGTAATTCTAAAGGTTTAGTACTAGACATTAACGAAACAGAAAAAGGATTCTTGTGCATTTTATTGCACTTACAGGAATTGCAGAAAAAATTATTATCAGACACAAACAAATCAAACTTCTTCAACATAAGACGCAAAATCGGAGTGGCAGGATGACCAAACCGCTGATGCCATAAGGACGGAGAACGAGAAACTGTATGGAAGACACGACTCTGACAGTTGTTGGAGACAGACACTTGTTTCGGCCATTCATAGATTCCATTAACCGGTTTCGCTTCCACCAGTCGCACCCCCGTGTTCAAATCCTTGACATAAAACATATAAGGATTAAATGCAACCTCAACATTGTTAGCAACACATAATTGATAAACAGATATCAAATTTTTATCAAGAGCTGGAACACAGAGAACATTATCTAACTTCAACGGTTTAATTTGAGATAAAAGAACTGCAGAACCTGTATGAGTTATAGGATGAGCAGTACCGTCTCCAAGAACCACATCGTCAGTCCTATCATATTCTGAATGAACAGCCAAATTTTGCAAATCTTGTACCACATGCTGATTGGCCCCAGAATCCACTATCCATCGCGGATTAGCTGAAGCATTAGTATTCAAACAATTTATGTCATAGCCCAGCCCATGGTCAATATTGTCCGCTTTGGGGCTCCAGCCCGTACGAGTACCCCCTCACGGTTTTGTTTTCAGGCAGGCTTTGCAACCCGCCCAAAAGGCCTCAACCATGTTCTGGAACCACCCCTCTTATGTACAGGACCACCCCCTCGTACTTAACCGATGTGGGATTTGCCTAAGGTGTGCTGGCCTTGCCACATACACCCCCCCTTGGGGACTCAGCGTCCTCGCTGAGGTTTGCCCCACCACCGGCCAGAGGAACGAGGGTCGGCTCTGATACCAATTGTCATAGCCCAGCCCATGGTCAATATTGTCCGCTTTGGGGCTCCAGCCCGTACGAGTACCCCCTCACGGTTTTGTTTTCAGGCAGGCTTTGCAACCCGCCCAAAAGGCCTCAACCATGTTCTGGAACCACCCCTCTTATGTACAGGACCACCCCCTCGTACTTAACCGATGTGGGATTTGCCTAAGGTGTGCTGGCCTTGCCACATATACACACCTTAGGCAAATCCCACATCGGTTAAGTACGAGGGGATGGTCCTGTACATAAGAGGGGTGGTTCCAGAACATGGTTGAGGCCTTTTGGGCGGGTTGCAAAGCCTGCCTGAAAACAAAACCGTGAGGGGGTACTCGTACGGGCTGGAGCCCCAAAGCGGACAATATTGACCATGGGCTGGGCTATGACAATTGGTATCAGAGCCGACCCTCGTTCCTCTGGCCGGTGGTGGGGCAAACCTCAGCGAGGACGCTGAGTCCCCAAGGGGGGGTGTATGTGGCAAGGCCAGCACACCTTAGGCAAATCCCACATCGGTTAAGTACGAGGGGATGGTCCTGTACATAAGAGGGGTGGTTCCAGAACATGGTTGAGGCCTTTTGGGCGGGTTGCAAAGCCTGCCTGAAAACAAAACCGTGAGGGGGTACTCGTACGGGCTGGAGCCCCAAAGCGGACAATATTGACCATGGGCTGGGCTATGACAATTTACTTGCGTTGAACCACCAGATTTGACAGATTGCGAAGAGCCCTCAAACATCCATGGAAGTAATTTCTTCAGTTTATAACACTGTTTTGTTGTGTGTCCTGGGCGGTCACAGAACTGACAAGTCACTTTGCCCTTTGAATTAGAAGAATTTCGATTACCAGACCAAGGACCTGATCCACCAGCCTTTGAAGTATTAGCATTGAATCGATTTTGAACAGCATTAACAGTCGTTGGAGCGATGACAGAAGCAGGTGAGCGAGACAACTGACTTTCAAAGTCAGTAAGCTTATCGTGCAATTCATCAAATGAAACTTCACTTTCTCGAGCTCTGAGCGCAGCAGATACTTCTTTGTATTCACTCGGTAAGCCCTGAAGAACGTGAAGCAAGACTTCACCCATAGAAATAGTCACACCTGCTGATGCTAAAGTAGCAACTATAGCCTTGATTCGCTGAAGAAATTCAGTAACGGTGAAACTGCCCAACTTCGCATTAAATAAGGACTCTCGCAAGCTCATAATTCGAGCTTGAGACGATTTTGCATACGTTTTCTCCAAAGTTCGCCACACATCAAAAGATGTCTTGTCACCAATAACAAACGAAACCAGATCAGGTGAAAGAGATGCAACTAGTGCACTGCGCAAGAGCTGATCTTAACGCAACCAAAAAGGATCATTAGCCAAATTAGCTGGTATAGCAGATTCAACAAACTTCAACAAATCATAACCGACAAGCAGTGAATACCATTGTGTGTTCCATGATTGATAATTATGAGGAGTTAATTTAAGCGGTGCTTGAGCCGCAGAATTAATCGACACCAGTTGGTTTGCTGTATTTAAATTCGACACAGCAGTGGGTATCACAGGGGTACCAAGAGATGTGATTGCAGGGGTAACTGAAGGAGAAGGAGTTTTGGAGGTTTCGTCACCCATAGGAATAAAAGAAATTGACAGAAAAATAGATCTAAATAGCTTAGAGAGCAGAAAGCTCTGATACCATATAAGAAAGGGTTTGTAATTATATTGAGTCCATAATACAATATACAAGTAGTGTATATATATGCACGTTAATGATAAGAATACACTCCTAAAGTTACGTTCAGTAATTCTATCTACATAACAGAATTAGTTATTCTGTTTTAGCTGACTGGAACTTCATCCTTACCCAATAAAATCAAGGGCATACTTAGTCTGAGAGAGATAGTAACCATTAGAATCAAAATTCACTTTAAGTCCTAGAAAGTAGCTAAGATTTCTAAATGCTTCATCTCAAACTTTTGACTTAGAGAGAGTTCGAGATCATGAATGCCCGAAGTATCATCTCCAGTGACAATCATATCATCCACATAAAGTAAAATAATGACCAAATCCAGAGTTAGTCTGATGATGAAAAAGGGCTGAATTATAAGCACTAAAGTGAAAATCAAGCTAGCTCAGAATAGAGTTGAACTTCGAAAACCAAGCCCGTGGTGCCTGTTTGAGACCATAAAGTGCTTTTCGAAGATGACAAACTTGATGAGGAGAGTGTGAATATCTAGTGGAAGTTTCATATACACCTCTTCGAATAAGTGCCCATTAAAAAAAAGTATTTTTAACATCCATCTGGTAAAGAGATCATTTTTTAGCTAAGACAACAATAATAAGAGCTCGTATAGAGGTAAGGCGAGCAACAAGAGCAAAAGTCTCCTTATAGTCAATGCCATATTCTTGCGTGTATCCTATTACAACCAAGCGTGCTTTATATCGTTCAATACTCCCATTTGCATGAATCTTGATCTTGTACACCCATTTGCAACCTGTAATAGATTTACCTGGAGGTAAATCAACTAAGTCCCAAGTGTTAGTTTTAGTAAGTGCTTCTAATTCTTCATTCATAGCTTTTTACCAAAGGTGGTTAGTGGAGACTTCTTTAAAGGTGGTAGGTTTATAAAGGGTTGCAAGAGCAAAATAACAATGATAATCATTAAAACAAACATGGATTGACTACTCTACCA
Source organism: Jatropha curcas (assembly GCF_041381405.1). Lineage (NCBI taxonomy): Eukaryota > Viridiplantae > Streptophyta > Magnoliopsida > Malpighiales > Euphorbiaceae > Jatropha > Jatropha curcas. Next base: position 22,248,137 of record NC_143159.1, read on the forward strand.
GAAGAAGTATGAACCTCATGAAGAGTCTCAATACGGACGAGAGATGCTAGAGGAGCATTGTTGGAAGAAGACGGGAGATCGCCTGCAGGAGCAGGTGGATCCATAGGAGCAAGAGGAGAGTCTGAGGCAGGTGGTGTGATCAGAGGAACTACAGGAGTGATAGGAGGATTATTTGCAAAAGGATTAATAAATAAAGATTCTGTAGCAAGTTCAGATTTAGTAGGAGAGTTAAGAGATGCCACTTGAGTAAATAGGGTGTTTTCCCAAAAGACAACATGACGAGAAACTCATAACCTACTAGAGATTTGACCATAACGATAATACCCTTTTTCACCTATACCATACCCCAAGAAACAACACATGCAAGGCCGTGGCTCCAATTTGCTTCGCTCATTCAAATGAAGTTGAACAAAATAAACACAACCAAAAACACATAAAATTTTATAATTTGGAGAAGCATTAAACAAGCATTTCATAAGGTGTTTTATTACCCAGAATAGAGGGGGTGTGATTGATTGTAAAAATGGCAGTTAGGACAGCCTCAACCCAAAAATATTTAGGAAGAGAGGCAGAATGTAAAAGGACACTTGCTGTCTCAATAATATGTCTATATTTTCGCTTTGCTTGTTCATTTTGTTCAGATGTTCCAAGACAGGAGGTTTGGGCAATAGTGCCATGCTTTGCCAACAAGCTAAGAAAAGGAATTGAAGTGTATTCTCCAGCATTATCAGATCTGAAAATTTTAATAGTTCAAGAAAATTGCATTTGAACCATTTGAGAGAAATTTGAATAAATAGATAGTAACTTAGAACTATTTTTGAAAAAACATAAACCCAAGTGAACCAGGAGAAATCATCAATAAATATAACAAAATAGAAAGATCCTTCCATAGTAATATTTGGAGAAGGACCCAATATTTCGGAATGAATTAAATCAAAATAAGCACTAGCTCTTGATTCACTATTGTCAAAAGAGAGTTTAGTTTGTTTATTCAACTAACAAGAAAGATACTTAAAATCATTAAAAGACATAGATACTTGTTCTAATTGGCCACTTGAGATAAGAAGACGAAGTTTGGAGATAAATGAATGACCAAGATGAGAGTGCCAGACTTCAAGTACTTTATTGGAAGAACAAAGGTTGCAGCTAATGAGGTAGATGGTGGGTGAAGTTGATCCATCAGAAACAACTGATCCACCTTATGCCCTGTCCCAACAAATATTCCCCATCACATCATCCTGAATGAAATAACAAATCTTGTTAAGAAGTATATGATAACCAAGATAAAAAAAAATTTGTCCAGTAGAGAGAAATTGTGTTTCAAAGATGAAAGTAAATAAGTGTTAGGAACAGAATGAAAGATGTAGAGACAGTACCAATCTGAGTATTATATAAAAAGGTGCCACCAGTAGTGTGAATAGGTCGAATAGAAGTAGTGGTTGACTTGTGTGAGAAAGAGTGTGAATCAGATGTCATATGGTTACAGCATGTAGAGTCAAATAACCAATGTTGGGTACTAGTTGTAATAGATAAAGCAGAAGAAATATGAGATGAACAGTTAGAAATACCACTTCCATCACCATTTTGGGGCTGACGGAGTTGAGTAATTACTACCAGTTCATTTGAAGTGAGTTGCACCTGGGTGAGAGAAGAAGACTCAACAAAATGAGTAGTGTCTGTTTAGCAGCCGCTGAGCGTGAAAAATATTTTTGTTTGTTGCAATCACGATTCTGCAAAGTGTGAAATTCTAAGTCATGATGAGTAGATGTCTTATGGTAATGGCACCACTTCTTACCAAGAACCGGAGAAGTAGGATGAGGAATAGCCAGTACAGTCTAGGAAGAAATAGAAACTAGGTGGAAGTGTAAAGGAGGCAATAATCTTTTTCCTTATCTCCTCAGATTCGATCTCAGCAAGATCCGTCTTAAGAGACAGAGTAGGATTCTGAGTCAGGATAGATGAATGCCTATCTTCATACTCATCAAGTAAACCCATCATAAATTCACAAAGACGTTTGTTATTCCGAGCAGCATTATAGTGAACCAAGCAGGCGATGCATTATTCAAGATGAGACTGTTTATCCCAGAGAATAGCCATGGAACTATAAATATCTTGAACTGACCGACCTTGAAGCTAACAAAGATGAAGTAGTTCTTAATCAATCTGATATTGTGAACTCTGATCAGTGACAGTATGAGTGGTTGCCAAAAAATCCCAAACATCCTTAGTTGTTTTACAGGAACCAAATAACTAATTAATTTTAGGTAGTGTTGTTTTGGTGATCCAACTCATAGTTTTAGCATTATCAGCTTCCTAATCAGCAATACAGGTGGCATAGTCAGCAACGGTGGATACTTGTTTAATGATACTACCTGAAACATAAACCTAATGTTTGCGACCTTGTAAGAACCATTGCATTTTTTATTTCCAAGAATGATAATTAGTATCATCTAAAAGAAGTTGAATGGGACAAATAATATTAGAAGAGGAAGAAGACATTTGAGGTGGCTGTGGAAGGCATGAAGACTCACAGGAGAAGAGCCAAAGCTTGCAAAAAGAAGAAAAGTAATTGCCTAGAAAGGCTTTGATACCAAGTTGAATAGGAAATAATTTGTATTGTATTGCTATGTGATTTACATTATACAACACCCCTTATATAGGTGTACGAGGCATGTATAAAAAGAAAAAAGTAATCATAATGAGATACAATACGATCATAATAAAATACATAATCAGATACACTAGGATCAGAATCAGATTCAGATACACTAGGATTAGAGCAGATACTAGAATCAGATTCAGATACTAGGATCACAATTAGATTTTATTCTAACATGGTATAGACTTTCTTACATGGCCAACCATAACTATTAAATAATGCCTATGCCTGGTAGGAATTGGGCCATCCAAAATTACCCATCAAACTATATGGCTGCATTTTTTCTTTTCTTTCATTTTCTGCTCCTCTCTCTTTCAATTATCATTTGGGATGTTTCGATGTTGTGAAGAAGATGTGTGACAATGTCACATTTCTAAGAATTGTTTTAGACCTTTGATGATGTTTATTTGCTTTTCTTTCTTCATTCTACAAGGATTTCCTTTCTATTAATTTTGTTTTTCTCTACTTGATGCTTCTCTTGAATTTTTTTTTTTTTGTTTTCTTTTTTCTTGCTAGCTTCTCCAGGCATTTTTAGGCTTTGTGAAAAGGTGTTTCAATCTTTATGAGACAGTTGAGAAGCTCTAGATGCTTAACCATAATATAGAGATAATCATATCTTTAGTGGCTGAACTTTTTATTTTTTTCTATTTTAGTGTCTAAACGGAAAACCTAATTGAGTGTGAAAACTTTCTAAAATTTATAATCGAGTGTCTCCGGCTGAGCTGGCTAACTAGAAACATGATTATGCAATTATGGACCTCTTTTTTTTACACGTGGCATCTGACATGGACAAAAAGAACTCTAACTTAACCAAATCAACTGTATTAATAGATTCATATGGAATCCCTATCTCTCTATCCATATGGCAAGTAAGCATGAACTAGGCATCTCAAAATCACACAAAAGAGAGAAAAAATGGATGCCCAAGTGCTGCAGGAACATTGCTTTCCACAAAAAAATGGCTATGGCATGCAAAACCATACCCAAACAAAGGCACAAAAAACAAAACCTTCCAATTAAAAAACAAAGTATTGTAAGTGTAACCACAAAATACGAATGCCTTGTTCATAGCTTTTGAGTTTTGGGTCGCATAAAAAAGGCCAAAACTCTTCTAAGCTCCGAAAATTCATATCTTTTAAACAAACACAAAAAATGAAAAACAAAATAAAGAAGAGGGAGGCAATGTTGGTCAAGTCAAGAAACTTGATCTCTAAATTGTAGATTAGTAGCAATGAGTCGAATATTTTAGCCATGAACTTACTGCTTGTTTGCTTGCTCGATTCGAACTCTTTGGAGGCGAAGGAGAAGACCATAGTGGCGATATCTAAGGTTTAATGGTGGATATTAGCAAGCCTGTGTTAATTGCATAGAGTTTATTGCTTTTGAGTCAGTTGCTTTGAGTTCTAGGAGGAAGTGGGTTTGGAAGGGAAAAAGCACATCTAAGGGGCAAATTAGGAAATTTAATAGCAAGTCCAAGCTGATTTGAAGTTTCTTTATGTCACGTCATCTGCCACATGTGAAAAAATGCCCGCAGCACGTAGTTATATTTCCATCGAGCCACATCAAATTGAGACACTTAAATGTAAATTTTAAAAAGTCTGTACTCTCAATTGATAGCATTTTCCATTAAAATACCAAAGATAAATAAATAAATAAATAAATAAATAAATAAATAAAAGTTCAAACACTAAAGTTATCATTATCGCTCATAATATATGTTTTTCAATATTTGCAGACAATAACAAGAAAGGTTTCTATATATGTTAAATTGAATTAATGTTTACAATATACAGCAGAGTATATATACAAGTTATGGATTAGAATACACTCCTATATTTACGTAACATAAATCTATCTACACAACAGAATTTGTTATTCTGTTTTAACTAGCTGGAACTTCATCCTTACCCAATACACCCCCGCAAGATGGCAGTCGATCTCGGACGCCAATCTTGTCTCGTTGCTTCAGAAAGGCCAGCTTCGACAGGGGCTTGGTTAACATATCAGCTAGCTGTTCTTTGGTGGAAACATATTGAACACGTAACATACCATCTTGAACTTGTTGACGAACAAAGTGATAGTCAAGAGCTAAATGTTTCATTCTAGAATGAAAAACAGGATTTTCAGCAACATACTTAGCTCCTAGATTATCACAGTAAATGACTGGGACATGTGAAGGCTGAACATGCATTTCAGATAGCAAATTTTTGATCCATATAATATCCGCAGATGTGTTTGCCACGGACCTGTACTCTGCCTCTGTAGAGGAGCGAGCTACAAAGGCTTGCTTCTTTGAACTCCATGCAATCGGGTTCTTCCCAAGGTATATGACATGGGCACCAGTAGACCGTCGATCATCAATGTTACCAGCCCAATCCGAGTCAGAAAACGCATGAAGAGTCATTGGAGAGGAAGAGTAAAGCTGTATCCCATAAGAACTTGTACCGTTCAAGTAACGCAGCAAGCGTTTTAAAGCAGCCCAGTGATTGATAGTTGGCTTGGAGCTATATTGAGCTAATCGATTTACTGCAAAAGCAATATCTGGACGCGTGAGCAGTAAATACTGAAGGCTACCAACAACCATTCTATATTGCGTTGGATTGTCATACTCTGAGGAGTCATTCTTTGCCAACGTTATTGACAATGTCATTGGGGAAGGTGCAGCTTTCGATTCATGCATACCCAACTTTTCCAATAGTTCTTGAATATAATTTTCTTGTGATAAGAAAATTCCAGTGGGACTTCGGGAAACCTCAACACCCAAAAAGAAATGCAGCTCACCCAGATCCTTAATCGAAAACCGTTTACCAAAGTCAATAATAAAACGATCAACAATGGCAGCATCATTCCCTGTTATAATTATGTCATCGACATAGATTAATATATAAAGAACAACCCCTGTAAGAGCATAAACAAACAGACATGTATCAGCCTTGGACTGCTCGAAACTAAACTCACGCAAAGCAGTTACCAATTCAGTATACCAGGTTCGTGGAGCCTGTTTCAACCCATACAACGATTTTCGGAGATGACAAACAAAATGAGGATATTTGGCATCAACAAATCCATGTGGCTGTTCCATAAACACTTCTTCCGTCAATTTGCCATGAAGAAAGGCATTATTGACATCAACCTGTCGCAAGTTCCACCCATTAACAACAGCAAGTGATAAGAGAATACGGACAGTTGGATGTTTAGCCACTGGGGCAAATGTCTGATCATAATCCAAGCCTGGTCTTTGAGTAAAACCACGAGCGACCAAACGTGCTTTGTAACGCACGGGAACCCCTTTAGAATCACATTTTATCCGGAACAACCACTTACAGCTGACTATATTGGAGGCTTTGTCAGAATGAACCAACGTCCAGGTGTGTTGTTTCATAAGTGCAGTATACTCTTCCTCCATGGCTCGTCGCCACTGAGGATCTTTCAAAGCTTGAGCAACATTCTTAGGAACAAAGAATTTTTGATTTTCTCGCACAACAGTATGAAGATTCAGTCTCTGAATTGGTTTTGTGATATTATTTTTCCCCCTGGTAATCATAGAATGACTTGGCTGAACCACAGGAACAGATACAGGTATAATACTCTGCTCAACATCAGGCGCAGGAATAGGGGTAGGAATGGAAACAGTAGGTGAAGGTAAGAAATCCATACCTGTACTGCATAACGCAGGAGATTGCAAATTGGTGGAGGTTTGATGGGACAACCGAGAAGCCGAAGAATGGAACCTTGAATCCTGCACAAAATTGGAAGAACGAGTAGCTGGCAAAATATAGTGAAGCGGTGACCAAACATCAATCGAATCAGAATTTGGACTAGAATTAGGAGACTTTTGGAACATAGGATATGGAAACGTAAATTCAACAAAATCAACATGTCTAGATATGTAAAGCTTATTTGCAACAGGATCATAACACTGAAAAGCACTTCTATTGACAGAATAACCCAAAAAGACACATGGTGTTGAGCGTTTTTCTAATTTATTAGAAGTGTATGGCCGAATCCAGGGGTAACACAAGCAGCCAAAGACTTTTAATTTGGTGTAATTCGGCTCTTTGTTATGAAGTTTAAAAAATGGTGATTGATTGTGAAGAATCGGAGTAGGCATTCGATTTATCAAATAAACTGCAGTATGAAACGCAAAAGACCAGAATTCAAGAGGTAAATCAGCTTGATGGAGAAGAGTTAACCCAGTTTCGACAATATGCCGATGTCGGCGCTCAGCAATAGCATTGTGCTCAGGTGTATAAGGCGGGGTCAGAAAATGGGAAACACCATGTGCTTGTAAGAAACTCGTAAGGTGAAGAAACTCACCTCCATTATCAGAATACAAAGATCCAATTTTTGTTTTAAAATGATTCTCAACCAAGGTTTTGAACACAGGAAAGATTGCAGACACTTCAGATTTACGTTTCAAAGTATATAGCCAGACATATTTAGTGTAGTGATCAACAAAGATAAGATAATAAGAAAAACCATCAATAGAAGTAACCGGTGCAGGTCCCCAAATATCAGAATAAATTAACTCCAAAGGAGCAGTACTAGACATTGACGAAATCGAAAAAGGATTTTTGTGCATTTTATTGCACTTACAGGAATTGCAGAAAAAATTATTATCAGACACAGACAAATTAAGGTGCCGTAGCATAAGACGCAAAATAGGAGTGGCCGGATGGCCAAACCGTTGATGCCATAAAGATGGTGAACGAGAAACAGTATGTAAAACCCGACTCGAAGTATTGCGGGAGACAGGCACTTGCTGCGGCCATTCATAGATTCCATTAACCGGTTTCCCTTCCACCAATCGCACCCCCGTGTTCAAATCCTTTACACAAAACATAAAAGGATTAAATGCAACCTCAACATTGTTAGCAGTACACAATTCATAAACAGAGATCAAATTTTTATCAAGAGCAGGAACACAAAGAACATTTTGTAACTGTAACGGTTTTGTTTTAGTCAAAAGCAAAGCAGAACCTTTATGAGAGATGGAATGAGTTGTACCATCACCAAGAACAACATCATCGGTTCCATCATATTCAGAATGAACAGCCATGTTTTGCACATCGTGAACCACATGCTGATTGGCCCCAGAATCCACTATCCATCGCGGATGAGCAACAGAGTTGGTATTCACGCAATTGACTTGTGATTTAGCAACAGGTTTGGCCGGCGACGAAGATCCCTCAAACAGCCAGGGAAGCAATTTTTTCAGTTTGTAACATTGTTTGGTAGTGTGTCCAGGGCGATCACAAAATTGACAAGACACCTTGCCTTTAGAATTCAAAAAATTCCGATGACCAGACCCAGTTCCAGATCCACTGGGCTTGGAATTATGAAAAGCAGAACTTGGTCGGTTCTGCAGTGAATTTATAGTCGTTGGAGCCACAACTGTGGTAGCTGAGTGAGATAACTGACTTTCGAAGTCAGTAAGTTTAGCATATAACTCATCAAAAGAGACATCATTGTCCCTAGCCCTGAGTGCCGCCGCAACTTCTTTATAATCACTTGGTAGACCACGAAGAACATGAAGCAAGACTTCTCCCATAGAAACAGTCACACCTGCCAGTGCTAGCGTAGCAACTATAGTTTTAATATGCTGAAGATACTCAGTAGCAGTAGAACGACCCATCTTCGCATTGAACAAGGACTCTCTCAAGCTCATGATTCGAGCTTGAGATGGTTTGGCATACGTCTTCTCTAAAGTTCGCCACACAGCAAAAGATGTATTTTCACCAATAACAAATGAAATTAATTCAGGTGAGAGAGATGCAATAAGTGCACTGCGCAAGAGTTGATCTTGACGCAGCCAGAACGGGTCTGTGGCAAGAGTGGCTGGAATTTCAGTTTCAACAAATTTCATCAGATCATAGCCCACAAGCAATGAATACCACTGCGTATGCCAGGACTGATAATTAGTAGAGTTTAATTTGAGTGGTGCTTGAGCTGCAGAATTAATAGACACCAACTGGTTTTCTGTGTTTAGACTTAACGCAGTTGTGGGTATCACAGGAGTACCAGGAGATGTTGTTGATGGAGAAGGAGACTTTGAAGAGTCGTCACCCATTGCAACAAAGAAACTGAATTGATATAGAAAGAAAACTAGTAATCAGAAAAGCTTAGAGAGCGGAAGGCTCTGATACCATAACAAGAAAGGTTTCTATATATGTTAAATTGAATTAATGTTTACAATATACAGCAGAGTATATATACAAGTTATGGATTAGAATACACTCCTATATTTACGTAACATAAATCTATCTACACAACAGAATTTGTTATTCTGTTTTAACTAGCTGGAACTTCATCCTTACCCAATAGACAAGACGAGCTTTTACACCAAAACAAATAAAAGACGCTTAGTTTGTTGATGTCAAATCCAATAAATCTGTCTTTGACAGTTTGGGAAACAACCCAAAATTTAATCATGATGGGAGGTGCTTCTTTTACAAGATGATGCCTAATATTTAGATAAGCAATTATATCCTTGTTACTGTTTCGGTAGTTACCTTTCTTTCACTTTCATATAAGATGAATTTTGGATTTTTATTAAGATTATTAGATAGTCAGATATTTATGCTTGTGTATAAAGACTTTCTACTCTAAATAACATAAACTGAGGGTGGTTTTACCCCCAAATACTAAAATCTTATCAATTTTTATTTATAGTCGAAGCATGATTTAAAGTATAAGAACCAATTACTTTTCTTGATATGCAAGTTTCCAGAAAGCATTGCCATTATTGATCTCAAGGATGCATACCTATTCATGATGGAGGATTTACAGGTATGTAATACTGCTTTCAATTTTGGTGTATTTACATATGATTATTGTACATAAAATTGTGCTATTTATACTGGCTTTTATATAAGATAAACTACTCTACTTTTATATGTTATATAGATAATAAGGGATTACAAACTATACATTAACACTAATTTTGCTGAATAGTGACTCTGTCTTTTAAGAAGTCATTTTTTAAAATATAATTTAGTTTTTTAATTAGAAAATATTTTTCATTATCAATTTTCACAACACCTTTAAACATAACAAAATACGGAAAATATTTTTCACGAATTAAAATGGAGTTTAAATTAATACACCGAATTTATTTATTCATGCAGGGGCAATTAGGTCAATTTAAAATTTCAAATTCTGAAACTCATTTATTTTCTTAGAAAGAAAAAATAATGACCTATTCCCGGAAGTTGCCTCAGTCACCTGTATTCGACCCAAGCATCCATAGTGCAGGCCTAAGTTAACCTTCAATTCGGCCCGGCCCAACTAAACTTGATCCAAAGAACACTCGTTTGCTAAAATTATCGTTTTTGGTAATATTGAAGAGCATTCATTTCCCTAAACAAAAAAACATTCAAATAAATATCATCTTTTAATCTAATAGATTTCTTTGATATGATAATTTATTTTTCTTTCTCAAGATGTGAACTAATAAAAAATAATTATATTTTAAAATATAATTTTTTTATTTACAATACAAAGATAAAAAATGAAAAATTTAATTCACATCAAAGAAGAATTATATTCTTCCTATACACTTTTATCTATCGTTTAAGGCTTTTTATATGGTAATTAATGAAGTAATTAAATTATTTAAATTATAAAATATTTTTTAATTTGAGTAAATTATCATTTATTTTTCCTAATTATTCAAATTTGTATGATTCCTTTTCCATTAATTCGTCGCTAGTTGCTCAAAATCGTAAGACCTAGCCATGATAAAGAAAATTCAATTTCAAACTGAATTAGAATAGACAAGCTAGTCCTTATTTGTGGAATCGAAACTAGCTGATTCAAACTATTTCTGAAAAAAAAAAGAAAGAAAGAAAAAGGAACTAAAACCAATCCAAATCAACTAAATACAAGTTGACTCTAACTTTAAAATAAATAAGACTTGAAACTAGCAGTTCACAAAACTGACTAGTCCTACTATCCACCCACAAATATCTAAAAAAATCTCTCAAATTGCCTGATGTGAAATTTTCGAGGCATCATTTTTCTTTGCGAGTCCTTAGACCAATAAACAACTAAAAATACAATGGACCAATTCATTCATCTTGTTTTGTATATCCTTTGATTCTCGGCTTCAAGTTATTTTTTCTTTTTTCAGTTGATTCATGATTCAGCTAGGGTTGTTTATTCTCGACTAAGGCTAAAACGGTCTTCATTAACAATTTTTTAAGTAGTTTTTAATATTTTGACCAGTCAAAATGCTAAACGCTATCTTTTATAGTGTTCGGTAATAAATCGTTTGAATTAACTTTTAGAGATTTAAATAGCGTTCTACAAAAAGTTAATCCTTGTAACATTTAGCTTTTAGCGTTTTATAAAACGTTACTCAAACAGCTATCAAAACAACTAATTTTGCGGAACAAACTCTAAGTGCAATATGGTTGTTTTATATTAAAAAAATGAATATATCATATACCACATAATTTAATGATCGTCAAGTATCTAATTCTACAATAAAATTAAAGATTCAAACTCATATACTTTTAAAATATTTGACAGATGAATGACCTTTTTGTATAATATTTACCATACACACTGTACATGTTACAATAATATTTCACCAAACTAACTAATAAAACTACTAATGAGTTTCTTTTTTTTTATATATATATAATTTAGAGATTTAATCCCCTCGAGTCATAGACCTAAAGGTGTTTGAGCCTTTTAGTAAAATGTGCTTCTCGGATCAAATTTTTATTCTCACATTTACATGAATCGAGGTCGCTAACTATCTGAACCAGTATCTTGTTGGTTACTAATAAGATTCTTTAAAAAAAGCGACGTAAATAATACAACAAATAGCAAAAATGATAATCAAAATATCAATAGTAAGGGCAGACATAGCTTGATCACTGAGCTCCATGTTTCTTCCACCAAGTCTATCAACCATATCAGGAACAGATTGATAGTTATCTAAATCTTGCTGATATGGGTCTTCCAATTTCATTCTCATTTTCTCTTGTTGGCGACTAGCTGCTTCTTGTGCAAGTGTCCAATCATAGAATTTTCGTTTTTCTTCATTGCTTAGAACATCATAAACTTGTCTTAGTTTCATGAACTTGTCTGAAGCTGCTTTTAGTGGGAGTGAAGTTGTGTCCGGATGATACTCTTTTGATAATCTTCTGTATGCTGCTTTTATTTCTTCTATATCTGCATCTACTGATATACCCAAGAACCTGCTCAATTTTTGACGTTGAGATTATGATAAGAGCTTGTTTGACATAAGATTAAACTACTTTTTCTGCAATATCAGTTGGTTGCACGTTGATATTATATTTTCATGGATTGTCCATTTTAGTTAATTAATAAATTTATTATTTATTTTTTATATTCATGTATTTCTGTGGTTTGCTACAAACCAACTGTGAATGACGATTTTTTTATTCAAAGAATAACAAAAGTTATTTTTTCTAGAATTTAATTATTTTATTCATTTAACTTGATCATATTTAACTAAAAATTCTGAATCATTGTTTCTGCTGCCAATTTTTTCTATAAAATCCCAAAAAGAAATTCATTTAAAATTATGTTGGAAACAAAAATCAATTTAGAAATACTATTTAATTAATTTCAAAAAAATAAGAATTATTTAACTAGTGAGATTTTTTTATAACAAAAACATTTGAAATTAATTTTAAAAATAAATTTCATGATATTTAATATTTTTCAATTTGTTAGTCTATAGGATCTTAATTTCATATTTTTCTGGTATATCAAAATTTCAAAAGGAAAAAAAAATCAGAGACTAAACACTAATTCTCCCTCAGTATCTTATTAAACAGTCATTCAATAACTGAATAACTATATATATTATCCAATTATTCTCATAATGAATTCAATTAACGTAAAAAAAAAAATCAAAGACTTACTGATAATGAGAACCAGAAGTATCATTAAGCAAATCAGCAAACTTATCACCTAATAAACTCTTCCTCTGCTCTTCTTCTTCTTCTTCTAGCCGTTTCTGTGAAGTAGAATTACTGCTTCCACCAATCCATCCTTCTTCTTCATTTTCCCAATGGATTCTTGTGTCCACTCCTGGGGTTGCTCGTTGCCTCTTACTTTGAGATTGAGGCTCTTGTGTTTCTGCTAAAACTCTAAATCCACCATTGTTGTTGTTGCTGTTTTTCTTCTTATTTCTTGTTATGGCTTTTCTTGTTAGCAGTTGATGCGAATGGTTGCCGTGGCTTCTCAAGAAGAGTGAATATGAAGAAGCTTGAGGGGCAGCTATGGAGGCCATAAAGTGCAGAGAAAGATACTAAGTTCATTGGGGCTTCTAATAAGTTAGAAGAAGAGAGAAACTTTCTTGGCCTCATGTTTCTGTGGTTTAGACTCTAGAGTGTGTTGGTGATTTATTTCTGTTTTGGATTTTAGGTTTGTTTTTGACTGTCCAATAGTATGTGGACCACGGATGGCAAATTTACCCGACCCGGTTGAAAGGGTGAGCATTCAATTTTTTCTGACGGAGTAGATTTTACGCCAATCAAAACTGCACCGAACACTGTGATAATTGATTCAGTATTGAACCGAATCAAATCGGTTCGAATTTGATTTAATTATTCCAAATTAAATAATCTATTTAGGTGTAAAAATCAATTCAGTTGAATAGACAAATCAGAAACCAATCGGTTATTCTATTTGAACCGATTGATAATCGATCTTAAAAAAGCCTAACGGAATCAAACTAAAATAAATTGATTCAATTTAGTAATTCGGTCTGGACTAAATACTACTCACTCCTACCGGTGGGTACGCAACTTGATCTAGCTTGATTTTGATGGTTTGGATAGTGAAGAAAGGAGTTTAGGACGGATTTAAGTAATATTTTTACTACTCATATCAGGTTTGGATTCGAGAACTCGGGTACTAGCTAACCATCACCTGTTTAATTAATATTCTAAAATTATTTAAATAATTATTTTTCACAAAAGAAAATTATATGTACACCTTTCTAATTATAATTAATGTTATAATTATATTTAATATTTATTTTTATTTTTTATTAAGTCAAAATAATAATTTTATAGTTTTTACTTGCTTTTTATTTTTGAAAAATAAAAAAAATATTTTTAATGTTAAAAAAATATTTAAACATGCTTTTTATTTTCAAAAAATTAATTATAAATCTATGATAATTACTTAATTCTAAGAACACAGTAACAAGAGCTGATTTCTCCTAAAGACTACTTCACCTCTGCTCTCTATCCACGTTAAATTGTTTGGGCTTGCTTTGCCACTATCTTATTTGGGTCAGCTTCTTTATATGGACCTTACTCTTTATATGGTTTATACTAATTATAAAACAGTGGTAGTTCTCATTTTATTTTCCATATCATAAATATGATATTTAGACATTTTGTTTCAATTTTAATAAAAATGTTAATCCACAACTGTAACCTCTTTTTTTACAGTTAATGGCTAGTTTTAATCTTCTACTCTCCAATTTTCTGTTTATTATTATTGGAAAAAAAAAAAGAGAAAAAGAAAAAGAAGGGCAAAATATTAAAAATTTAAAATTTAAAATGGATAAGCAGAAGAATATGCATATTCCACCTACCTACTTTGTCAAAGGAGAGTTGCTCTAAGAATGGGGAGCCATTTTGCCTTCACATGAAACCATAACAGATGGTCTTTTAAAAAATCCTTTACGTCCAGCTATTTTGTCATTTATTTATAGAAATTTCATGAAGTTTTTGCTAATTTCTATTTAATCCTTTGAATTACTATGTTTTGAGGATTTTTAACAATAAAACTCCAAAATCAAATGTGTTTTTTTATTGGAACCAATTGTTTTAAATTATTAATAGTGGATATAAATATATTAATTATTAACTTATAACAATTAAATCGCAAAATGGGTAGTTTGAATCTGAAATTATCACAATTGAAAGAGTTACAATTTGAGACGAGGTGCTTATCATCGAACGTGTCTTGTATATGAAGATATTTATATTTTTCTCGTACAGGGATATGAAATTTAGACTCATGTGACAAGCCAAAAACCTGATCTAAATATCGTTACAAAACAATTATAATTACAATCCAAATAAATTAGTCTCTCTAAATTAAAATATTTCCACATTGTTTTTATGTGAATATACACATCCAAATAATATCATTAATATTATATTTGATTAATTAATTAGTTAATACATGTAGTACCATTAAGTAACCTAATTAACTAACTAATTAAATACAAAGCAAGCTAAAAAATTAAACGGAGAAAAAGTGGGAGAGTAATCGTAATTAACTAATCAACCCAAGTGCATTACACACCGACTGGTTGAGACGGCACTGTAGGTGGAGGATCAGCCGTAGACGGCAGTGGACCTTCTTCTCTAGTACGGCGATGTGCATTTTTGTTATTGTGCATCCAAACCTTAAGCACGTTCCTTTTCACACCGATCTCACTACAAAACTGCTTGAGTGCCACGTCATCTTGTTTATTTATTCTCCATCCTATCTTCTCGGCAAACTCGAGCATCCTATCTTTCTGCTCCTGCGTAAACTTCGTCCTAAACCTCTTATTCCTCACCGCCGTCGCTCTTCCACCTAAACCACCGACATTCACTTCTCCTCTCTCCGGCGTCTGCGACCGCCGATCATGATCATCCTCATCATCAAAAAACTCATGATGAGAAGCCAGGTGTTTCTTGTTAACAGTACTAGGAGATCCGCCGCCGCCAGCATTGTACAAGAGAATTTGTTGTGGTACTGGTGGCGGAGGAGGAGAAAGAAAGAAATGTTCATAATGGTGAGAATGTAGTTGAGTACCCTCCGTTTCCCTTCTGTGAAAATTACGGTGGCACCCACATGCAGCGCAGGTGAGACTGCCATCGTCGGCAGCCCCACGTGGCATAAACTCACCACAGCCGTCGTTGGCGTGGCCGCCGATGGAAGCAGCATGGTTTCTCATGCATTCTTTGTACTTATAATTAGTTTTATTGTTACTGTTGTTATTGTAATTTTTGGTAAGGTCATGGTTATGGGTTTCTCGAGATTTGGTAGTGTGCTGTTGGAATGGTACGAGACTGAGGTCCATTTGTAGAGACAGAGTAATTTGGGTGTTTAAGGAAAATAGGGTTTTGCTAATTTTAGAGGGGAAGGATAGGAAGGAGAGAGAGGAGATGGGAATGTTGAAGTTTGTCAGCTTGTAATAATATTTAGTGTTGAAGAAGTGTTGAAGAAGCGTGAAACGAATTTAAGACAGACATCAACAGAGACATCGAGAGAGAGAGAAGGGGGTGTTAAGCAGAATGCTTCATAGGTTGAGTTATGCACAGGTGTCAGTTTCAAGCGGATTATTGCATGAGATGAGATTAATTATTCATTATTTTTATGGAGAATATTTTGATAGGGTGAATTTTTAATTTTTACTAGAATAAAATAATAAAATATTATTGATGAATGATTTTATTTTTTATTTGCAGATGTGTTTTGATGACTCATATATATGTTTTTTTTTTTAAAAAAAAAATATTTCTAACCATTCATTTAGAAAAGTAAAAAAAGTGAAATAATTTTTAAAAAAAATTATTGTGATTAGTTTGGTTGATGTGTAGGTTCGTAAACTCTATCTGGATAAATTTTATCTATGGATTTTTCTATACAATGATGCAGGCTATTTTCACTAATCCAACTGGCATTGGTGGTAATAATTTTTTTTATTTAAAGACCCAGAAGTAACATGATAAGTCGTACAATATGAGTAGTCGACTTTTAGTTCAGTAAAAACTCTATAATTAAAAGGATTTAAATTCGAAACCTCATATTCTCCAAATTAATAAAAAAGTTAACTGAACCACATCTAGTTGGCAATGATAATTTTTAAATATCAATCAACTATTAATTAAATATTTCATTAGTAAATTGAGCAGAAATTATTTTTTACTAGAATTGGACTTGAGTTGAGGCAGGTAATGATTCAGTTGTTATAAAAGCAAATTACTATTTAGTTCATAATGGGTATTTTTTTTTTCACCCTAACCACGATCCCATACTATCCCCTAAACTGAAAATTCGCCTATGCTGGTTAATATTTGTTCTTATAGTTACTAATAGTTTTGTTTTTTTCTTATCCTTCTGTCCCTTACAAACCATCTGTCGAACTAATCTAGTCATTGAAGTTACTTACTTTGGTTGATGATGGCTAAGTTATCTTGAAGTTATTGTTGATTTATTGTGATTGAATGTTGATGAGCTTTGCTTGAATTTTTAGTGACAAGTGATTAATGGATTTTATTTGTATCCATGAGGATTACAATAAAAATTTGTTGGTTTAATTCAAAATTTAGGCAATTAGGTTCATGTTTTTCTATATTAATGATTGCTTTTATTGATCTTATTTATAGTTTTTTTATTGGTTAAATAGAAAAAAAAATACACAATTTAGGGGCATTTGATTCAATTGATTCATGGAGTTGATAGTGATTCATACCCAATGATTAGTTTGTAGGGGTTTGATAAATTTTTTAATCAGCAAGCTAATAGTTGATAGACGTTTCAACTAACTAGTAACATCCCTTCCCGGTCCACCCGTTAACCCGAATGAACCGAACCGAGATTCTACAAACTGGTTGACTCTATGTCCTGTCATGCTGATATCATAATGTATATTGACTATTATATCATGTTGATGCTGTTTACATTAATAATGTACTTAATATTTACAAGACATGATACTGTGACATCCTACTGAGTCGAGTCATTGCATAGAGTCGAGTTGAGTCGGGCTGAACCAAAATCCGGTTCGAGCCATTAGAGTCCAGAGTGGGTAGGATGAGAGTTCTAATACTAATGATAAGAAGTGGATTTATTTGCATAGAGTCGAGTTGAGTCGGGCTGAACCAAAATCCGATTTGAGCCATTAGAGTCCAGAGTGGGTAGGATGAGAGTTCTAATACTAATGATAAGAAGTGGATTTATTTGCATAAAACAAAAGATCAAAGTATAAGGATTATGACTTGCTTGCACTAAAATATAAAGCTTGGGTATTAAGTTGTAACCTTTTGATAATTGAGGTACCATTTGGTAATTTTACACACAAAATCATTGATATGTTAGAGCCTACCCGTGCTTACCATTTCATTTTCCTTTCTTCATCCTTATCTTCATCTCCTTCATTTACTTTCCTCTTCCACCTTCCTTTCTCCATCAATTTTAATGGTAGTCAAGCATTAACTTCAACATCTATTCTATCCAAGTAAGTAGAATTTCTTGAAGCTTTATGTTATTCAACCTTTAATTTAGTTATATTGTAGATAATTCATAAGAATTCTTATGTATAGGAGAAGTGAGCTTAAAAGTAGCAGAGAAAGGAAGCTAAGAAGAGCTCAAGCTTTTTGGAGTGAAGGTTTGATATCTCTTTTAATTTACCACTTTCCTTGCATGAGAACTTGTGTGGTGTGTTAATAATGAGAAAATATATTGCTTAATGTTGAGTGAGAGGACTAGAAATGGTGAGAAAGCATGGGATGAAATGAATAAATGAAGTAAATATTGAGTTTATACTGAAACAGGTTTTGCTGGAAAAGTGACCAGTAACTTCACCTTGATTTTGACCCTATTTAACGATGGAATTAGGAAGTGGTCTACAAGAGTTATTTGTTCCGCTATGTGTTAGCTTTCCATAGGTTTTTGAATCACTTAAATCGGAGTTATAAATTGAGATATATGACCAAAATAGTACACATTGCGCAGGCTGGAAACACAACTCGCGCGCGCGAATTTCATGTCGCGCTCGCGAATTGTGCCTGTAACCTCTCTGACTCGGGAGGGTGCTTCTCGCGCTCGCAAATTTCATGGCACGCTCGCGAATCTTGCCTGTAAACTCACTGACCCTCTTGTGTGCTTCTCGCGCTCGCGACTTGTGTTCTGATGCTCTTTTGACCCTATTTTTCTATGCAATTGTATTCCTTTGCTCAAATTGTATTCCTACAATCATTTGAAAACAAAAAGACAACATTATAATATTTATTAAAACAACATGTTTTTATTAATACAACATCAAAAGTTTTGGACAAAGTGTTATTATTTTATCTTTTTTTAATGAACAGTAAAAAGTATCCATTTTTAACCCCAAAAGTTATTTTTACGTAATTTGATAAAAGAATCTATCTATACATCCATTCCAAGATGTGATGTGATAAACAATTTACCTTTACTATTAGTTTCACTAAATTACTCTATCGTTAGTTATTCTTGCTACGAAATCTATCAATTCTCTGTATATATATATATATATATATATATATAAAGTACGAACTTTCTTGCAGCTTTTCTTGTCGTTTGTGTTGCATGCAGGGAACAAATTAACTGTCGTTTCTTTTTGTTACACGTTTAGACTTTAGAGTCATTTTAGAAGAAATATAATTGTTGTTTGGATTATTGATATTAATAAGGCAATTTAGCAATTTTATTTTAAAATGCTACTTTTGACTAACTATTTGTTTAATTAAACGAGCACTCAACAACGTGGGTTGCACGTGTTACTTCTAATTATAGATATTCATTATTTAATTTATAATTTTTTTATTATTTATTAAGAATGTTGTTCATTGTTGTTTTAATTCATAATAAATTGAATATAGTAATTAACAAAATATAAATAAAATTATAAAAAATAATTATTATATAAAATATTTATTACAATTTGATTTTCCTCCATATTCATGATCTTTTCTACAAAATCTAAATAAAACTATTCATAAATTCAAAATAAAAATACATTTATAAAAAAATTTATAAAATTTGAATTTATTATAGAATAGGAAAATATTCATTCTATTCGAAAAAGTTTTATTCAACAATAAAAATAGTAATAATGACTTTGTTATAGAAAATAATCATTTTCATTTGAAAATAATTATAATTATAATAAAAGTAAAGTTAAATCAACTAATGTGAGTTGGCACAAGTTAAAAATTGAATACATGGATGATTAGATTTAAGATTATAATATTACATAAATACAAAATAAAATTTAAAGAATTTGAAAGTTCAATAATTATTGCTAAGAACAATATTAATAATAGAACAATATTGGTTTCAAATTAAAATTAATAAAAAATAAAATTAATACATCATCAATCAACAATAACAAGTCTGAGCCATGAATATTCCACATACCCTTAACGGCGAAAGTAAATAAAACTTACATATATAAAATGTGTGTGTGTGTATAATATATACAATATATAATTCATAATTAAAATATGATAAAACTCTTACAATAGGGCATAATTTAAATTTTAAATTAGTGTAAAACTTCTCAATTAGGAATTATATTAATTTTTCACTTTATTAAAATTATTTTTTACATTACTAAAGATTTATTATTTTCGTACAATTTAATATTTTTATTTTTAGTCAATACAATTTAGATTTAAATAGAAAAGCAACATAGCCAGTCAAATTTAAATATCTTTATTTTTTCAACCAATTAAATTAAAATTGTTATAGATATTTTTGTCAACTCATATATTTAATACATTTATTTTTGGCAATCTGAATGTTTCTCCCTCCTCATTCCCACTTTTATACATACTATTTTTTTTAATATTCTATGATACTATTTATACTTTTTTATTATTATTTTTATATAATATTAAATATTGATTATAATTTTTCTCTTATATTGTTTAGATTTTTATAATGTTAAAATATTATTTAATTATGAATTTGATGTGAATATAATGACTAATTGATAAAACAATATCGCACGCAAAAGCGCACACATTTTTCAGTTCAATTTGTAAATCATTATTTATCTAAAATCTATTCTAGGTATATAGATTACATAACAAATATGTTTTAAATATAAGATATATAGAAATTTTCATTAAATAAGAAATATAAGTACTTTTATTAGTTATTTTACTACATCTTTGACTTCATATTATTCCATAATAAATATTACCCAACCCCACTAAAATATATTAATGCCATTATATAAAATGAATGAATGTAACTGAAATTTTAAAAAATAAAATATCTCTCTTTGCAATTTTATCCTATCAATTAACATGAACAATTTGATCAAAATAACAATAAAGATATAATATTTGATAAAATTGAACAATGAAATCATAAAAATTAAATTTTAAACATCAATAATATAAGCTTTGAGATTTTTAAGATGTAAATTATCTAAAAGTTGAATTTAGTAGTTATAAATTGTTTGATAGTACTTATTTAAATATCACTTAATATATTAATCAAATAAAAAAATTTGAACTTCAAATTTGTAATGAATACAAGATGATAAAAATTTTCTATTTTTAATTTTCAATTTCATCAATTACTATTATTTATTAAATAATTTAAAGTTCTCACATCAGTTAAATGCAAGCAAGAATTATGCATTTTTGTCTATGAAAAATGACCATTCTCACTTGAAATAATCTCATGCAATTGAAATATCAAAATTTTAAGATTTTAATATTAATAAGCCATTACTAAGATAAAAAATAATTTTATTACTTTACTATTATATAATATTAATATTAAATATAAATAATAATCTAAGGCAAAATGGAGTTGTTGCACGTACCATTCAAATGTAGTATATAAAAATTAATTTTGTCTCTAGTTTATTATACTCATGATTATATAAACAAAAGACTGGAGACAAAAATATTATCTCTTCAACATATTTACTAATCTTGAAATGTACATATGCATCCATCTACTGTCAGAAAATTATAACAACTTATTTTTTTAGTTCTGAAATTTTAAATCCTTCTATTACGATCAAGTTCTTCTGTGAAACCATGGAAAAAATTTTTGAAAATAAAAAGAGCCATGACTATGAATATGGCTATAAAAGTGTTAATTAAAATGTTATCATTCACCAAACTTAATTAAAGAAAATTTTTGCTTCATAGATCTCCAAGATAATAGTCTTTGAAAAAAAAAATATAATGAAAATAAAATAAAATAAAATAAAAAGCCAACCTCTCCTTCAAAAATTTTTTTTTGAAAAAAAATGATATGTGTATATATATTATCTATATTTTTTTTCTTTTCCTTATTTCTTTTTCCTAAGTAAAATCTTTTGAATTAAAATCAAATACTTAAATCAATATTTAAAAAATAATTGTAAAAAAGAAGAATATTAAAAATTTTCAGATATCTCATTATATGTTATATTTTTAAAATATAAATTTAAAAAAGTAAAACTTCAAATTATAAATGTTTAATTATCTATTGAGGATAATTTTTTAATAAATTTAATTGACCATGAGTAAAATTATTTTACGATATTTTAAATTTCACTAAGAATGCTATTAGAAATCTAATTATTTCATCTTATTCCACATTTATATATAATATAGATTATAGATTATCCAACTTGACCTAAGATATTATTTAACAAATGCCTTTATCAAAAAGGTGACTTAAAAACATCACTTCTTCTTGTGCTTATCTCATTTGAAATTTACTTAAAGATATGAAATATTTGGATTCTCCACAAATCATTTCCAGTTTGTGTGATACAAAAGAAAATTCATTTTTTATCAATTTCCAATTGTGTTCAGTTTTCTTCCACTTAGGTTTTATGTTTTAAATATTGAAGATGGAAATATGGTTGGTTTTCATTGATTTGACTATGGAAGAATTCTAATAGAATGCTTTTGGTTTTTTGTTGTTAAACTGATGATTCAGTTGTGATGTCTATACTAAAAAGTATACATGTGATTCAAGTAATATACAATTTTTAAATTCAAATACTGACCCCTCAGAGACCAAATTTTGATAGCCAATTAATCTGAATTATACTATTAATTGAGAGAATAATTGAATGGAAGAATATGATGAAGTAAAAATTAATTAAACTTAAGCAAGCAATTGAACTCGGAATAAATCAATGGATTAAAGTGTTAGAGTTTACAATCCACCTTAACTAGTTTGGATGTAACCTTAATATAGAAGATCAAATTTATGATTCATGGTTCTTTCTAAAGCCTATTTAACCTACCATGAAAATTTTCAATTCAACTCTAACATCTAATTAGAAAACTTAGATTGAATTTTGTAAAAACTGAACTAATTGTAATTCCTTCCACTAGGAAACGAAATAATCCACAAATTAACCACTAGATCTTCTATTAGAAAACACATATGATGTAACATCTTGATTTTTCTGTGTCTTGAATAGTAATTTAACGGTCTGTGAATAGTACCAACCGACCGAAAATTGATGTTTTTCTGATATAGAAATATTGTTATTCATAACTAATATTGTTGATAATTATTTTGGAGCATATATATATATATATTATTTTGATGGGTAAGAAATTTATGACTTTACTGGAGAAATTAAGTAATTAATGAATAGTAATTCGGAGTCTTTTTAGAAATTAGAAACATTGCAAATTTTTAAAGAGATTTGTGAAGATAAATATAATTTTTAGAAGATGTTGTAGGGTTTAATATTGGCCAATGGATTAGAACTTGGAGATTAAATCTCAACTACCCATTCAACAACTTCTTAAGAAAGTTGTTTAAAATTTCAAAAATGCCCTTGAAGCTTTGTACAAAGCTTTTTCCTCTTATTTTCCCTAACATTTCATTTTCCTCTCTTCTCACATTTCATGGCCTATATATGTGTGTTATTGAGACTTAATGAATGATGTTAGAATGTGATAGGTCTTATTTTTATAGTATTTTTAATATAGTTTTATTAGGATTTTTAGTGTTTTTAATTACTTTAATTAGTTTTTGTTTAGATTTATTTATGTTTTTAGTTAAGTTTCATTGATTCTTGATAAGCTTGATTTGAAGAGTTTTTAGCAGGAAATTAGCCAAAATTTTCATCAAAGAAGGTTGGAGCTGAAATATGGAGATAAAACCTCAACATAGCCAAATCAATCAAGTACACGGCCTAGCCGTATCAGACACCACGACCGTGTCTCCAAGAGAGCTGAAAATTCAAGTGGGCCGAATTTAATTATGTAGCCTATGTAGATTTGAAGCCTCAGTGTGTCTTGTGCATGGAGCTACATGAGAATAATATAAGACTTACCTCGTTTGAATTCCAGCCTTATTTGGTCAAAGAAGACTCCTAATTAGGAAAAGATATAACACAATATCAATTTCCTACTCAAATAATATTTCTTCCTAATTAGGACAGCTGGTTCCTACTCGGATTCAAAGACAACTTCCGAAGTCTATATAAAGAGAAATCTCTATACTAAAAGATTTGATTCACATCACATCCATTATTCCATATTCTTTTCTCTACATCATTTCTCTTTACAAGACTTTAAGCAATCAAGTTGGAGATGAAGGGATTTCTCACATTCTAATATTCTAATATGGTAATCAAAACTAAAAGATTTTATTTCTAAACTCTCTTCTTGTTTTATTTTCAATATTCACGTTGATTATGAGAATATTTACAAGTGTATTTCGGGTTTAATTTATTTACTATGTTGAACTAAATTCATAAACTAGGGATTTAATGTAGTTTAATTTCGATTCCAATTTATAATATTAAATTTGCTTTTCCTTGTTCATGATATAATTCATTATTGAACTTAATACTTCTAGGTAGAGTTTCTCCCCTGGATTGATTTATTTCATTAATCACTATCGTGAGAAGGGTTTTTAATATGAAAAAGGTAATAAATTACATGAGAATAATAACTTGATGCGGAACCTTTATGGTTTGACTCATTGGAGTTTTCATAAGTTAACGACCTTAGGTTATGTTTTCATAAACAACCATAGAACATAATGATTTAATTCATGTTTGATTGCGCTATTGGAAGATAGGTAATTAGACCGGGTTAAAATAACTAACAATACATCGGGAGAGTTTGTTAGTGATTTTAGGGTTGTTTTCTGACAGTGATTTTCGCAAGTGTACGAAATCGCAACAAGTAATATAGAATGAGTAGAGTATCGTATCCACAGGGATTGTATACCAAGTATCAAAATTATGTTAACCTACTATTATTTAAACGCTGATTTACGAAAATTATTTTAGAAACTAAATTCAAGAAATAAAAGAGAATAAAAAGAAATCAAGATAGGTAATTAGACCGGGTTAAAATAACTAACAATATATCGGGAGAGTTTGTTAGTGATTTTAGGGTTGTTTTCTGACAGTGATTTTCGCAAGTGTACGAAATCGCAACAAGTAATATAGAATGAGTAGAGTATCGTATCCACAGGGATTGTATACCAAGTATCAAAATTATGTTAACCTACTATTATTTAAACGCTGATTTACGAAAATTATTTTAGAAACTAAATTCAAGAAATAAAAGAGAATAAAAAGAAATCAAGATAGGTAATTAGACCGGGTTAAAATAACTAACAATACATCGGGAGAGTTTGTTAGTGATTTTAGGATTGTTTTCTGACAGTGATTTTCGCAAGTGTACGAAATCGTAACAAGTAATATAGAATGAGTAGAGTATCGTATCCATAGGGATTGTATACCAAGTATCAAAATTATGTTAACCTACTATTATTTAAACACTGATTTACGAAAATTATTTTTAGAAACTAAATTCAAGAAATAAAAGAGAATAAAAAGAAATCAAGCAAAGCAATTTTTATTAAAAGAAATCAAGGATTTAAAGGCTACCAGGGATTTTGACTTCACTTAATTTTATCCAATTTGTTTTATTAGTTTGATAATCAATTTTAATTGTTCAAGTAGGTGAAACAACCCTAAAATCACTAAAAGCTCTCCCGATGTATTGTTAGCTATATTAATCCGGTCTAATTACCTATCTTCCAATGGTACAATCAAATATAAATTAAATCATTAAGTTTTATGGTTTGTTTTGTGAATTCATAACCTAAGGTCATTAACTTATGAAAACCTCCCATGAGTCAAACCATATAGCTTCCACATCAAGTTATTATTCTCATGTAATTTATTACATTTTTTCATATCAAGAACCTTTCTCTATTAATGAAATAAATCAATCTAGGGGAGAAACTCTGCCTGGAAGCATTAAGCTTAATAATAAATTATACTTTGAATAAAGAAAAACAAATCTAATATTATAAATTAGAAAAGAAATTAAGCTACATCAAATTCCTAGTATGAGAGATTAGTTCGACATAATAATTAAATAAAACTCAATAATACTTGATAAAAACTTCATAATCAATCAGAATAATGAAAGAATAAAACAAGATTAAGAGTTTAGAAATAAAAACTAGTCAACAATTAATTATGGATGGCTTCCTTGAATCTTGGCATAAATATTGAACACTTGAAGTCTTGGAGAGAGAGAAGAACAATAGAACAAAAATTATCAAAACTCGAGATGTCTCTACAATGAATAGCTCCTCTCTTTCTATAGATTTCCTGAAAGAAAATCCGACTTTGTTTAGGAAATAGAGTCCTCATTAAGTAAGAAATCTTTTTGGAAATAGGAAACTATTTAGGTTTTGAATTTCTTCTCAATTAGGACTCTTCCATGCGCCTAAATAGGATTAGAACTTGATTTGCACATTAGGAAAGTATCTCAGGTGGGCCCATGTAAGTGATGGGGATAGGCTGTCGTTTTCGACTCAATACAACACTTGATTTATAGCGCGGGCGTGCTGTGAGGCACGGTCTGGGCATGCCGAAACTTGATTCTACAGAGGGTTCAGCACAGGTCGTGCTCAGGGGCACGCCTAGATAAAGATTGTGGCACGGGTCGTGCTCAGGGGCATGCCTAGATAAAGATTGTGGCACGGGCGTGCCACATAGCACGGCCAGGGCGTGCTAGGCTCTGAGTCTCCATGATGAAATGCAGCATAGGCTGTGCTTAGGCAAACACGCCTTTGGGTTGATGTCCTCTTTTGGCACGGGTGTGCCATATACCACGGCTTGGGCATGCTAGAGTCTCAGTCTCCACTTGATTTTTCCTTAAATCCAGCACGGGCGTGTTGAGGTGCAAGGGTAGGGCGTGCTAGAGCCTGAGTGTTTTGCTTTATTTTGCTCTTTTTTGTGCCAAAACCCTATAAATTTCCTTAAGATTAAGTGAATTATGATTTAAGAAAGCTTTACACAAAAACATAAATAAAACTAAAATAAAAACTAAATAAAGTAATTAAAAATACTAAAAATCCTAATAAAAACTATATTAAAAATACTATAAAAATAGCACTATCATTTCCCCTACTTGGACAATTAAAATTCATTATCAAACTAATAAATAAATTAGATAGAATTAGGTGAAGTCATAATCCCTAGTAGCTTTTAATCCTTGATTCTTTTCAACAATTACTTGCCTGAGTTCTTTTTCATTGTTTTATTTTATTTCTTTTATTTTTAGAATTATTCTTCTTATTATCGTTTGAATAATAGTAGGTTAACACAATTTTGGTACTTGGTATACAATCCTCTTGGGAATGATACTCTACTCATTCTTCATTACTTATTGCCATTTCATACACTTGCAAAAAAGCCTGTCAAGTTTTTTGCGACGTTGCCGGGGAATAGCGATATCAATATCAATACCAATTAACCTATTATTAATTTGGACATTTTTTATTTTTATTTTTTTATTGTTTATTAATTGAAATGTTTGTTTATATTATTTGTAGTTTTTCGTTATTTTATTGGTTTTTACTTTTGAATTATTTTGAGATGTTTCATCGATAAATAATCGCATATTTTAGTCAACAACACTCGAAGCTATTTTATGCCACTTGGACAAGATTTAACAAATTGTTGGAGAGATTTTCTCATCATAATTTTACAAACAAATATCTTACATACATATTCTACTTTGAAATAGATGAAGAAATAAAAAGTTGGATAGATAGTGGATTTTCAGCGACCGATATTCTCCTTCCAGAAAGTAGCTATGAAGATGTACTTCATATGTTAAATGATATGGCGAATTTTGACTGTCGTTGGCGTTGGGATCCTTCACTTCAGGGTTGGAATGACCAATACCCTCTAAATTTTGAGGATGAAAAGAAAAAGGAGAATCAAATTTAAAAATTTGATTGCTGCCCTCACTAAGTCTCAAATGGAATATTCTAAGTTTCACATTGAATTCATGAACGAAACTCGTGAGAGTTTTAAGATCCAACAAGCGGTAATCAAGAATTTGGATGTACAAGTAGTGGAATTGACAACTATGGTAGCTGATAGATCTCAAGATGAGGAATGCAAGTTAGATTATGAGGAAAATTCATGGAAAGTTGCACCCTTAGAAGAAGCAAAGCCTACATGTGAAGAATACAAATCCTTGAAGACGGATTAAATATCACTTTCTTAATTTCAAACATGAATATTAATGACAATGAAGAAAGTGAGGTACAACTGGAAGAGGCATTGGGTGAGATTTTAAATGAAGACGAGCAAAAAGCAATATTGATTTGAGCTCATCAATGGTCTTTATATATACACCATCGAAAGATCCTTTCTTTCCAATGATACCCCCTCCAATAAATTGTGTTCTCCTTGATCTAATACAACTCTTTGTCCAAGTTCATCATTCGAAGCCAAGTGTTGTTGATAAGACGAGTATAATTTTTTCTAAGCTAGCCAATCTTGAGGGAGCTTTCAACCAAGACCCATGTGTGATATTACATGATACATACTATAGGTGAAATCATTATTTGATGAACTTCTCATGAGTCGAGCTTGACGACGTTAAACAAAAGTGCTTGTGGGAGACAACCCATGTTTTATTTTGGCTCTTGTTTAGTTTTGTTTGTCTTTTGTTTAGTTTTCGTTAAAATATGTTTAATTTTATCTAGTTTTTGTTTTCGTGTTGATATATTTTTATTTCACCAAACTTACAATTTAGTTTTTGTGTCTTATAGGAGCTCAAAAAGAGGATGCTCAAGGGAGTCCACGGGCTGGCCATGTTCTATGCCACGCCTATGGCCTCATAGCCATTTAAAGTGAAGCGCGCTCGGAGGTTCAGAGGACTCCACACCCAGGTCGTGGCCCGCAACATGGCCGTGTCATAGTCCACACCCAGGGTGTGTCAGACGTGAAGCCTATTACTGCAGCACGATTTCACGATTGATAGTGATTATTCGCAAGTGCACGAAATCGCAAACAAGTAATAAAAAATGAGTAGAGTATGGTTCCCACGAGGATTGTATACTAAGTACCAAAATTTTGTTAACCTAATATTATTTAAACGATAAAAAGAAATCAAGCAAGACAATTCGACTAAAAGAAATCAAGGATTAAAAACTACTAGGGATTTTGACTTCACTTAATTCTATCCAATTTATTTTATTAGTTCATAAATCAATTTTAATTATTCAAGTAGGGGAAATAACCCTAAAATCGCTAATAAGCTCTCTCGATGTATTGTTAGCTATTTTAACCTGGTCTAATTACCTATCTTCCAAAAGCGCAATCAAACATGAATTAAATCATTAAGTTTTATAGTTTATTTATGAATTCATAACCTAAGGTTGTTAACTTATGAAAAACCCCATGAGTCAAACCATATAGCTTCCGCATCAAGTTATTATTCTCATGTAATTTATTACCTTTTTATATCAAACACCCTTCTCCCGATAGTGATTAATGAAATAAATAAGTCCAGGGGAGAAGTTCTGCCTGGAATCATTAAGTTCAATAAGAAATTATACTTTGAATAAAGAAAAACAAATCTGATATTATAAATTGGAAAAGCAATTAAGCTACATCAATTCCATAATCAATGTGAATAATGAAAAGTAAAAACAAGATTAAGAGTTTAGAGATAAAAACTAGTCAAATAACGTGGATGGCTTCCTTGAATCTTGACAAAAATCTTGATCACTTGAAGTTTTAAAGAGAGAAAAATAATAGAACAAAAGATTATAGAACCCGAGATTTTTTTAGAATGACTTGGTTCTCTCTTTATATAGACTTCCTGGGAGAAAATCCAACTTCGTTTAGGAAATAGAGTCTTCATTAAGTAAGAAACCTTTTGAAAATAGAAAATTGTTAAGGCTTTGAATTTCTTCTAAATTAGGACTCTCCCATGCGCCTAAATAGGATTAGAAATTGATTTGTATGTTAGGAAATCATCTTATATGGGCCCATGAAAGTAGTAGGGACTAGTTGGAGTTCTCAACCCAAAATAATACTTGATTTTCAGCACGGGTGTGCTGTACGGCACGGTCAGGGTGTGCCGGAGCCTGAGTTCTAAGGATGGTTTAGCATGGGCCGTGCTCAAGGGCGCGTCTAGAGAGGAATCTGTGGCACGGGCGTGCCAAATAGCATGGCTAGGGAGTGCGAGGATTTGAGTCTCCATGATGGAAAGCAGCACGGACCGTGCTAAGGTAAGCACGCTTTTGGATTGATGTCCTCTTGCGGCACGGGCGTGCCAGATAGCACGGCTAGGGCATGCTAGGCTCTGAGTCTCCATGATGATTTTCCCAGATTCTAGCACGGACGTGCTGAGTTGCATGGCTTGGGCTTGCTAGAGCCTAAGAGTTCTGCTTTATTTTGCTCTCTTCTATGCCAAAATCCTACAAATTTCCTTAAGATCAAGCAAATTATGTTTTCAAGGAAGCTTTGAACAAAAATATAAATAAAACTAAATAAAAGCTATTTAAAGTAATTAAAACTACTAGAAACCCTAATAAAAATTATATTAAAAATACTAAAAAATAACACTTATCAATGATCCCACTTCCGCAAGAGCCACAGTCGTGTCTCGCTATCCATACTAAATATTGAAGACCCAGAGGACTCCACGGACAGGCCGTGGCCACTGCCACACCCATGGCACATTAGCACGCGACCGATTTGCTCTTTAACAGTTTTTCTCCTTTCTTTCGGCTTTTAACCATTGGATTCCAAGCCTTCATATTTCTTAAATTTTTATTGTATTTTTCAATACAATGGTCGTAAGGTGCTCTCAACTCTAATTTTTTTTTTTTTACAAATTGTGTTGATGATATATGATAAGTTTGGGAAATTGGTCTTATTTTTACACACATTGGGGACAATGTGCTAAATTAAGTTGGGAGAAAGAAAATTTTAGTTAAAATTTAAAATTTTTTATTAGTTTAATATGGTTAGAATAATTATGAGCAAGCTTTAGAATGATCATAATTCATTAACTTGTGATAAATTTAGTTATTTTTTGAGCTTTAATTTTAATTTTTGACTCACATAATTTTTTGATTTAACCATTTATTTTTAAAGTCATGAATACCAATTTTTTGTAATTGTTATGGTATATAGGTATATTTTAATCAAAATTTATTTAACATTGGCATTCCTAGAATAAATTAGAATTCCTTTTGAAGCAAAATTTTAAATGCGCATATTTATAAAGAGATGATTCAGCCAGTTTTTATTTTGAACCTCATATTTATCCTAGGCCACCCTAAGTTAAATTATGACCCTCGGAACCCATTGAAGCCTATATCAAAATTTTTTTGGTTTACCTTCATTTAATCTAACCAATAAGCCAAGTTCAAATTCTTACCCTAAATACAAGAATGTATAATTATGAGATTTAGCTATATTAAAACATATAAAAAAAAAGAATAAAAAGGAGAAGAAGATCACCTTGTGAAATAAAACATAATCAAAATTCAAGTTTGGGGAATTATTGCAAAGAAATTATTATCAAAGTATTAATATTAAGAAAAAGAGTTCTTGTGGAAAAATCTATAATGTTTTGCTAGTACTCCAAAGAAATATTTCCTTATTAAAAAAAAAAAATTGTTTTGATGTAATGAAAATCATGATATTATGCAATCTTGATATTATACATTCTTTGTACTTTTTGTTTACCTTTTATCCTTTTTATTTTTAAACTAAATTTATACCCCTAAAATCCCATTACAACCTAAATAAAAGGCCTTTTGAGTTTTCTAATTATGTTGTATTTAAATTGTGGAGAGGGGATGACTAATTTGTCCTATGAGAATATTATAGTTTATAATTAGCATCATCTTATTTAAAGGTCAATAATTTTTGTGAAAGTCATATTTTTTATTTATCATAATTTGAACAATTATTGGTGTTAAAGACCTTATTAACTCATATTTAAATTAAAGAATTTATTTTGTTGATAATTAAATTTTTGCAAGAGAATAATTAATATATGAAAACACTTGATTTATTGTCATGTTAATGATTTTTGATATTTTTGAGATTGTGAATAATTGTTCCCAACCACATTAAGCTAGGTTTGATAGTTCATTTAGTTTTTGTTTTTAGTTTTATTGCTTGAGGACAATGAATGATTTAAGTTTGGAAAATTTCGATAGGTCTTATTTTATAATATTTTTAATATAGTTTTTATTAGGATTTTTAGTGTTTTTAATTACTTTAATTAATTTTTATTTAGATTTATTTATCTTTTTAATTAAGTTTCATTCATTCTTGATAAGCTTGATTTGAATGGTTTTTAGCAGGAAAATAGCCAAAATTTGCATCAAAGAAGGTTGAAGCTGAAATATGGAGATAAAATCTCAACATGACCAAGTCAGTAAAGTACACGCTTGGCAGTGTCAGACGCCACAGCCGTGTCTCCAATAAAGCTGAAAATTTAAGTGGGCCAAAATTTAATTATTTAGCCCGTGTAGATTTGAAGCCTAGGCGTGTCTTATGCATGGAGCTCTATGTGAATAATATAAGACTTACCTTGTTTGAATTATAGGCTTATTTAGTCAAAGAAGACTTCTAATTGGGAAGAAATACAACACAAAATCAGTTTCCTACTCAAATAATATTTCTTCCTAATTAGGCTCGCTAGTTTCCTACTCGGATTCAAAAACACCCTACGAAGTCTATATAAAAAGAAATTTTTACACTGATAGATTTGATTCACATCACATCCATTATTCCATATTATTTTCTCTACATCGTTTCTCTTTACAAGACTTTAAGCAATCAAGTTGGAGATCAAGGTTCAAGGAAGCACTGCAAGCCAATTGTCGACTAGTTTTTATTTCTAAACTTTCTTCTTGTTTTATTTTCAATATTTATGTTGATCATGAGAATATTTACAAGTTTATTTGGGTTTAATTTATTTACTATGTTAAACTAAATTCATATACTAGGGATTTGATGTAGCTTAATTTCGATTCCAATTTAAAGTATTAGATTTGCTTTTCCTTATTCATGATATAATTTTATTGAACTTAATGCTTTTAAGCAGAGTTTCTCCCCTGGATTGATTTATTTCATTAATAACTACCGTGGGAAGTGTTTTTGATATGAAAAAGGTAATAAATTACATGGGAATAATAACTTGAAGCGGAAGCTATATTGTTTGACTCATGGGAGGTTTTCATAAGTTAACAACCTTAGATTATGAATTCATAAACAAACCATAAAACTTAATGATTTAATTCATATTGGATTACTATTGGAAGATGGATAATTAGACCGGGTTAAAATAGCTAAAAATATATCGAAAGAGCTTTTAGGGTTGCTTCCCTTACTTGAAAATTTAAAATTGATTATCAAACTAATAAAATAAATTGGATAGAATTAACTTAAGTCATAATCCCTAGTAGCTTTTAATACTTGATTTCTTTTCAACAATTACTTACATGAGTTCTTTTTCATTTCTTTATTTTTTTTCTTTTATTTTTAGAATTATTCTCCTTATTATCGTTTGAATAATAGTAGGTTAACACAATTTTGGTACTTGGTATACAATTCTCGTGAGAACGATATTCTACTCATTCTTTATCACTTGTTGCAATTTTTTACACTTGCGAAAAAGCCTGTCAGAATGATTAGAACACAAAGAAAAGCTTTCTTTCATTTTGTCCTTAGTATGGCCGAACCTAGGAAGGAATTATGCCTAGGTTTGTTTTGCTTTTTTTAGCTTTCAATTCTTCTCTTTTTTTTTTTTTTGGATACATAGGAGACTCAATGAACTGAAATAACGTTGTGGGCTACACAACAGAGGGTAGCCCTCCCCTTCGAATAACATTCACCAAATTGGTGACAACTTTTATGGTGAAAAAGACTCGAACTCGAGACCTCTTACTCCCTACATCTTCTACAGGAGGTAGGAAGACCAACCAAATCACACCTGACTAGCAATTCTTCTTTAATTTTTTATGATAAGCATACAATTATAAGTTGGTGATCATGCCTTATTTAAATTCTTAAGTAAATAAATTTTCCTATGCAAGAAACTTGAGATTTTGATAATGTAAAGTACACGTGATGAATGTTCTTTTATACTATACATGATTCATGTATCATAATAGCATGCTTGAATGGGTAATGTTACTTTTTAGTGTGGAATCTCACTTGGCTAAAGCATAGAGGAAACGTAGCCTTGTGACTTCCTAGCCTTTAAGTGACAATTCTCATTCCATATTGATGCTTAATACATATTTAAAACTCGGCATTGATATCTCTTTTAAATCTTAAGAAATGATAAATTTTCTATGACATTAGACATAGAAATTTTAGAAAAAATGTATGAGATAATGCCTGCTTTAAATTTAATTATATTTCTTAAAATATCATATGTATTTTGAATGAGTTGAGTGAGAAAAGAAAGTTTTTATGACAAAAATCATGTATGTGACTTGTATTTTCCTATGATATGAAATTTATGAAATTTAAAAATTTGTATAAGACTTGGCATGTTTAGAGTATAACCATGCATAATTAAGGCTTTAGTTGAGTTACATGTAAAAAGAAAAATTCATATGGGAAAAAAAAATTACATGAATGACATGTACTTTTCATATGATTTGAAATATGAGAAATTCTATATGCTTTATGATTTTACTTGAATTTGAGTTAAGTAATTTATATAAAATGGAGTACATTAAAAGAAAGCAAGGTCTAATTTGGAGAAAATGCATTTAATGAGTATTTTTCCTATGAGTAAAAATTTTAAATTTTGAGAAAATTTTAAAGAACCATACATGAATTGAGTTCAGTTATGGTTATTAGGATCAATTTAAGATTTTGGTTTTTTCAAATGTGAAAAGAAAGTTTGGCTTTATAAGAATTTCATTTTGGGGCCATATATACCACAAATCGTTTCTTATGAGGTTATTTAAAGTTCTTGGACATGAGTACTAAGACTCATACTTGAAACAGTTGAATTTGATTTAAATTATGATTTCTAAACTTCTTGGTTTTTAAGTAAAAAGATAAATTCTCCAAGTAATGTGTTTTTCATGAAAATAGAGTTTTGGACACAAGCCTTAAAAAGGTTACTTCGAGTAGTGTGTGTGTGTGTGTATTTATGGGACTTACTGATTGAATATGTAATATGCATATATATATAAATATGATTCATGCACATGTGTGTAGGAAGTTAAGTGCTCTTGAGATTTGAAAGTTTCCATGAGTCCTTAAGCATGATTCTTATATGCTATAAGTGTTAATAAAAAAATCTAATTACCATTTCTAAACTCATGAGTGTTTATGATATGATTTATGAGATTCTCCAAACATATTGGCTATGCTTAAGTTACATAGCCTATGAGTAACTTTCATAGGATTTGTAGCTTCTCTATGCCTATATATATATATATATATATATATATATACTTAAGACTTATGACTTGATATGTATGATTATGAGAATTTTATCGTAATTACTTCGATTTAAGGCATATGAGACTTTCCGTATGTGAAATGGTTTCAAGGACATATGAATTAAGAGAAATCATGTATAAGCTATATACTATCCGAATAAGTAACCTTTTATGAGTACTTTTATGATTTAAAGAAAATATGTAAAGTTTTAGGTTCTAATATACTTGGTGTGAAATTGTTGTGTGATTTGGATTTATTCTATTATGAGCATGCTCGTTATTTGATGTCATTCTATTATTAGATATAGCTATGATCAGATGCTTGACGCGTGAGTACCCTCCGTATGAGCGGACGCGCTCTAAATCTAATTTGCTTTTAAAGCCTCTCTAATTCTATTTCTAAATCTAATTTGCTTCATTTTTTACTAAGTGTATATAAACCCTACAAGTTAAAAAGGAAAGAAATTTACTTAATAACATAATAATCCATGACATTTGTATTTATGAGTTTATGATTTATACTTATGCACTTGCTTGAAATTCGTGATTGATATGTCTTGTACCTCATAGAATGATATTATATATTTATAGCTTGTGTTTATGTATTATGCTATTAAGTGAAGTTACATGATATGATTATGAGAAATCTAGATCTACATGTTTTACATGCCTGTATGCAGCGTAAATGCTTAAGTATGGTTTATATGATTTCATATGAGTTAATTATGAATACTATTAATCTATATGTTTAAAATGATTACATGTACCATAAATGCTTATGCATGTTTACTAGTCACATGATTATACGATTATGAGCTTGATTATGGAATGTATGCAGCGTAAATGCTTAAGTATGGTTTATATGATTTCATATGAGTTAATTATGAATACTATTAATCTATATGTTTAAAATGATTACATGTACCATAAATGCTTATGCATGTTTACTAGTCACATGATTATACGGTTATGAGCTTGATTATGGAATCTTGATTTGAATGTATATTGTCATCGCAACATTTTGGATGTATGTGATTTATGAGCACCAGTGAGTTTTATACTCAGCGCGTCGATTTCTGTCACTCACAGGTTGTTGACCGAGGGTGCTATTAGAAGACCAAAGTATCAGCATTAGGTGAAAAGCTATTCATTTTGATAGTTTAGATTATGTATATGATAATTATGACATGTATAAATTAAGATTATTTGGATTATGTAATTAATTAAGACTTATCTATGAGAATTTATATTAGAAGCTTGTATAAGGTACATAATTATAAAGTTAAGTATTTTTTGGTTGTAGAATTGAAATTTAAGTTATTTCTGCATGAATGGATTATGGAATTTGCATTAGAGTATTTATGATAATGTAAGATCATGAGATGATGGTGACGATGATGACGATTTAAGGATTATATATGTATTATAGTTTGAGTTTGAGATTGATTATATTGGAGTTGATAGACTTGTGAGACTCGAAACAATAACAAATATTTACTCATGTCTTTAGCTTATAAGAATCAAATCTGTATCTTAGAAAGGTGCCTCCGGCACCGAATGTGGCATCCGCCGCCTAATCCTCCTGGCCGAGCGATGGGTGTAACATATGATTAATAATTTATATAGAAAATCATATGGATATCTATGAAATTGATCAATTAAAGAACTCTAACTCTTCTACTAGAAACAATTAAGAAATTTTTAAATCAATCTCACATCACATAAGCATTAAGACAAAATTCCTACGTAAATCCAAATATGAGATTCATATATTAAAATTAAACATCCACCCCAAGTCAAGATTTCATATTTCCCCTAACAAAAGAAAAGTACTTCATAGTTTACACAAAAGAACACAAGATAGAAAAAGAAGAATTACATAATTAAAGTTGAAGAAAATAAAAATAGAAAGTTGAATTCAAACTTTGAAATTTGGTTAACTTTCTTCAACTCCTTGCGTCTAAATAAGCAATTCTTCTCTTTCTTGCTTCCAATATAGTAAAAAACCTAAATAAAAATTTTAAAATCTTTTTTCCAGCTGACCACCCCTCTCATTAAAAGAATAAGATAAAAAAAAAAAACCAATAGTCCTATTGCAATTTTGAAATGAAAAATTAGCAAAAGCCCAAAAAAATCCTTTTAAAATCGCACAACATTAAAGTCTACCTGTGCGTAGATTCACAATTGTGGAAACTCCCACAAGCTAGTTGTAAAAATCCTCGTCCATATTCTTTAAACTTCTACTTGCAATAATTCTCACAGTTGCGAATTTTTTTCACAATACGGTTGTGGTTTCCTCTGAATTCCAAGCTCAATTCTTTTATTTTCTATTTTTTCTTCCAAATTTCAATTCTCATCAAAATATCTTGAAAAACAACCAAAATGAAAAAGAAAATAACTTAACATAGAAATTAAACTAAAATCAAAACCAAACATATTAAAATTGTCTAAAATAAACAAAATAAATTTGAAATACAAGATAGATAGTTGATTCTTGATGATTAGAGACTTTAGATCTTTAAATTTGAATAAGTTTCTTATACCAATAGAACCTCATATGTAATCCGTTCCTCTTAAATTATCAAAAAGAAAAAGTTTATTATGCCTTAAAAACTTTTTTTCTAGCATTTCTCATACAAATTAATGTTCAATTATCTTGCATAAACTATGAATCAAACCGAACTTCATTAAATGTCAAAAAAAAAAAAAAAAAAAACTGAACTTCATTCTATTTACATTAACTACTAGAATACCTTTCATGGCCACAACGAGAAAATGTTTTATGTAAAAAAAAAAAAAAAACCATTAATCCAATCTTATTTAGGGAGGTTTTAAAAGGATAATTGAAGTAAAATGGATTTTGAATTATAAACCATTAATTACAAATATAAAAACATTAAAACAATTATTTGAGTTTTTCATTGTGAAAATTTTTGAAGTCACAAAAAAGAAAAATATTATTTTTATGCCACTAAGAGCTTTTTTTGGTTTAGGTATTTAGATATTTTTGTAATAATTTGTATATAATTTGTATTAGTTGGTGATAAACACTAGTCGATAATTAATAGTTGTTAGTTAATAAATGTTTTTTGTTTAGCAAAATTTTAATTACGATTTCTATTGAAATATTAAATGATCATGAAATATATATATATGTATATAATAATAAATTATAAAAATCATATTTTTTTTCTATTTTTAGGGAGTATATTATTTTTCATTTTCATATGTTATATAAACAAAAATATTTTTAAACCATACAAAGCTTTTGAAAGTTTAAACACATGATTTGATTTTTCAAAATTTTCAAATATGGGTGGTTGCTAAACATACACTTCTTCATTTAAGAAACCATTCAAAAATGCACTTTTAACATCCATTTGATATAACATGAAATCTTTAAAGCTAGCAAATGCACATAACATCCTAATGTCTGCAAGTCTTATAACCGATGTAAAAGTTTCATCAAAATCAATTCCTTCTTCTTGGTTGTAACCTTGAGCCACTAGTCTAGCTTTGTTTCTAAATACATTTTCATGTTCATCAAGCTTATTTCTAAATACCTATTTAGTTTCAATAATGGAATGATTTTTGGGTCTAGGGACAAGCTTCCAAACTTGGTTCCTCTCAAATTTATTAAGTTCCTCTTGCATAGCAAAAGTCCAGCTTTCATCATTTTGAGCGTCACGAACATTTTTAGGTTCAGTTTTGGAAACAAAGGCTATATTACCAAAGTATTTCCTTAGAGATGCCTGAGTCATCATCTTCTCGAATGGGTTGTCAATTATACCCTCTTATGGATGATATTTAGAAATCTCCACTCCTTTGGTAAGTCTTCATGTTCTCCACTTGTAGTCTCAAGCATTTGCCTTTCTCTTTCTCCATCTTCATGTTCATCATTTGGATTTTCATTTTGTTCCTCATTTTGTTGTTCATCTCGCTCATTTTGCTCATTTTGCTTTTCTTGTGAAATATCTACAACATCATCACTAATATCCATATTCCAAAAGTAGAGTTAGTTTCATCAAATACAACTTGTATGGACTCTTCTACTACTAGACACTTTTTATTAAACACCCTAAAAGCCTTGGTATTATTTGAATATCCAAGAAAAATACCTTCATCCGCTTTAGTATCAAATTTAGCTAACTGACTTTTCTTGTTATTCAAAATAAAGCATTTGAAACTAAACACATGAAAGTAACTTATAATAGGCTTTTTACCTTTCCAAAGTTCATATGGAGTTTTCTTAAAAGTAGATCTTACCAAAGCTCTATTAAGAATGTAGCATGAAGTATTGATTGCTTCAGCCCAAAAGTACTTTGGAAGTTTGGCCTCATTGATCACTGTCCTAGCCATCTCTTGTAGTATTCGATTCCTTCTTTCAACAACACCATTTTGTTAAGGTGTTCCAGGAGCTAAAAAATTGTGAAATATTCCCATTTCTTTGCAATATGAATCAAAGTCTTGATTTTCAAACTCCTTTCGATGATCGTTTCTTATGGATGTGATGTTGTAACCTTTTTCATTGTGAATGCTCTTTTTGAATTCTCTTGCATAAATGAACAAATTGGTTAAATGACTCATCCTTAGTTCTAAGGAAGAGTGGCCATGTAAACCGAGAATAATTATCAACAATTACAAAGGCATATTGTTTACCACCAAGACTAGAAGGTGTAATTGGTTTAAAAAGATCAAGGTGCAAAAGCTCCAAAGGTCTAAGAGTTGATATCATGCCTTTTGACTTAAAAGAGGTTCTAGTTTATTTACCTAATTGACATGCTTGACAAATATGGTCTTTTTCAAACTTAATCTTAGGTAAACCTCGAACTAGGTCTTTCTTTGAGAGCTTAGAGATCAAGTGCATAGTAGCATGACCCAATCTTTTGTGCCATAACCAACTAGAGTCATCAATAAACAATAAACAAATATCATCAAGCTTATGCAATTCATTAAGATCAACCAAATAAACATTCAAAAATCTTTTGCAATAAATAATGTTTTGTTATCATACTTTTCTTGGACTTTACAATATGATGATTCAAATATGACTCTTCTATTCCATTCACACATGTGACTAAGACTTAAGAGATTGGATTTCAAACCTTTTACCAAGGATACATCCTCAATTGATAGATGTGCACCAACTATACCCTTTCCAATAATTTTTCCTTTGCTTTTATCTCCAAAGCTAACTGATCCTCTTTCCTTCATATTGATCTTGGTGAACTGGTTCTTGTCACCCGTCACGTGCCTTGAGCAAGCGCTATCCATATACCAAAGTTCTGTTTTTAGCTTACTCCTCAGGTAGACCTGAAATCAGTTAACCAGATTTAGATATCCAATGAACATTGGGTCCTTAGGGGTTAGTGGCAAAGCAAGTTAAATTTCTTTTAATTTGTAGTCCTTTTTCCCAAGTTTTTGGGTCAGAATTTAGAGAGCAGGTTTTAGCATTATGTCCCTTAGCATTACAAAGGCTACATCTCATAGGTAGTGAAGTTGAAGTACTACCTATGCCAAAGTTTTGACCAACATAATAGCTCATAAAACCATTGTAGCCAATGCCATATTTTTCTTATGGCAATTTTTGATTTCCTAACAGGACATCCAAAGTTTTCTTTCCTTTTGTGAAAGTTGCCAAATCATTTTTCTAAGATTTCAACTTCCTTTTTTAAAGACTCATTTTCACAAGTAATCTTGTTGCAATTTTCTTTAGAATTATCCTATTTCAATTTTTGCTTCAAAAAACTTCTAATGCTAGCATACAGATTTAGTGTACATTCTCTACTTTCTTCTAAAGCTTCAATTTCTTATAAGAGATTTTTGTAAGTAATTTCTTTGAAAAACGCATCTCTTAGCAGATCACATTCTAGCTTAAGCCTTTTGAAATCTTTCCTCAAGCAAATATATTTCTTATAAGTGTCTTTGAAATTTGAGTAAAGCTCTTTAAAATCATTTCAAGTTCATTATAGGTCATAGGTTTAGAATCACATACATCGCTTTCATTTGCTTTGTTGCACTTAGCTTTCTCAAGTGAAATTAGCTTACTAATTTTGTCTAATTCTGGATCACTTATAGCCATCAAGCAAATGTTTGCTACATTAGCTCCATTGCTTTCTTCATCATTTGAGCTTGACTGATCACTGTCACTGCAGGTTGCAATCATGGCTTGCTTTGCTTTGTTCTTCTTGAACTTCTTTTTAAGCTTGGGACAATTTGGCTTGATGTGGCCAAGCTTGTCACATTCAAAGCATATGACTTCATTTGGCTCTTTATTTTTCTAATTTTCCACCTTTGGTGGAGATGTTTTCTTGTTAAATTTCTTGTATCTTGATCCTCCTTTCTTTAGCATTCTTTTAAATTTTCTTGCTATGAGAGCCATGTCATCACTATTAGCTTCCCTTGAACTTTCATCACTTGTTGCAACCTTGAGAGCTAAGCCTTTTCTTCTTTTGTATTCAACTTTCTCAACATTTCTATTCATCATCATTTCATGTGTTAGAAGTGAACCGATCAACTCGTCATGGGTAAATTTATTGAAATCCTTTGCTTTAAATAAGATAGTGACTTTTGATTCCCATCTATCCGGTAGAGATCAAAGGATTTTCTTTGTAAGTTCTTTTTCTAAGATATTCCTACCAAGAACCTTCAAGGAATTAAAAATGTTAGCAAATCTAATATTCATCTCAGAAATGTTCTCATCATTTCATAGAGAACATTTCATAATCTCTCCATAAAAGGTTTATCTTTAATTCCTTGACTTGGTTGGTTCCCTCATATGTAACTTGTAGCTTTTCCCATACTTCCTTGGCAGAGGAACAACCTGAAACTTTGTTATATTCATTAACATCCAAAGCACGATATAAGATATTGATAGCTTTAGCATTTAAGGCAATGCTTTTCCAATCATCATCGGTATATTCCTCTTTAAGCTTGTCAAAGGTGACACCCTCAACAATTTATTAAGAATTTCAAGACCTTTTATAATATTCTTCCAACATTCAATATCAATAGATTGCACACAGTTTCTCATCCTAGTTTTCCAATAAGAATAGTTTGCACCATTAAACAAGGGAGGTCTAGTTATGCACTATCCTTTAAGAGGACCAACAGCACCAAGGTTAGAGGAAGAAGCCATGGGATCACTCTAAGGTGGTTAAACATTTTAAATCAAGAGCCAAAGCTCTGATACCAGATTGTAGGTCCCAATAAGCAATATCCAAGATGTGGGGTGAATTGGTATTTTAAAAAAATTAATCCTTTTTTAGAATATTACAATCACAGCAGAAGCAATAATTTATACTAACTCAAATCAGATAATAATCATATATAAGGCACTTAAATATTCAGTCTGATTTATCATAGACATTAAAACATAGAGCTCAACTAGTTACTAAATATAGCTCACTGAAATAAGTCTACAGAGATTCTACAACTCAGTAACTAATTTAAGCAATCTCAAAAGTCAAATGAACCCAGC
The DNA here is from genome assembly GCF_041381405.1 of Jatropha curcas. Taxonomy (NCBI): domain Eukaryota; kingdom Viridiplantae; phylum Streptophyta; class Magnoliopsida; order Malpighiales; family Euphorbiaceae; genus Jatropha; species Jatropha curcas. The sequence continues at coordinate 22,290,772 of NC_143159.1, forward strand.
GCAGCACAAATAACAGAGTTAATTCATCAAGCATAAACAGATAACCAAGTGAGTGTGTGTGAATATAGTAATCAAGAGAAGAAAGAGTAAAAATCAACACAATCAATTTTATAGTGGTTCGGCACTTCTCACGCCTACATCCACTCTTCAAGAAATAATCTTGAGATCCTCCACTATCAAACTCTTTTCAAAGGCAAGAGCAAAGCCAAATACAATGGAAATAGTTCAACACCTAGAACTAACCATTCCCCATAAGTTTTTCAAAGAACTTATAAACTTATCATTTCTAGTTTTATCAAAGAACTAGATAAAAACTTAACTCCACTAGTTTTTACTAAGAACTAGGAAACTTACAAGAGTTGCTGACGCGGAACCCTATGGAAATATGTTCCATGAACTCTATGGCAAGTTTTGGAAGAGATCCAAGATCTAAATAAACTCCCCTCTATGGCACCCAAAGCTTAAAAAAGCAAGAACACCAATAATAGAGTAAAAGAACAAGATAAACGCCACAAAGAATTGATAAGTTTACCTTGATTCTTGATGCAATTAGAAGAATGCAATCTCACACTCTCTAAAAACATGAACACGCCAAAGGCATGGAAGAAGAAAATCTCTCTTTTAATTGATTGAATAATTGTATTAATAATTACAAAATAACAAGCTATTTATACTAATCTAAGAGGTCCAGATCCTTTAAGGATTTAGAGTTAGCTAAGGAGTAGGATTTAGCAAATCTAAACCAACTAAGGATAAGACTAACAAAATCATAACAACTTAAGGATTTGGATATCTAGTCCAAATCCACTAAAGATTGACTAAATCTAAACAAAATAAGGCTAACTAATCAAGGGTGGCCGAAATATTGGAGGCCCAACCCATTAACAAAGCAAAAACTCAAAATAAGCTAACTAACTTAATGAGAGGCAGAGACAAGCACGGTCTTGGGTGTGCTATTTGGCACGAGCGTGCTTCAACGTAGGAGTTCCCTCGTGAGAGGCAGAGGCAAGCACGGTCTGGGGTGTGCTATTTGGCACGGCCGTGCTTCAAGGTAGTTTGTTTTCCTCAGCAAGTCAGACGAGGGCACGGCCTGGGGTGTGCCATCTAGCACGGGCGTGCTACATTAGCATGGTCCAGGCATGCTATATGTTGGAAGTTCAGGTTCCAACTCAACATGTGCTTCCATTAATGTGAGAAACTTAAGTGTTCCTTCAAGTTCTTCATAGCACTTGTTGAAAGCAAGGTCATGGAGCTCTTGTGTGACTTGTTCTTGAATGTGTAAGGACATGGTTGCTCCATACTTCCTTGCACAGCTCCTTGTAATTGGTCCACTAGGAAGTGCTAATGGATTGCCATTGTTGTGGCCCTTGTTCCCTTGAGCTCTATAAGTGGTTGGTGGTAGTGGATCCGTATCAGTTGCTCTTACTCAAAGGGAGGTGCTTGATTCCCTAAACAGCAAAAGCTTCACACAAGCTTTGTTCTCACAAGATTTTTCATTTTTTTTTTCTCTACTCTATTATAGATTAGCAAGAACCTATAATAGAAAGAGAGTTATGCCCATTTAAGCTTAGGAAAGAGATGTTAAAATGTTTTTCAATTCAGTTTTGAAAATCTTTCTCAAAATATTGTTCACCTTTTTCTCTTAGAAATAATGCATTAGAAGTATAAATAAGAAGAAGAGATGAAGGCTTATGATGAGAGTTTTGAAATTAAAATAGTAAACATAGATTCTCTCATAAAAATTAATTTTCTCTTCTCTTTAGGAAATAATCATGAAAGCATATGAGAGGATTTGAATAATAAAACCTAAGAACAATTTTTCACTCTTATGATAGATCAGATATTCTGCCATCCTTTTATACCCAGAAAAACTTTCCCGTTAGAGAGATAAAGTTAACGTTAGAGAGAAAGAGAGGAAGAAATAGAGTGGCGGCAAAGTTTTAGCTAGGAAGAGGAAAGATATAGAATATAGTCCTTTTTATGGAAATTGGATCTTTTCAAATTTAAAAGCCCAAAGAATTTTAAGATCTTATTTCCCACTAAACCTTTTTAACAAAGAGAAAGTATTTTTAACTTTTGAAAGATGGGATTTGAAATATATTTTTACCTCTTAAAATTTCAAAAAATATTATTTTAACAAGAATATCTTCTTTAAGTAGATCATTCAAAAAGGCTAGAAAGATAATTTTGATTTTAGCTAGAATAGGCATAATTTATCTTTCTATTTCAACAAGAAGAACTAAAACCAACTAATTTGGCTAACTTACTAATTACATTGTCTTCAAGTAGCCCTATTAATCTTCATTTAGAAAGCCTTCAAACTTTAATTCAATGAGACCTTCTCGATTTAATTTCTACAAAAGACTTCTAAGAAAAATACTATATAATAAATTATTTCAATTTATTATTTTTGTTGATTATCAAAATTAGAGGTTGTAATAGCCTTTGAGCCAACAATGTTGATCACTAAATAAAATAGTGACTAAATCTCTGATCAATTGCTAAATCAATTTCATTATGGTTGCTACACAGTGGTAGTTAATCAATCGCAAAAAATATATGTCACTAAATTATTTAATGAAATTAACATAACATTATTAAAGCTATCTCTAATCAATCGCTAATGGGTCCTTGCAATTTATTATAATTTGAATAATCGTCGCTAATTTTTTTAATATGAATTAAACATATTTAATAATCGATTACTAATTTGTGTGAAATGGGTCACTAAATGCTTGTTCAGAGAAAAAAAATTTTTACAGCAATTCAAAGAAAAAAAAAATACAACATGTAAAACATATCCCAAGTATATATGTATATATATATGCTAATATTTTCCAACATTCCTTCCAAGATAGGAACAAAAACAAAATGAAATGAATCAAAATATTTACATAATTTAAATGTCAAGCCATGAAATAACTGCAAAATTTAATGTTTCTTCTATTTTTGCTGAGTAGTTTCCTTTATTTTTGCTAGTAGTGCATTTTTAATAGGGAAAGTAGTTTGAGATGTACTTATAAATGACCAGTTATCAATGAAAAGAGGATAACTCATTTATTTGTTTTTACTCTCTGTGAGAATCTTGGAGGTCTGGTTTTCCTTGAATTAAACCAAAGCTATTACCCTTTATTTTCTACTAAAACACCATAGGTAAACACAAGCACCACCAGTCTAAAAGAGATCTTTTTCCTCTTCATAGACCCACAATCAGGTCCCAGACTCAGGCATGTGACAGCGTGGTATCAAAACCTGGCATGGAAGAACAAAGATTGGGGCACTTAGAAAGTGAAGTCATAGCTTTGTGTTCTTGCCAAGAAAAAATATTGAAGGAAGTACAAGACATGTTTGCTTCCATGAATGCTAGGTTGGATGCTCTAACAACTACTCATGCTATGGAGAGCTCAACTGGTCCAAGCAAAAATAATAAAGTACGAGCTATTGGAAATTCATCTATCAATCATGAAGGTAACTCTCATGGGAATTGGACTCCTAAATTGGTGAAGTTAGAATTCCCACATTATAATGGGTCCGAGGATCCAACTGGATGGGTTTGCAGGGCTGAGCAATTTTTTGAATTTCATTGAGTTTCGGAGCAAGAATGGGTAATGTTGGCTTCCATTAATCTTGAAGGTGTGGCACAAATGTGGTTTTAACGAATGAAGAAGGAGACACCACTCATTACTTGGAGGGATGTCAAACAAGGGTTGTATAGTAGGTTTGGTCCTACTTAATATGAAGATTTTTTTGGAGAATTAGCCAAGTTACAGCAAACTTCTTCTGTTAAAGAATACCAAAACCAATTTGAAAAATTATTGGCTCGCATTGAGCCACTAAAACCTACACAGCAAGTCAGTTGTTTTGTGAGTGGCCTTAAGGAAAATATCAACACTGACGTCCAAGCTTGCAGACCCACTACCCTCACATCTGCCATCAGCTTAGCAAGATTGTATGAAGCAAAATATCGGACCCTTCATCATGCCCCTCAACTAGAGGCAGCAAAAGCTATGAGTAATTCTTCTGCTCACACTCCTCCTTCAAGCCATATTCCTATAAAACGGTTACTCCAGCCGAGTTAAAAGAGAGGAGGGAAAAGGAATTATGCTTCAATTGCAATGAAAAATTTGGGCCAGGCCATAAGTGCAAGAAATTATTTCTCATTGAAGGATGCTAGCCAGAAGAAGACCCAGAAGATGATGTTGAAATGGAGATTGAAGACCAAGATGGAGGTACAAAGACACCTGAGATTTCTATACATGCTATATCAGGTGCGAGGTTGCCGCAAACGATGCAGGTACAAGGTAGGATCGAGAATTGTCGAATTATAGTTTTGATTGATTCAGGGAGTAACCATAATTTCTTAAGCATTCGCACCGAAGAAAAAATTGGAATCACTCCAATTTTAAAAGAAAGGTTCGATGTGACTGTGGCTAGTGGAGACAAAATTCCTTGCATGGGGCGTTGTAAAGGGGTATATATGTGTCACGACCCATTTCCGCGGGCCGGACCGGCACTAGGACCTGGGTGGGCTTAAGGCCCCCGAAGCCCGTAGCAAGCCTCACTTATTTAAATCTCACATTCTATTCATAATTATGGATTCAGGCCCATTAACTTATTATACATATGCATCCAAAATACTGTTTATATATTTAATATGGACATTTATTATTTATTTACAACCCAACTGGAATACAATTGCGGAACTCTACCTTTATATTTACATCGTTATTTCTATCATTAACAGTCTTCTACAATAAGTGTCTCAACTCCATAGGGCTTTCCTTTCTTTCTATTACCTGGAAAAAAAAATAGTAGGCAGGGGTGAGCGCTAAACTCAATGAGTAGGGTTAGATAACCCTCTCACCTCACACAATCACACGGATGCTAAAATATTTTTATCTGGTTATCGTTTAATTATATGATCATGCAGTTTGTCACACAAATGGCAATACAACTGCAATCACAAGTATTATCACCTTCATATAATCACATCACGTGGAAATTAGTTAGTGGCACCACCTGAAACCCCAACGAGCCGTCCTCACACATGGCTCGCCCTCTCGTACATGTGCACTAGGGAGCCGATCCCCAATACGGCCAACTGGTCTCATCCTCACTGACCAGTCCTCTCATTATTTTTCCATTCTCTCTTTTCTTTTCCATACCAACAGGAGGCAACCCAGTGGTCTCCATCCAATCTAGATCATCAAGTGCTCACAACAGGAGGCCACCCTGCAGGCTACAATCAAATCTAGATTATCAGGTGCGCAACAACAAGAAGTCATCCTGTGATTTTCCATATAATCCATATCATCAGGTGCACACGGGGGCGCCGATCTCCCATTTACCCGGCTGACGGTCAAATTCCATATCATATCATATTCAGGATCCATATCATATAGACCGTCCTCACAAACCCCTGGTGGTCCACTTCATCCCAATTCCACACAAACAAGGCATAGTATATTCATAGCACAAGTAATCAAACAATTTTTAATAGCAACAAATAGTGCATCATAATATGGCAATTCAACAAAAGAATGCATGATAACATTTAGCCGTGAATGCATGAATGCAGACGGATGATACTAGTTATCTAACACTACTCACTATTTTTGTTGTCCTTAAAAGGATTGCCTTTCTTATTGTGCGCTTCCAGCCTTTGTCTTCACATTCCGAAACTTTATAAGCATAATGTACCGATCAAAAATCAGATTTGATTTTTCGTGATCCGCGCGAAGAGGAGATCATTCTGCCTCTCAGAGTCCTCGCAGGAACGCCACCGTCGCCGCCGTACACGGTGGCCGGAAAAGTCAAACTGCCCAGAAAATTGCAAGGTCACCACCACCCGACTCCAATTTTCGTCAAGAATCCAAATCTGCTATCAATTTGTTGAGCCAATGGCTCATTTAGCCGGATCAACCTCTACAGCCACCTTCAAGCCGCCGTCCATGGTGGTTCATCAAAACTCAAGCAAAATCACAAATCAATGGAGGGGAATTGTTCATGTGGAGGAGAGGAGTCGATCGAGACCATCTCTGGCACCTGAAGTTGACGGAATCCAGGAAAATCGAAGAGTAGCACTGTCGGAGCAAACGAGCTCGATCCGCACCACTGGAGCTCCGTTCGTGTGAGAGGAGGCTAGAAAAGTGATCTGCAGTGCCAGGCGAGTCGACCGCCACCTCGTTCTCGCTGAACGATAGCCGGAAGCGAGACGGAGAGGAGAGGAAAGAGGAGAGGCTGTCGCGCGAGAGGAAAAAGAAGAAGAAGAAGAAGGAAAAGAAGAAAAAGGAAAAGAAAGGAAATCGGGCTTTTGGGCCATTCCGGTTCGATTCGAACCGGTTTGGTCCAACTCAACAATTTAGCTCGATTTTTGTTTGATTATCTGGTTTTTCTCTTAGTTTCAGGAAACTTTAAGCCGGTTTACGGTTCCTATTTATCAATAATTAAATATTTACTGAATAACCCCATTTTATTCTTTCTAACGTGATTTATTTAATTGATTTAATCAAATTTAGGATTACTGTAACATCCCTTCCCGGTCCACCCGTTAACCCGAATGAACCGAGCCGAGACGCTACAATCTGGTTGAACTTATATCCTGTCATGCTGATATCATCCTGTATGCTAAATATGAATATAAAACACTCTCAATTAAACTTCAAACTTTCAATATCTCCAACTAATCATCATAACACAACAACACTTTATATATATAGTCATAACTGTATAAATCCTCAATAGCATTGAAAATCCAGCAATTAATTGCATTCATGATCTATATCAAGTCTTCATGACCTAATCATACCAACTATAGTAAAATATTTCAATCATTTCCTCCAAATACTTACACCACAATAATTACATGCTTCAATTATATTTCCAATCACATAAGCTCTAACAAATGTAATAATTATACATGCTATAAATCTTAATACATGCCATAATTCTTAATATTACAACTCTCAATCTACTATGACCAAGTTAGTCACTTCTGCTTTGAATGTACTCCTCAAGTCTTCAAGTACCAACCACGATCTTCAACCTACGCGTGATAAAAATCGACGCGCTGAGTATAAAACTCAGTGGTGCTCATAATTCACATACTAAACAAAATGCGATGGCAACTAACTTAAAATACAAATTTCATAAAGCATTGATACTCATAGAATCAGTAAATTTCAACATAAATGTCTCTTTATAGCAACGAATAAACTTCTAATTCATAAACATCAATAATTTAGTTCTAATTATCTCATAACTCCTTTACATGAACCTTAAATCACACCTTATGATACTATCATGATCTTACCTGTTGTTCATTGTGTTGTATGAATGAAATCAATAAACATGTAAGATTACATAACAGTATATGTTCATTGTCTTACTTGCTATTCATTATGCTGTATGACTTATGCACTTTTAGTCACATCATATAAGTTATGATTAATAACATCTCATGACTGTATGGCTCCTTAAGAATTAAATAAATAAACTTGTAAGCATATATAACATGATACTTTCATAATCTTACCTGATGTTCTTTATGCTGTATGAACTCTGCAACTTTGATTAAACTCAGTGAATATCACAATGAATGAAGAAACATATAAGCACATACATATGTAGAAATAAACATTTACTCACATATGGAATGTAAGCACACATATCATGATACTTTCATTTTCCCTTAATGATCTTTCTTGCTGTTTAGTATCCTGTATGATTATGCAATTTGTAGTCGATATAACTGTATAGCTCCATAAGGTTATAGTGAAACCGAAGTGATAAGAAAAAACTGTATGAAACTGGATGAAACTGTATGCTTGGCTGCTATGGCCTGTATAATCATATCCACTCAACGGCCTGTAGCCGGAGTACCAAACTGTATGGGGCGCAGATCTGCTATTCTATGTCGCGACATAGCCTTATCTACATGGTTTCTACCTAACCTCAATGGAGCATATTAATGGAATGACAATAGATAAAACAAAAGCAAAGTAACTGTGTCATAATTTGCATGCTTGTGTCATGTTATTTTCACACCATTTGCATGCTTGCATTTTGTGTTTATACATGTGTTCATGTTGTCTTTTTGTTTTAAAATGGTTGAAGACATACAAGTTGAGAAAGGAATACAATTGCATAGAATACAATTACAAGTTGTGTTTACCTCATTTCACATCATTTGCATGCTTGCATGTTGTTTTGATACATGATTTAATGTTGTATTTTTTTGTTGTAAAATGATTGGAGGCATACAAAGTGAGCAAAGGAACCCAATTGCATAGAAAAAGAAGTCCAAAAGTGCATGAAAACACAAGTCGCGAGCGCGCCTTGCAAGGTCGCGAGCGCGTAAAGCACCAAATGAGAGACAGTGAGTTATCGGGCACAAGTCGCGAGCGCGCACTTGAAAGTCGCGAGCGCGTAGAGTGCAAAATGAGGGACAGTGAGTTCCCAGGCCACATTCGCGAGCGCGCGATGAAGGTCGCGAGTGCTTACAGGCCAAGGGCCAAGTCGCGAGCGCGCACTTAAAAGTCGCGAGCGCGAGAAGTGCCAAATGAGAGGCAGAGAGTTTCAGGTGAAAGTCGCGAGCGCGCAAATGAAAGTCGCGAGTGCGCAAATGAAAGTCGCGAGCGCGTACAGTGCAAAATGAGAGTCAGTGAGTTTCAGGCACAAGTCGCGAGCTCTTCATGCAATTTGCGCGCGCACGCGTCGCGTTTTCCAGCCTGCACTGTCTGTACTCTTTTGATCATATCTCTCAATATACAACTCCGATTTGAATGATTCAAAAATCCATGTAAAGCTAACACATAGAGGAACAAATAACTCTTCTATGACACTTCCTAATTCCATCATTAAATGGGGTTAAAATCAAGATGAAGTTATTGGTAAAATTTTCAGTACCAGTAACTCCCCTGTTTCAGCATAAACTCACTATTTACTTCATTTATTCAATACCTCCCCTGTTTTCTCACCATTACCAGTCCTCCCACTCAACATGAAGCAATATTGTCTCATTAGCAACACACCACACAATTTCTCATGCAAAGAAAATGGTAAATGAAAAGAGATATCACACCTTCACTTAACAAGCTTGGAATCTTCTTCTTAGCTTCCTTTTTCTTCTACCTTTGAGCTCACCTCTCCTATACATGAGAATTCTTATGAATCATCTAAAAATATCACCAAATGATTCAAGTATGAAATTCAAGAAGGTTTACTTACTTGGATAGAATAGAAGTTGAATTAATGTTTGAATCCCATTAACATCTTCACTACCATTAAAAGTGATGGAGAAAGGAAAGTGGAAGACGAAAGTAGAGGAAGAAGATGAAGATAAGGATGAAGAAATGAAAATGAAATGGAACTCACGGGTAGTCTCTAGAATATCATGGATTTTTATGTGAAAATTACCAAATGGTACCTCAAGTGTCAAAATGGTACAACTTCCTACCTCAACTTTATATTTTAGTGCAAGCAAGTCCTAATCCTTATACTTTGATCTTTTTGTTTCCTTCAAGTAAGTCCACTTCTTCTCCTTATTTCATTCTAGCCCACTCTAGACTCTAATGGCTCGAACCGGGTTTTGGATCAGCCCGACTAGACTCTAAGCAACGCCTCGATTCAATAGAAAAATGGGACGTTACAATTACCAAGTGGTAAATCTAATTTTATTATTATTTTAAGTCGTTCGACATCAATTCTAAGAAGTTTATATTATTTTCGACTGGGTGTTCCGATAACTTATTTTGGGCTTGAGTCCAACTCGCTATTTAGGCTCAGATTAAAATTGCTCAGTACTTAAGCCCCTATCGTCACAAATTCAGATTTTTTTGATTTATTAAAAATTCATGAGTTTAGAAAATAAAAATTCAGGGTATTACAGTATGATTATTCAAGGAATTTCAGCTATATTTGATTTTTATTTGATTCCTTTGAAAGGATATGATGTAGTTTTGGGCGCTCAATGGCTTAGCACCTTGGGACCAATTGTATGGGATTTTTCTAAAATGACCATGTAGATAGAGATGGAAGGAAAGCAGATTACCCTCAAGGGCTTGACTGTTCCAGTGAATAAAGTAGTAGGTGAGTTTGAGATGACAAGAGAATTAAAAAAAGAAACAAAGGGGTTTTTGCTTACAGTTATGTTCCCTCTCCATGGATCATATAAGCACCCTTAACCCACCCAATTCTTATCCCCCAGATCTAGCAAATATCCTTCAAAAATACAAAAAAATATTTGACTAACCCCAAAGTCTACCACCAACCCAAGCCCATGACCATAAAATACCACTCAAACCCAACACCTCACCCATTTGTGTCGGACCTTATCGTTATCCCTATTACCAAAAAAATGAGATTGAGAAAATGTGTCAGACATGGTAGCCACAGGGGTTATTTGCCCTAGCCAAAGCCCATATTCATCACCTGTGTTTTTTGTCAAAAAGTTTAATGGCTTGTGGAGATTTTGTGTTCATTACCGAGCCTAGAATGCAGCCACCATCAAAGACAAATTTCCCATTCCAGTAATTGATGAGCTAATAGATGAACTATATGGAGCCAAATTTTTCACTAAATTGGATTTGCGTTCTGGCTATCACCAATTCCGGATGCACTCTAATGATATTTACGAGACAGTGTTCCGGACACATCATGGCCACTATGAATTTTTAGTGATGCCTTTTGGACTTACAAATGCCCCATCCACTTTTCAATCTCTCATGAATGAGGTATTCAAGCCCTACCTTCGCAGATTTATTCTGGTTTTCTTTGATGATATTTTAATATATAGCAGAACCTGGGAGGAACATTTAAAGCATCTTGATCTGACGTTTAAAATTCTAGAAGACCATGAGCTATTTGTCAAGAAGGAGAAGTGTGACTTCGCCCAAAAGGAAGTTAAGTACTTAGGCCATATGATTTCAGCAAAAGGAGTCTCGGTGGATCCAGATAAAATCGTTGCAATTAGGGAATGGCCGATACCAACAACTATTAAGGCACTGCGGGGTTTCTTGGTCTAACCGGTTATTACCAAAAATTCATTAAAGATTATGGAAGGTTAGCTGCTCCACTTACACAAATGTTGAAGAAAGGAAATTTCTAGATGAGCTCAAGAGCAGTACAAGCAGTTGAACTCCTAAAGAGGGTGATGACGCAAGCACCTTCTAGCCCTCCCTGACTTTAATAAAACATTTATGGTGGAGTGTGATGCATCTGGAGCTGGTGTGGGAGCAGTCCTTATGCAAGAACAGAGACCAATCGCATTTTATAGCCATGCTCTCCGTGGTAAAAATCTACATTTATCAACTTATGATAAAGAAATGTTGGCCTTGATTTTGGCAGTTCAGAAATGGAGACTTTATCTGCTATGGAGAAAGTTCGTAGTTTGCACAGACCAAAAAAGCCTAAAGTATTTGTGGGAACAAAAGATAAGTACCCCAGCTCAACAAAGATGGCTTGTCAAATTGATGGGGTATGATTTTATTATTGAATATAAGAAGGGGAAAGAAAATCAAGTTGCAGATGCTTTATCGCGCATTCATGAAGTAGACAGTGGATCATTTGCTCTCTCCATGCCTATTCCTACTTGGCTAGAGACCATTAAAGAGGAAATCAAAAGCAACACAAAAGCTTAACACTTGGTGGCCCTATGCAAGCAAAGGGAAGCAGTAGGTCTATGGGAGTTTAAAGACGGTATTCTCTACTTTAAAGATAGAATGTATTTGCCATCTGACTCTTCTATAGTTCCTCTTATTGTTAAGAAAATGCATTCCAGCACTCATGAAGGGTACCATAAGACCCTCACAGGGTGAAGTCAATTTTTTACTAGCAAAAGATGAAAAATAGCTTGCGGGAATTCATTAGAGCATGTGATGTTTGTCAAAGGAACAAAGCTGAAAATGTTAAGGCAGCAGGATTATTGCACCCATTTCCAGTTCCTACTCAAGTTTGGACTGATATATCTATGAATCTTATGGAGGGACTGCCCAACTCCAAAGGAAAGTCAACTATTTTGTTGTTGTTGATCGACTTTCTAAGTTTGCTCACTTTATTCCAATTTCTCATCCTTATACTGCTTCGGGGGTAGCTCGAGTATTTTTATGAGCAAATATTTAAATTGTATGGGATGCCTAAGAGTATTGTTTGTGACAGAGACCCTACCTTCACTAGCATCTTTTGGAAAGAAGTATTTAATTTGCAGAATACCATATTCAACTTTAACTCTGCTTATCATCCCCAGACTAATGGACAAACTTAGGCAGTTAATAGAGTGATAGAGATGTATCTTCGTTGTTTCACTAGTCATAAGCCCAGTGAGTGGATGCGATGGATTCCTTGGGCTCAATTTTGCTATAACACTAGTTTTCACTCTTCTACTAGAGCAACTCCATATGAAATTATGTATAGCAAGGCTCCTCCAACCCTTCTAACCTATGTTCCAGGCACCTCTCAAGTGGAAGCAGTGGACCAAGAATTAAGAAATAGAGAATTGGTCATGAAAGAGTTGCAACACCAATTATCTAAGGCGCAGCAACGAATGAAAAAAATACTATGATACCCATAGGAATGAAAGAAGCTTTGAAATTGGAGAATTTGTCTTCCTCAAGTTGTAGTCATACAAGCAAATGACAGTGGCACTTCGCAAGAATCTTAAGTTGTCTCCAAAATGTTATGGACCATTTGAGATAATAGAAAAGATTGGTCAAGTGGCATACAAGTTGAGATTGCCTGTAGGCTCAAGGATTCATCTTGTTTTTCATGTTTCTCATTTGAAGAAGAAAGTGGGAGTTGATGTGAAGATACAAGAATCCTTGCCAATTATTTCAGCAGGTGAAGATTCCATGACAGTAGTTCCGCAAGCAGCCCTAGACAGAAGAATGAGAAGAAATAAAGAAGAGATCTTGGTGCATTGGCAAGGACTTTCGCCTGCTGAAGCTACTTGGGAAGATTATCAAGCAATGAAGACAAGGTTTCCAGAAGCCTCCCTTGAGGACAAGGGTGCTGTCTAGGGGGAAGGAATGTCATGCGTCTATCTGGCTACTATTATGGCAGTTACTAGAGTTTGAATAAGTCTTATTACTGTTATTTGTTTCCTTTATTTTTGCCGAGTAGTTTTCTTTATTTTTGCTAGTAGTGCATTTTTAATAGGGAAAGTAGTTTGAGTTGTACTTATAAATAACCAGTTATCAATGAAAAGAGGATAACTCATTTATTTGTTTTTACTCTCTGTGAGAATCTTAGATGTCTAGTTTTCTTCGAATTAAACCAAAGCTATTACCCTTTATTTTCTACTAAAATACCATAGGTAAACACAAGCACCACCAGTCTAAAAGAGATCTTTTTCCTCTTCATAGACCCACAATCAGGTCCCAGATTCAAGCACGTGACAAATAATTATGTTATTTTTTCAATTTTTTTTGGTTGCAGTCGGTCACTAATCTTATCGGATGCCATCTAATACACTTTATCAACCAAATTTAATCTGTTGCAATTTCGCATTTTTTTTGGTAATGAATGTATCAAACTTTATTTTATAGAAAAATAAATAAGATTGAATTGAAATTTTAAAATTAAAATTTCAAAAAAATTTTAATATTTTTCTATAATATATAATATATTTTTATATAAGTGGTCTAGCATTTTTTTTTTTTTCTGTTATCAAAATCAAACAAAAATTCAAAATTTAATATGATTTTGGATTAACCCAACCCAATGTATAACCCAATAGTCCTTTATAGTTAACTTTCATTTTCTCTTCCAAATAAAAAGAATGAACTGATTGAACATAATATATAAATCCATTAACAGTGTACTTTAATTAGTCTTTAATTATGTCACGAACAAGGTGTGATCAGCCTTGACATCTAAGTTTTGAAATCTTGACTGCCACATGTCGGTAACAGTTGGCATAAACAATTTCTTTGAAAAAATTGTTAAGGAAGAGATTATAGAATATGGACACCATCATCGCAATAGGAATTAATTAATTCTCTCACACAAACAGGGACGAACAAACCGCTGGAGTTACAAAGTCAACGTGTCATCTCTTAATTGGTTAGAAGGTAGAAAAGGTTATGGCCCAAAACAAAGTAACCCTCTCGTGACAGGTCGATGTGTCCTAATCAGAAAAGGGGACCCACCACGTGGGAATCTGATGAAAAATTCAGAGAATCCAACGGCTCAGAGAGCGAGAGAAGCGCTGACACGAGGGAAAGATCTCCACTGTATGGGCAAATATCTGATAGGATGGATTCGGTGTGTCTGTTTTTTTTACCTGCACGTCACGCATTTCCCGCCACCATGCTGTGTGGGACCCAGGATATAGGATGAGAGAGCGTGAGTTTCAAGGTAAATAAGAAAAATAATTTATTTATACTGAATAAAATTACATAATAGCAATAAGTTTTATATAATTTTATAAATTTTATTTTATGATGCTGTATTTTTTATTTTGTGGTTTGACTAACATCAAAAATTTAAAGTTAATAAAGGATTAAAATTATTAGTTTTATGTACAAGGAAAAGTATATATAGAATAAATTTTGTAATGAAATCTATTTGCAACTCGATGATTTTATTTTATGTAATTTATTTAAATCTAAAAATAAAAATAAAATATAATTTTGCATAATATAGATATAAGCTAGTCTTCTTTTTTATTTAGTTTCGGAATAAAGCTTTTATATATTCTTTAAAAAATAATTTTGTTGTAAGGTAAATACAAAATTATTTTTACTTTTATTTATTTAATCATCAAATATAATATGAAATATCCTCAATACAAAAATTCACCATTCAACTTTAAGATTTAGATTTTATCTTAAAGTTTTCGAATGACATCTTAGCTTGAATTTTTTTTTTTCTTTTTTTTTTTTTTTTTTGTTAAATAAACATGCACTAGGCCAGATTGAGGCTTTTTCATGAATTACAAAAGTTAGGGGACTAATTTCCGATCCATTCAGCAGTATGTTTAAGAAAAGTCCGGTTTTATCGTGTATATAGATTTAAACCGAAGGTTACTGTTGATTTGGCTCGATTGATTTCATAGAAGTTAATCGGTTAGATTTAAAATCAAACCAATATGATAAAAAAACCAATCGAAACTAATTAGTCCAATTGAATCGGTTCGGTTCAAATGCCCACTTCAATCGATTTGGTTTCAGTCCTAAAAAGTTCGATTCATATTTTTCATTTTTGTTCACTTCAATTCGGTTCGAACAGAATCCACCATCTGCTTATCCTAACAAAGGTCACATGAATCATGTGTTCAAATGCATGTTTATTTTCAACAAAATAAAAACGGCAAAATCATGAGTATAACATCGGTCATTTGAAAACTCTTGAATGTTATAGAGATAAAACTGTAAAGTTTTATAAGCAAATCTATGAATTTATCAATTAGTTGTGCCATGATTGGTTTTCTCTCACGAAAGGTGTAAAATAGGTGTTATTCAAATTATAACTATTTATAATTAATCCAAAACCATAGTTGATGGTTTGATTCAGTCATAAAATTTTAAAAATTAAAATTTTAACTCGGTCTATAATTTAAAAAATAACTCAAATTGAACGAAACTGTGTATGTATACATATGTTGGTTTGGTGGCTCAATCCCACATCGGGATTTTAGCAAGGGAGAGGGTGGCCTCTTCTCTATATAAAGAGCCAACCTCCTTCAATTTTAGATGTCCCACCTTGTTTTTCAATACTTAGTGGGTTAGACAAGTTTCTCTTTTTCTCTCAATTTGTATATTTCTTTAGTGAAATATAAATTTGAAAATTGGCCCAACCTCGTTAAAATTTTGGTGTTCTCTCTCATTTATTGCTTTGTTTTTATTTATTTAATAGCTATTATTGTGCAAAAATATTTTGTTAGTCAGTCCACTAGCTTGGGGATTTTGGGAATTTACCTGGTGTAGTTACTCAGTACAGTAATTCACAAATTGTTTTTAATTTGGTAGAAAAAGCCCAATTTTCAAACAGTATATATATATTTGAACTTTTTAAAGGAATTTAATTTTTGAATGAAAATTTTTTTATCATTTTTTAGTTTATATTAGATAGTAATTAAATCATAATTTCATCATTAGTTAGGTAAGTTAGAGAAAAGAATACAAGAGTATATAAAATATTCCATAAAAATCTAAAACATGTAATGGGGATTTAGAGGAGATGGTAAGAATCTTTTTTTACTTATTAGAAAATTCATTACCTATTCCACAGCACATTGGCTACTGAATAAGGGAATGGGGAATAGAAATTTCATCCTCGTTCCTATTCGGTCTACTAAACGTAAAATGAAAAAATTAATATAAAATTAAAAAATCAAATTCTCTTTCCATATTATTTAGAGATTGATAGAGTTTTTTATAAAACGTTAAATACTCTAATATTTAAATTTTAACTTTTAGCGTTTAGCTTTTAATTAAATTATTTTAACAATCATATACCAATTTTTTTTTATCCGAATTTAGCTAATTAAACAATTATATACCAATCAGAACACTTCTAATTAAATCTTACCACCTAAAAACTAATAGTTAACTGTTAACAGTTAATAAAACAAATAAAAACTACTAAAAAACAGTTAATATTGTTGAACAGATCTAAAAAACGAAAAGAGAAATAAGACCACCATATTCATTAGACAGAAATAAGATAAAACTTGTAACTAAAAGCACCTACGAATAGCTATAAATCCGAAACAACAAATCTTATGTTGAAAAAGAGTGTGAAAATGCTGTTGAGAAAAAAAAGAAAAAAGAAAAAAAGGAAAAATGAAACCTGTAAACCTACCATAAGTGCAATTCTTAAATTGAAATCATATTTGCGTTCATTCTAAGTTGCAATTCTTAGAATAGGGTTTCAAATTTTGTTTTGGTTTGACAGAGATATTTTATTCTTTAATTTGTATGAAAATGATATAAATTTTTAATTTATTTGAGTTACCTGTGAAATGAGTGTGAAAATTATTCTTTTAAGTCCAAAAAACTTCATTTCAAGTTTAGTTTTTTTTTTTTTAAATCATTGCATAGAATTTATTGTTTTACATTAAGAATAATGATTAAAAATATACATAATTCTAATATAAAATTTGGATTCCTTGTGAACTAAATTGAAACTAAGTTCTATTCTAGCAGTTGCATTCAATTATTAATGTTGGAGCAAACCAAACATGATCTCATATAAAACAATGTTTTAGGGCATGTTCGACAATGTTAGTTGTTTTAGTAACTGTTAGCATTTTAATAATTATTAGCGGTTAGATGTTAGTGGTTAACTGTTAGCTGTTTAAATAGTGGTTAAAAGCGAAGGTGTTCGGTAAAAATAGCTGTTTGATTGGCAATAAATATAAAATGACAAAAAAAAGACATTGAAATATTTACCTAGAATTTTCACTAATTATAGCCATAGAATTAAATTCATTATAAAAAAAAAAAAAGAAAAAATGATTTCACTAAACCTAAATTTCTAAAATTTAAGGGAGCAAAAATTGAAAAGTTTCCTATTTTATAAATAAAATTAGAAATTTTTAATATTTTAGGGGATCAATATTTTTTTAATTTTTAATTTTTAATATTTGTTTGAGTTCAAATACAAATATATAAATAAGCATTTTTTTCTTTTACTATCAATTATGAACAAGCAAAACATAAAAGATAATAAAAAACCAGTGTGATAGTAAAAGGATTTTAAATTAATTAAGGATAAAGTTGTAAAAAAATTTCAGTAAAAAGAGTGAAACGCTAAATATTTTGTAGGATAACATTTTAGAAAACGTTTCCTCGTCCTCTAAAAGCTATTCTATGGGCCTGTTCGGCAATACTATTTGTTTTAGTAGCTGTTAATTGTTTTAGTATCTGTTAACTATTTTAATAGCTGTTAGCTGTTAGCTAGTAGAGATTATCCTGTTAGCTGTTTAAAAAGTGATTGAAAGCGAAAGTGTTCGATAAAAATAATTGTTTGATTCGCAATAAATTTAAAATGACAAAAAAAAAGACATTGAAATATTCACCTAGAATTTTCAATTAAATTCATTAAAAAAATGATTTCATTAAACCTAAATTTTCAAAATTCAAGAGAGCAAAAATTGAAAAGTTCACTATTTTATAAATAAAAAGAAAAATTTTTAGCTTTTTAGGGGATTAACATTTTTAATTTTTAATATTTGTATGAGTTTAAATACAAATATATAAATAACATTTTTTTTCTTTTACTATCAATTATAAATAAGCCAAACATAAAGATAATAAAATACGTAATGTAATGTCGAAAGGATTTTATATTAATTAAAGATAATCATAAGGATAAAATTGTAAAAAAATTGTAAAAAGAGTGAAAGGCTAACCTTTGATTGTACTCTAAACTTTTGAATTAGTTGTAATTTCACTCTAAATCGACCCTTGTATTTTAGACACACTCAACTTATGAACCTAGTTGTAATTACACCCTAATTTGAATTAATACCCAACTCATTATTTTTACATCTTCAAATTAGTTCAGTTTTAAAATCAATTATTCAATCTTGATTTTTTTTTATTTATTATATGAATACTTGGTTTTGATTTTATTATTTATTGTTTAAATACTTGGATATGGAATCCATTTTTTATATTATTTTAATCAAAATTCAGTTCTTAGTTTACTTTTAGGGTGTAATTGCAACAAATTGACAAA
Organism: Jatropha curcas; assembly: GCF_041381405.1. Taxonomy (NCBI): domain Eukaryota; kingdom Viridiplantae; phylum Streptophyta; class Magnoliopsida; order Malpighiales; family Euphorbiaceae; genus Jatropha; species Jatropha curcas. The sequence continues at coordinate 22,309,453 of NC_143159.1, forward strand.
TTCAAGATATTGTAATTCACTTTTAGGGTGCAATTGCACCTTAAAAGTAAATTAGAGTATAATTACAATTGGATTTATAAGTTGAGAGTGTCCAGGATACAAAGGTCGATTTAGAGTGAATTGCAACTACTTAGGCTGTGTCCGACATTAACTTTTTAAGTATCTTAATGCTATTTAAAAAGTTGTTCCGTAATATAGCATTTAGACTAGCTTTTAGAGATTAAGGTAGTGTTTTGTGAAAAATTAAATCATATAACATTTAGCTTTTAGCGTTTCATAAAAAGTTACTAAAACAACTAACAGTTAAACGCTACTAAAACAGCTAGACCTCTTAAAGCTACTATATATATCAAGTTACCAAACACAATAATTTAGAGAAATAGAGTTTTGACTAGTTCAAAATACTAAATGCAAACGCTATTGCCTAATACGCCCTATATTATGAGTTACCGAACACAATAATCTAGAGAAATAGTGTTTTGACTAGTTCAAAACACTGGAAGCTTTGAAGACTGTTGCTAAACACACTCTACACTGTTGCCAAACACAAACCTTTATATACACGAGTCTATCAATGACATGACATAATTTGAGTTGGAATTATATTTTTATTATTTTTTATATTTTAAAATATTTAAAGAAAAACTGAATATCAAGATGTTAATTTCTTTATCTCATTTTTAGTTATTAATATTATAATAATAATTATGCATTTAATTTTTATTCATTATATAAAATTTTGTATAAATGAAAGAAAAGGGGAAAAACACAAATATGTTATAAAATATAAATTTTTTTTTTTCTAGTTTACACTTTATATTTAGAATTTTTAACCTTAGGAGTAAAATTTAGTCACATCTAAACCCCCATTGAGAATATAAATAAAATCAATAATTATAATGATAAACTTGTGAGTGTCGGCAGTTTGAATATATTTGAAATTTGGTGCGGACGCTTAAAAAATGTTGATGCAGCTATAATTAAATACAACAACGTTCATGACTTTGGAAGGAATGGCAAATTATTGTAGTTTGACATGTTTGTTAGTGGACCGTCGTCAGAAAAAACGCCCTGCTTTGTTTTTCTTAGTTCATTCTTGGCCTTTTCTTATTATTATTATTATTTGTTTTTTCATAATTTTCAACGAAGAATCATTACATGGTTGTTCAGATAATTCTTAAATAAATTCAAATTTTCAAGTATGTGAATCAGAGGTAGGAATTAGCATTCGGTTAATTTTTTAAGTGAATTGTTAAACCAAATCCACTTAAATTAGAAATTGAAAATCGGATTTTTAATAACCAAATTGAATTAAATTAGAGATGGAACTGAATTAAGTATATTTTATATATTGTGGTAACACACCCATCATATATATATGCGTGAGCGCTTCCAATTGATGAAAAATATATTTAATCAACTCAAAAATGATAATTATTTTATTTCTATTGAAAATAAATTGAAAACTATGCTCAAATTTCTCACACAAAATAATTATCCATTAGGTGAATGAGGTGAAACAAATCTCTATTAAATAGATTTAGCTATTTTATATATTAATGATGTCATTTGTAGTTTTTTTTTAGTCTTAATTTCAAAATATACCCTTTTCCCTTTTAGTTTATTTAGATTGCTTGAACTAAAACCAATTAAACTGATTAAATTTTGATTATTAACCGAATCAAATGGATCACATTGAAAATGAACTAAATTAACAAAAAATAATTTTTAAAATAGGTTTAACCGAACCGAATGCGGGATCCTTATTTTCCATTCTGCTTTTGTCTATAAATGAATCCGCACTAATACTCAGAAGTGATCTTGTTACACTAAGTGATCCGCACTAATGACAGTGGCTAATATTTTATTATGCACTAATAAACAATTTCAAAAATAAATTTATCCTTTTTTTCTTTTTAATTATGTTAATTATAATGAAATATGAATAACAGGAATTATACATTCATTGAATTAATTAATTATACCTTATAATACAATAAAGTTTCAGAAATACCATAAGAAATATTTAGTTACTGCAATTTCAGAAGTCAAATGCTGAAACAGCAGTGCATAAGTTTTTCTCTGTCCATTTTAGATCCACAGTTTTGCAGTTGGTCAACAGAGTGCTTGATTGCTTAAACTCTCATTTAGATAAATAAGTAAATATAAGAAAAAAAAAATTATACAATTACAAATTTATATGTCAATAATTAATTAATTAATTAATTAATTAAATGGGGATGTTGGTAGAATAAGCTAATCACAATTAAAGTGACAAGCTAAAGCTCCTAGTAATAAGATTAGGAATAGACTTATCAATTAATCAAGTAAATAAGCAAAGAAAATACTTTCTTTTTTTTTTTTTTTTTTTTTTTTGTGTCATTTACAACAGCAAAAACTTACAACAGAAATCAGGAATAAGCTTAGACAACTAAAATCCCATTTTCCTTAATTGTGTCGAGAACGATCCCAAGCTTACCTTCAATCCGCTCATTCTTTCTAGGTTCATAAGATATAGCATATACATCAGCTTCCTTTGATCGCTCAGCGATAAGCTTTCCTATAAGTCTGCAGGCATTGTGATCTGTCAGTGATGGTATGCTGTTTCTTATATCTCTGGCATTTGTCGTAGCAACAGATACCACTTTGCTTGTTCCTCGATGCATGACTTTCGCATGGATAAATCTCTTTGAGAAAAAAACGTTCAGTAAGAATGGCCTCATGTACATATCTGTCCTCTGTTTCCACGATTTTCGGCTAGGTTTCTTTGCAGCTTCACCCCGAGATCTCCTGGTCCATGCAGCTTGAATGAAAGAATTCTGCAGACATGTGAAACGAATATCAGAGCTCCATTTCTTGTAAAATATTAATTTATGATTTACAGCTGTTCAGAAAACGTATTTTAGAACAGTCCATTCTAACAATACACAAACAATTCGATGACATTCCCATATCAGCAGAAGATGAGGAATATAAAAAGATTATAAGGACCAACAAGGAAAATACAAGTATAATTTAACCATGTCGTGTTAACTATGACCTAACAAAAAACCCTAACTTGAACACAACCTAAATTAATTGTTTCGGTTGCTTTTCTGAGGCCTGGAACTTACAGATTATTCAGAATTATTATCAGACAGTTTTCTTACAGGACCACCTCACATCAAGGTGGAAAACTTCAAATTTCTGGTATGCTTTTTTGACCATCAAAAGCGTGTAATCCAGTTTCCAAACGATCATAATTACTACTATGTCTCATTCTGGGAGATTAAAGTTGCATCATTCTCAGTCCCACAACAAGCATATTCCATATGATTTGTTAAGAAATCCCGAGGAAAAAGGTGATTCAGACTTTTGAAAGTCAAAATGTTCTATGATTTTATGTCCCCACAATTAAGAAGAAGACCTCACATCTTCTCTAGTCGGTTGGAGTTGAACTCAAAAGCATTAGCTACATGCTGGCTGCAGATTACTGCAAGGCAAAGGCACTGGCAGAAGAAAAAGGCTGACTACGAATGAAAACATCAAGGAATAAATTCCACATACTTATTAACATGCAAGATTTTTGATAAGTATCCAACATGCCATCAATGACTGGAAATACTATTATTTTACTTGGCAAAGCAATCACTGGAAACATTGATTGACAAACAAGTTGGTTTCTAAAAAATGGCCATGAAATGGAGAAATTATATAGCCTTCAATAATATCCATTTTCTTCACAGCCACAGAGAGAGAGAGAGATCCCACACAAAAAATATCATAACTATGACTTCTCTTGGGGCTGATGCTTCAGGGGCCTCTAATGGGGTGTCTTTAGCAGAATTGAAGTCGCTTCTCTATTAATCTTGTTTCCATGTGTTTGCATTTGTTTCACTACTATCTTTTTGTTCTACCTTGTCCTCCGAGCTGCATTTCTTATCTTTTTTTTTTTTTTAATAAGCTTTTTTCCCACAAATAATTTCTGTAGTGATCCATTGAACAGAATCTCTCCTTCGGTTGCACTAGGAATTCTGCTATTCTGAAGTGATTATCCCTCCTTAGATGGGCATATTCATGCAACATATAGAAATTTAAGGTCAAGTGCCCTGATAACTGAGTTGTGAGAAAATAAATGTTTTCTGGGTGCAGTAGATTCAACCAATTTTTGCCTGCCACCCTGCAGTCTACAATGGAAAACCGGTCTAGTCCTGGCTTCTCACTACTCAACAACTCCTCTACTTAATTGACCACTCAGATAAGTAACATGGACTGGCCTCCTTCATTTTGCTATAATTATCCTTGGTCCTGGACTCAAACAGAGAGGGGGCTAGGTTCATACTTTATATACTTAAGATTCAAATCTTAAATTAGCAACTGAAGACAAAAAAATGATACAATTATCCTTCTTGCCTCACACTAAACAGTAAGCAAAAGGCCAAACCTCCCCCCCCCCCCCCCCCCCCCCCCCCCCCTTCAGATTGTGGAGAGGAAAAAAAGGGGAATATACAGCATGTAGGTTGTGTCAAATCTATTTGATAAAATTTAGAAGCTTCAGCATCTTGAGACAGCTTTTGCATATCACATGAATCACGTTAAGAACCACTGTGCCTGCCAAATCCCTTGGCAAAGTCACAAGGCATGATGTGCACAAGTTTGCAACCACCTAAAAATGTCTTCATTGAGTGAGAAATTTTCTATATGAATCCTAGTATCCTACAGAGGACCAGCTCATAGCACATTATTTTGGCAATCACTCTAGCATGTTCAAGTTCAAGTTTGACAATGAAATGACGTTTTTCAGTAATTATATGCAACTCAACTCTACGTTTGGTGAGATATTTGCTCTAAGCCTACTCTCTAGTGTTGTCACTTTATATCTTCAACTTAGCTGAGGAACCTGACTTTTTTTTTTTTTTTTTTTTTTTGTGAAAACAAGCAAATGAGATCTAAAATATGGCAGAGGAAGAGGCACATGTTGGAATCAACTATTTCCAAATCATTCTATATTTATAGTTTTATAGGACTATATCATCCAGCCAGTGCCAAATATTCAACTTGTTTCATAAGACTGGAGATTAACTACTCATTGTTCAAATATGGCAATATCTGAAAAGTAAAATGAAAACAATTTAGCAAAGATAATGCTGAACTCCGTTATGCATTACTTGGTTTTACAGCCCTCAGAACAAGAAGCCTTATGAGCTTATGGCACTAAGGCAGTCTAAACCATCCTTGCCAATAAGATTTTCATTTATTGAGGCATTCAACTTATTTTTTAGCAAACAACTATAGTGTTATCCCTTTTTTGCTATAAATGAATACGATGCAGAGTCATTTACTTTGATGAAATTTGATTTAGTTATATGTTGAATTCTATGAAATTTAATTTTTAAGAGTAAAAAGAATGTTTTAATTAATATCAAACAGGGCATTAATATCTACATAAAAATTAACTATCATAGTACTAACACCTCCACGCACCAGAACTTCTATAAAATTAGGCATTCCCTTGATATTTTAACCAACTATCTCAGTCTTCTAAAAACCAATAAATGAGGACCTGGGCTTCCTCAAGTCAAAGAAAAGTCGCGGTATTTCTTTTTACCCCCAACAACAAAGAAGGTTAGAAAGAAGAAACGAAAAAAAGGTTCATTCTTTGCCACCAACTATGTTGCATGTGATTGAAGGAGGATTTTAAGTGAGATTTCAGAAGTATTTCATCCAATAGAAAGAGTAAGTTGAGAATACTCTATTCTCAATAAGAGCACTGGACCCCAATAAGTGCAGATGAATCTTCAACCACATAGACCAAAATCGAAAAGCCAAATCCCATTTCCTCTAGCTCCACACAATAATCAGAAAAGCAAGTTGCTAGGTGAAAAAAAAAAAATTTAAGCTTTATCTACCCGCATCAAGCTCCCGACAAATCCATTGCAAGGCCTCAGAACTGTGACAATGCACCCAAATTTAACATTTCCCCTACGATTAATTACTTATTTTTCATTCTATAGTACAATTTTCAATAGAAACAAAAGGATTGCTAACAAACTTCACAAGCGAGCAGATAATTATTACTCTGTAACAAATTATAAAGCAAGGGGGCAACAAATGAGGCCTTCAAAAGACAAACATAAATAGCCCCATGTTTGTTTCCCAGGAAAAATGGGCAGCAGAAAAGAAAAAACATTAAAAATTAAAATAATTTCATTTAGAACCAATCCAATAGAAATAAAATTTCAGTTTAGACAAGTTATACAAGCACAAAAAGGGACTGAGAGATTGAAGAAGAAAGTGCATACCTTGTTGAGAGTGGGATTGGGACAGATTGAGAGTGACCCGTTACCAACAGAGATGTTTAAGCGAGGAAATGAAGAGACCCATGAAAATGAAGCGAGTTTGACTGAGTGATTTGAATGAGTTGGGAGTGAGTCAGCGGAGACGATTGTCCGAGTTGATGCTGCTGCAGAACAAGAAGATATTATGCAAGCCATCTCTTTTGCTGGAAACGCAGGCACTTCCACTTGTGCTAAATATTTTGCTACTTCCCTCGGCGGCCCGCCGGAGATGGTTTCAACTTGGAAATGGGCCCTGGCCCATAGTGCTTAATTAGTTGGATAGGATCCAGAGAGGTGTTCATTGAACCAGCATAAACAATCTAAACAGATCCAAAATCATAATTTTAAAAAATATAAAAACTGAAAAATTAGTTTAATTTATGATTTTAACGTTGAAAATTAAAGGGTGTTCATCAAACACCTCAAACCGTCTAAACCATCTAAAATCATAATTTTTGAAGTTAGTATTCTAATTTAGTTTGAAAAATATAAAAAGCTGAAAAATTAGTTTGCTTTATGGTTTGAAGTCATTAAAAGTGTCCGCAAACTTGTTCATTGAAAAGATGTTTGACTTTTGATGCCTTTGGACTAGGGTTGGCAACAGGGCGGACACCTACAAAAAAACAAACTACCTACTCCGAATCTGTTAATAATTTAAATACTCAAATCCGTCACGAATCTATGAAAAAATAAACCAATAATATCCAAACCCATTCCAAATCCATTTGAAAATACCAACATATTACCCGAATCCGTTTAAATACCCATTTAATTACAAATTTATTCAATCCATCAAATCCAAACTCAAAGTGCAACAAAAAAAATACATACAAAATACATTAAAATTCAACTTCAAAATAATAAAACAACTTAACCTGTAATATTCAAAATAATAAAACATATTAACCTGTAATATTCTCAATCAACAGTACATAGTAATATTAAAATAGAACAAACAAATTGAAATTCAAACCTATATCTCACTTCTCTATTAAAACAATTTGACAATCAAACATCTATTAAGGTTCAATAAGAATAATATCAACCACAAACTAAAAACCAATTAAAATATAATAATAATAATAAACTATAACAAATTATAATGAGAACAAAATCCATATAAAACATAATAAAAAGTATGTCAATAAAAAAATTACTGAATTAAAAGGTACATCAAAACAAAACAACCCTCGAAATGCATCGTGACAACCCTAAAAATGACATTTAATTCTCTCCACGGAACCACCACCTGATTCATGGGTGCGTAGATGTCTCTTTAAGTTCTTTTTCGACTGCTTTGTCCCACAAATCTCACAAGTCAAGTATGTGTGGCATGACTGGACGTGTGCCTGAAGGCATTGAACATTGAAAAAATGCTTCATACAGGCTGGTTCTGCACAAATTGCCTCCACCGGATCCAATTTAACTGCAGCAGTGAAGACATTTATTAGTGAACACCGAATAGTGATTAAATTCCAATTAATAAATAGCTAAAACTCCAAACCAAGCATACAACATTCTTATTTTGAGAAAAAATATTCTAATTGGACAAATACACAAAAACATTCACACAAGTACCTTGTATATATCCACCTAAATTACAAAAAGAGGTCTGAAAGTTGATCTTTCAAAAAGATGGGAGAAACAGATTGGACAGGGAAGAACCTTACCATGAGAATCCTCATGTTTTTGCAGCTTTGACAAATATCTAAACACCTTTCCACACCCAGATTCTTGGCAAACATACTTCTTCTCACCAGCATTGGTTGAGGGGGACTTCTCACTATGAAACTCATTAACATGCCTTTTCACATTGCCTTGGAAAACAAACTGACGGTCACAATTCTCAATAGGACACTTAAAAAGCCTTCCTTCATGCTTAAGAAGGTGGCGAGTTAAATGGTCGTTCCTTCTGTAGCTGGCATGGCAATCGTCAACCAAGCACACATATGGCCTCTACAAAATCAGAAATAAGACATCAATGATGGGAACTATATGCACAATTAAACCACCAACTTGTTACCTGAATAAAGAAGCCCTCAAACCTCATTCAACCAGTGCGTGACTGAGGCTCACTTGAAGGAGCTTCTCAGGAGGTCTCCCAACCTGATACTAGTCCATTCAAGTCTAAAATTGCAGCCTCTTGCATTTTGGAGTTCTTTGTGTGGGATCCAATGCTTTACGCCATTACATCAGGTGCTTTTCATTTCATTGGAAAAAACAAAATTATCATGCAAGATTATTAACTTCCAATAGCTGCATATGCTAAAAACAATGCAATTACATCAAATCCCATATGGGAAAAAGAATGCAAAACTCCAGAGAACAAAAGAGCAGAGACTTGAGAACAATATTGTACTGGACAAGATAAACTCACAAAAACAATTCAAGGATGGATAATATAGTAAATCAAAACCTTTTCAAATCAGGAAACGGTGAATAAGCGATCAACAGCTAAAGCAGTACAATCAACACAAAGCAAAACAAGCAATGAAAATAACTTAACGGCCATGATACCTACCACAGTGGAATGACTTTGCATATGTTGTTTAAGATATGTGGGTTTCTTGAAACTGGCACCACATTCTTCGCAAGTATTAGACTTAATACCCTCAAATTTCTTCATTTTTATCTTTTTCCTCCTCCATCTCCTCCTGAAAAAGCATGAAAACAATAACAAAAAATATTTCAAATCGAAGCGCAGGACACAATAAAAACCTTAAATACCGATCCCCAATGATCTGAAGAACCACTTTACCAAAAATCCAGATCCAGATTCACTTTTTAATAGAAAAACCAATGCAGACTCGAAAATAAAAGAACATAAGAGAGATGAAAGAACCTTGTGGTGAATTTCCATGTGAGAAGTGATAAGAGACTTCTTAGATCTACAAATTCCACAGTAATCACAGAAATAACGTCTAATATCTCGAGAAAGTGGCCTTGGCCTTTCATTTTCCATCGATTCTTCCATTTCTCTGTCGATAAGAAGAAGAATGAGAAAGTTTAGCTGGCTGCATATATAATATTTTATGGCTGACAAAAGAAAAAACAAATTCTCATGTCCCCAATTTATTAATAATTTTTTTCTTTTAAACTGAAATGCAAGATTTCATTAAAACCTATTGGCAACAAAATACATTATAGTAATGATCTTTGTACTAAGCAAATATTATTATCGGTGATGGTTCTTGGCTCATGGCAGTCCAAGATCATGGCAGCCAAATTGTCTATTTTGCCTATATTTAACTGTGTAGTATCGGTTTTGTCCTTACTTAAAATTGATAGATTTTGGTGGATAGGAATAGAATGAAAATTTAAAATTCAAAATTTTCTTTTTTATCATTTAATAACCCTAGACAAAGCATTAAATGGGAGTGAGTATCAATGAACATACAAAGCTTTAAATTTTATTTATTTATTTATTTATTTGACTCATCGATTAACGAATACTACCATAATTGTTTTTTTTATTTTTGAAAGGGATTAACAAAGCCCATTATTTTTCAGTTGAAATGTGTAAAAGCTTTCTTCGTTTTCTTCTTTTTTTTTAGCAGTTGTTTAGCACTCACTGCTGCTCTCTGTAGTTTCAATATCTATCTTAGTTGCTATAATGAATTCTTATTGCAACAGACGTAAATCAAAGTTTTATTTAGTTTTTCATGGAATCGAGCCTGAGATATATAGATCGTGGCAAGAAAGCTCAAGACGTGTTCTAGGTGCCAACCATAATATGTACAAAGCCTATAAGACTATGGATGAGACCGTGAAAGCTTACAAATTGTTTACTGAATCAATAGTGTTTTCGATGTCATCAAGCATCTACAAGTTCTGGTCTTATTAAGATTCAGCTAGATAAAAGACATTAATATTTGTTTTCATCTATATAAAACAGGATATTAATATTTATATATAATTTAACTAACATAGTAGTATAAAGCTAGTTGCTAGGTGAACTCATGTCTTTGGAGAACTCATCCCTCTAAAAGCTAATTGCCAGGTGAAAAAAACGTAAGGCTTTATGGACCCACATCACGCTCCCAACAGATACATTGCAAGGCCTTAAAACTAAATTTAACAATTCCTCTACAATTTATTACTTATTTTACATTCTATAGTACAATTTCAATAGAAACATACAGACTGATAATAAAACTTCACAAGAAAGCAGATAATGATTACTCTTTAACAAAGTACAAAGCAAGGGGGCAACAAATGAGGCCTTGAAAAGACAAATACAAACAGCCCCATGTTTGGCTCCCAGGAAAAATCGGCAGCAAAAAAGAAACAACATTAAACATTAAAATAATTTCATTTAGAACCAATCCAACAGAAATAGAGTTTCAGTTTAGGCAAGTTATACAAGCACAAAACGGGACTGAGACATTGAAGAAGAAAGTGCATACCTGATTGAGGGTGGGATTGGGACGGATTGAGAGTGACTCGTTACCGACAGAGATGTCTAAGCGAAGAAATGAAGAGACACATGAAAGCGAAGCGAGTTTAACTGAATGATTTGAATCTGGGCAGCGAGTCAGCGCAGACAAGCGTTCCAGTTGATGCTGCTGCAGAACAAGACGATATCATGCACGCTCTCTTTTGCTGGAAACGCAGGCACTTTGACTTACTAGCCCTAAATTGTTTGCTATTTACATTGGCGGCTAGCGGAGAGAGGGATGCAACTTGGAAATGGGCCATGGCCCATGGTTCTTAATTAGTTGGATCGGATCGAGAGAGGTGTTCATTGTTCAAGCTCAGGATGTTCTTGAACCACCATAAACAGTCTAAACCCATTGAAAATCATAATTTTAAAGCTAGTCACTCAATTTAATTTGAAAAGTATAAAAAACAGAAAATTTATTTTGGTTTATGGTATTAAAGTCATTATTGTCCACAAATCATTACAAAGATTACTCACTTTTGGTGCCGTTAGATTAAGGCTTTATTAGGTTTAGAACCGGTCTATTTCCTAGGAAATATACTTTCCTGAAAGTATATTTCGAGATAAATTACTTCCTTAAAAATTATACTTCTTAATAAATTACTTTCAAATTACAAAAGATAATACAGTTTGTATAAAACAATTAAATAATTAAATATAGTGTTCTTATAGAAATACTTTGAATTATGTGAAACTGTGATTAAGTATGATTTCATACTATTGAGTTATGATGATTAAATATTGAATTTTATATAATATTCAATGGCCAATGAGAATATTTTATTCATGTAATGAAAATTATGATTTTGAGTTGAATGATTGAAGAGTTTGATGGGATTGTATTGGATGAATATTTTGAACATGTAGCTGAGGTTGCGGATGGATTATAAAACTATTAAAAATATTTTTTGTGCACCGACAAGATATTGATTGGGGTGGTTTAACATATAGAAGCACTTTGCCCATCCACCGGGTTAATTAATTACAGTGTCTCATCCATCATAATCATTATCCGATACCAACCTGCTTCCCAACTCAAATCGGCCATACCACAGATGTTTTACTTTTCAACATAAATATTCAATAAACACAGTAAACAAATATAAATAACTTCATCCCTTCTATTAATTTGGCATTCTAACTCATTTTATGCAATTAGTCATTTAACCTTTAATTTATAAGCCAATTAAGTGATCCATATCTATCAAATATATACAATTCTCATAGATTTTATATTTGTATAGATAATTTGTCTGAGCGTGCAACGTTATCTAATCATAAAACTATTTGCATAATTGTAATCTTCATGTCAAACTGAATAATCTGATTGTCTAGGATTTTTCAGTCACCAAAGCCACTGTCGGCCGGCCGTAGAGCTGCCACCTACGGTGGCCAGAAAAGCCAACCTCCACTAAGTTTTGCAAAATCACAGTTAAAATGCTCCAAATTGATGGGGAAGCTTATTCTAACTTCAATATATGCCAATCATATCTAATTTTAGCAAATTCCCAATTTAATTAAATTTCAAAATCTAATCTTTTGAAATTGTTATATCCCATTAAAGAACAAAGATTAGTTGATAAAAATGAATGTAGAGGTGGTAAAGGTGAGATTTAAACTCACCTGGCCAAAGGAAGTTGCCGAAGACGGTGAGTTTTTGGCTAGAAACGAAACTGCCCTTCTCCTTTGCTCTTTCTCTTTTCACGATCTCTGTTAGCCGCCTTTGTTGAAAACAAAAGAAAAAAAAATATAAAAAATTGGTTGTGCTCAATCCCACATCAGGGAGATTGAGTTTTGAGGGTGTTTGAATTGGCTATAAAAGGAAGCCAATGTTTAGGTTTCTAAACACACCAAAAGCACACCAAAACACTTGAATGTGTTTTATATTAGGGATTTAGAGCAAGTCTCTTGGAGTATAAAATATTTGGGGTGTTTTGAGAGTGTCAGGTAGAAAAATATTTTGTAATTGTGGTTGTAACAATTTGCCGCATAGTGAATATTTTTCTTGATTGTCGTTTGGCAACGGCCGTGGTTTTTCTCTACTTGGGGAGTTTTCCACGTTAAACTATTGTGTTCTCTTTAATTTCTCAGTCATTATTTTATTTTCTCATTTGTTCCTGCTTGAAGCCGATCCGAAGGGCGGGAAAAATAGCAATTTTCCCAACAATCTCAACCAACAAAAAGAAGTCGAAGGTGAAGAAAGGAAGAGAAGGTCATGAGAGTTATTTCTGTAGCTTTAAGTGCCAGTTTGTGCCAGTTTATGGCCATTGTTTCGTCGAAAATAGAGAAGGAAAGAGACTGACAGGTGGAGGAGCGATATGAAATCGCGTAGAGAGGAAGGAGAAGCTCTTTTCTCTCTCTCCTTTTTTTTAGTAGCCTTAAGACAGTTTACATATTGCCCAGTTTGGTTCAAAAGAATTCTCTAGTTTTTATTTGATTTTATCCAGTTTGTGCTGATTTAAAATAGTTATTTGAGGGGTCTTTCGTGAGTTTTCTAGAAACACTGCTAGGCCTACTAATCCAAATAAATTATTATTTGTTCAACAAAATATTAAAAAGAAAATTCAGATATTTGTTCAAAAATAATTCTTGGTTAATCTAAAAATCCATGTAAGAAAATTTAGAAGGTTCTCGAGTCAGCAGGACGCAATAATAATGTTATGGATTTAGGTCCAATTGCTAATTGTGGACCTCAATGTGCACTATGTCCTCGTATATAGTCTGAGATTCCAAAAATAAGATTTTTGATTTAATACAAATTAAAATAATTTTGAAAATAAAATTACGGAATGTTTCAGGTGGTTAGTGACTTCAATTCCCATAAAGATGAAAACACAAGTTTAATCGCTCTACGACGCGAGACAATTAAACCTTCTAATTATACAAAAAAAAATGTTTTATGTGCTTTTGGATACTGAAAATATATGGATATTTTTTTTATAGGATTTCTCCAAACATTTTTCTTAAGTCATTTTTTAGTAAAATAATAAGAAATGGTTTTTAATTTCAGCATTTTTATGTAAGACCCAATGTAGAATTTATAATCCAGTTCTGCGGGATCGAGTAATGATTGTTATATTATATAATCAAATCATAGTTAATGTTAATTTAAATAAATTTTATCCCTGAATCATGTATGTCTCATAGTTCAATATCTCGATTGGATTTAATTCTAGGCTTTTACTAGTGTATAGAAATAAGAAAATTATGTTTCAATACATAATTTCTTATAAACTTACATGTGGCATGTTACCTGCCATAACAGGTTACTTAAAAATGAAGTATTGTTTTTTATTAAAATTTTAAAATTGCTTTTTATATTTTAAATATTTTAAACTCCAAATAATTGAATTTTTATAGTTTTTTAAACCATAAAATTGGTAATACAAATTTTATATGTTATATGGTTTGATTACATTATGGCCACACTTTTTTTGTTTGATTTAGTAGAAATGTAAATGTAAAAAAAAAAAAAAAGAATTCTTATTACATTAAAATTAATGAAGTTGCACATTAAATAGAGACATTTATAAAAACTAAAATTATAAAATTTATAATTTAATAAATTTTTACCTTTAAGGTTGATAAAACTGCACTTCTTAAGGTTGATATACAACTCATTTTTCTGCAAAGCATCCAACACCCATCGAAGGTGCTGAAGGTGTTCCTCCTCGCTGCGATTAAAAATTAAGATGTCATCAAAGTACACAATCACAAATTTGCACAAGAAAGGATGCAAAACCTGAGTCAAAAGTCGAATGAATGTGCTCAGTGCATTAGTCAACCCAAACGGCATAACCAACCACTCATATAATCCTTCTTTAGTCTTGAAGGCAGTCTTCCATTCATCTCCGTCCTTCATTCGGATTTGAAATTACCGCTGGGAAAATCTATTTTAGAGAACACTATAGATCCTGACAGTTGGTCCAATATGTCCTCCAAACGAGGAATAGGGAAATCGATACTACACTATGATCTTGTTGACTACCCGACTATCAATACACATCCTCCAAGTCCCATCTTTTTTTGGTACTAATAAGGCAGGAACCCCACAAGGACTAATGATCTCCTGGATGTGACCCTTCTTCAATAAATTCTTCTACCTATTCTTGAAGGATCTGGCTCTCCTTTGGATTCATCTTATAATGGGGCAGGTTTGGTATCTTTGATCTAGGGATGAAATCAATCTGATGTTGAATGTCCCGTAAAGGTGGAAGTGTAGATGGTTCTTCAACTACAGTATGAAACTCATCTAGTAACTCTTTGACTGGTGGTGGTACTAGTGCCCCTTGATTAGAGTCTGTCTCTGGTTTAATCAACAATGCCAATGCACCTCCTGACTTCTCAATTGCACCAGATAATTCCTGCACATTGGAAGAAACATCTACTATGGATTTTCCCTCCACTTTAGAAGCATTGATAGAAGATCCAGAAGGTAAGACAATGATTTTCTTGTTTTTCTAAGTGAACATGTATGAATTCTCTCTACCCTTGTGCAATGCATCTATATCACACTGCCATGGATGTCTCAATAGTACTCTACAGGCATCCATATCCACAATATCACGACTGACACAGTCTGAGTATGACTTTCCCATTGAGATGGAAACCTTGCAAACCCAATTTACTTCAATTGTTGGTGTAACATCCTCTTGAGTTGAGTCGGGTTGAACCAAACCTGGTTGGGGTAGAATGGATGATAAGTGGACTTATTTGCATGGAAAGTTTAGGACTTGTTTGCCTCCAAACATACAGTGTGGGTATTAAGTTGTGTCTTTGTACACTTGAGGTACCAAGTAGATATGTTACACAGCCAAGTCATTTCTTCTAGAGACTACCCGTTCTTATCAGCTCACTTTCCCATTTTCATATTCTCTTCTTACTTTCCCTCCCGTTTCCTTGCAAGTTTCATGCACGTTAAGCACTAAGTCACCTCCAAGTAAGTAGAATTCCTTGAAGTTATATGTTATCCACTCTTTAATTGAGTTATATTGAAGATGAGTTATGAGAATTCTTGTGTATAGGAGAAGAAAGTTCCAAAGCTGCAGAAAAGAGAAGTTAAAACAGAGCCCCAGCTTTGTGGCAAGACAGGTTTGATATCTCTTGTTATTTCCCATGTTCTTTGCATGAAAAATTGTGTGGAGTGTTGCTCATGAGATGATATGTTGCTTGTTGTTGGGTGGAAGTACTGGAAATGATGTGAAAACAGGGGATGAATATATGAAACGGAAACAGAGTTTGCTGGAAATGTTACCAGCAACTTCATCTTGATTTTGAACCCATATAATGATGGAATTAGGAATTGTCATAGAAGAGTTATTTGTTTCTTTCTGTGTTAGCTTTACATGGGCTTTTGAACCATTCAATTTGAAGTTGTATATTGAGAGTTATGGCCAAAAGAACACAGACTGCACAGAATCACGTCGCGCGCTCGCGCATACTGGGAAGCAAGTCGCGCTCGCGATTTCCTATTGCGCGCTCGCGACTTGAGTCAGGTAGCTCTCTGACTCTCAAATGGCACAACTCGCGCTCGCGACTTTCACATGCGTGGTCGCGAGTTTGGCCAGAAGCTCTCTGACTCTCAGTGTGCGCATCTCGCGCTCGCGAATCACACAAGCGCGCTCGCGACTTCATCTCGCGCTCGCGACTTGTGCTGCGCGGTCGCGACTTGAGCCAGAAACCTCTCTGACTCTCGATTGCACTTCTCGCGCTCGCGAGGTTTGAATACGCGCTCGCGACTTCTCCCTGGGAAGCATCTCGCGCTCGCGACTTTTCCCTGCGCGCTCGCGACTTGTGTTTTCATGCATTTTGGACTTCTTTTTCTATACAATTACATTCCTTTGCTCAACATGCATGCATCCAATCATTTTACAACAAAAATATAATATAAGAACATGGATTAAAATAACATGTAAGCATTTATATGGTGTGAAATCAAATCAATATGATGAACGATGACGTTGTGAAACCATTTATGTGCTATTGTGTTACATTGTTGACATGCTAATCTTAAGCTCCATTGAGGTTAGGTAGAAACCATGTAGATAAGGCTATGTCGCGACATAGAATAGCCGATCTGCGCCCCATACAGTTTGGAACTCCGGCTACAGGCCGTTGAGTGGATATGATTAAACCGTGCGGTGCGAATCCGGTTAGGGGCACCAAAACGGACAATATTGGCATAGGCGAATCCGGTTAGGGGCCTATAGCATACAGTTTTACCCAGTTTCATACAGTTTATCTTATCACTTCGGTTTCACTATAACCTTATGGAGCCATTCAGATATCTTGACATAACATTTCATGAATTATACATGATTATAAACAGTACAAAAGATAATCAAGATATCATGAAAGTATCATAATGTGTGAGCTTATATGTGCCATATATGTTTCCATGGTTCTTTCTATATATGTATGTGTTTGAATTGTTTCTTTATTTGTTGAGATATCCACTGAGCATTATTTGCTCAGCGAGTTACCTGTTTAACTCGCAGGTTTTGAGACTGGCCCATAGAGAGTCCGCGTACAACTGCTGCAGTTCATCTGTAGAAGACTCGGTCTTCAGGGTAGAAACTCATTTTGTTTTTCTTTTTATGGCATGTACAGGGCACACAGTTGGGCCCATTTCATTTTGTAAACTTGTATCATGTTTTGTAAATATAAATTACATTATTTTTGGAAACAGTACCAGCATGTTATTATATTCAACATACAGTATGTTTTCAGCATGTCAGACCATACAGTCAACCAGTTTGTAGCATCTCGACTCGGTTCATTCGGGTTTACGGGTGGACCGGGAAGGGGTGTTACAGTTGGACCCTCTTTAATCCACCCTACCTTGTATGGTGAAGGAAGTGTTTATGTGGGTAGATTAAGTTTTTCAATCAGTTGCTTGGCTATCAAATTTTCACAGCTACAACTGTCAATAATGACCCAGCACACTGCTTCACCAATCCGACATTTAGCTTGGAAAATTTTTCTCTACTGAGTTTCACTTTCTTGTTTTAGAGAGCACAAAATTTTTTGAACAACAAACGCGACCTCACCTTCTTCTGAACCAGCCATGGATCTATCATCTTCGTCTTCTACCTCTTCAACTTCAGTCACCTCATCAACTATATTCACCTGTCAACGCCCTTCATTAGCCCCCCTGCACTCTGGACATATGTTAGCTTTATGTCCCGGTTTTCTGCATCGATAACAATAGTATCCGGTTGGATTCTGATACGGATTCGACTTATTGTTTCTATCTGTCATGGGTGCCTTTTCCCGGGAATCTTTCTTTTCCTCTGTTAAGGGCTGCTGTGAATTCTGGTTATTAACAGGAGTTGTTGTTCTTGAATTTTGTCCACTAGAATTTCTGTTGAACTGTTGATTTCCGGATCAGTAGGATTGCCTGAAATTCTGATTCCTATTAGACGGTTGTTGAGGCTGCCAGTTAATCCTATCTTCTTCACGTTTGGCCATCTCAATTGCATCAGCCAAAGTGAAAATTGTAGCTACACCCATCATACACATTATATCATGGTTCAGTCCCCTTTGATAATGAGCTACCTGCTGGGATTCAGTTTCACAATTATCACAACGAGCTTATAATCTCAAAAACTCTTCTATATACTCATCAACCTTTCAATTTCCTTAAAAACAGTCATGGTACCTATTATATAAAATTTGAGAGTGATCATTGGGAAGAAAACGTTGCTCAATCATCTGTTTCATTAAAATCCAATCCCGCAAAGGTTCAGTCCTTCGATGATGGCGTTCGTTTTGAACAGAATGCCACCATGCTGCTGCAACTTCTTTCAATTTATAGGCCACTATGGAAACTTTACGCTCATCCTCAACATTCATGACCTCAAAGAATCACTCGACCTCCGCTAGCCAATCAAGAGTACTTTCAATATCTAACGATCCTGAGAAAGATTGAAGGTCTACCTTTATTTTGTATCCATCATGAAAATTTTCACCATTGTTTCTGTAATCTCGGCCTCCATCATAATGATTTTGGCGTCTTGCAAAATTTGGTTGCTACTGATTTGGCCCTGCTGGTGCAGCTGTAGGTTGTTGGTTGCCTTGTTAAAGTAGGAGAGTCAACTGTCTAATCTATTCGGTTAACTCGTCGAATTTCGCCTCTATGGCTATGACTCGTGCTTCATGATTGTTGACCATGGAGATACTTTGCCTTTCGGCTCTGATACCAACTGACGCAGAACGGTTATGTGAATGGGAATAACGATTATACTCTGTTAGGAGTTTTGATCAATGTCGTTTGATCTGATGAATAAAATAGAGAACTCAGCTCTCAAAGAGGTTTATTGATATGAATAATGATCAAAAGATAATGAATAAGTCAATAATACAAAATAACCTATTTATAGTTTTAGGTTAAAAGTCATAAAACCCCAAAAATAACACAAAATCCGTAAATAGACAAAACTCTAGTGAGGGAGGCGGCACTGGCGTGTCGAGGACTCTCAAGGGCTAGCACGAGGTATGCTTGGCATGGCACGAGCATATTGTTTGACTTTATGTGTTAAAACATTAACCAAAATATTAGCAAGATTCGTGTCATTGCAATTCAAAGCAGCTAAAGTTGCATAAATGAGATACAACACTTGGAAAAAAAGGAAATAGAAAGAAATACTTGAAAAGACAAACTTCTAACTTTGTAAGACAAAAACAAATCGGCAAGTTATAGAGCAGAAAAATAAAACTAATTTGCAGAGCCAATAATAAGGAAAATAGTATAAATTCTTATAATTATTCTAATATTCAAAACAACAATACTAACTCAATATTTTGTTCACAATTTTCATTTCTAATTTGACAGAAGTTTGCATATTGTTTGACTTCATGTGTTAGACACTAACCAAAACATTAGCAGGATTCATGTCATTACAATTCAAAATAGTTAAAATTGGCAAAAATGACGTACAACACTTGAAAAAAAAAAAAGGAAATGAAAGAAATATTTGAAAAGACAAACTTCTAAATTTATAAAACAAAAAAAAAATCGGCAAGTTATAAAGCAGAAAAATAGAACTAATTTGTAGAGCCAATAATCGAAAAAATAGTATCAATTTTTACAATTATTCTAATATTCAAAACAACAATACTAACTCAAAAGAAACAAAGAAATTAAAAAATATAGGCCATACAAAATGCAATATTATATTTAAAAAAAAAAAAAAAGAAACTTGAACTAACACATAACAAAGAGTAAATTAAATTAGTCAACTTTAATCATTTTCACATGTATGACATTATTTAAAAGACTTGAAGAGGAAGTAAGTTGGTTGTCTAAATCGAATTCCAAGAACAAAAATGATACAAAACCATACTCAAGTGACAAATAAATACAACATACAAAAAATATAAAGTAATCATAGACAGTCTTGCTTCAGACACATATTTTTCTTCCCAATTTTCGTTTCTAATTTGACAGAAGTAAGAAATAAAATTTAGGAACTGCTATAAAAGATGTTTGACTAGATCAGCACCTTCATTAAGCTTTAAAGAGCTGAGAACAGTCTCATTCTCCATAAAATTTCCATCCCCATTTGGATAACTACCCAAGGATTCCCAATAAGCAATTGTAAGAAAAGATTCTATTCATGATACAATTAAGGACTAATAAAAATCATATTTTTTTAAAGAAAAGTGTCAATTCCATTTACAGATCTTAAAAAAATAAAATAAAATATCTTCTTTAGTTTATGCTAAAAACTTAAAACTCCATATATGAAACAGTTTGCCTTTTCAATAATGTGTGTGCTAATAAAGAATTCTAGAGATGAACTTCTGTTTATTAAAAAAAAAAAAACTCATAAAATTAGATTGTGCAGCAGTAGCTAAATTTCCAAATTTAAAAATTCTATAACTGATCACAGATTCATAGTAGCCAAAACACTTCAAAAAATCATAGATCAAGTTTAAAAAAAGTCATACCTTCACATTTGATTCTACCTTAGCACCATGCGACTTTAGTGCAACACCAAAGAAAAACAAAAAAAAATCAAAACAAAATTAAAGTAAATGGACCACGAGTAGATATGAATAACATCCTTCTTATCTTATCAAGAATTCCATTATATGCCAACATTCTAAATCTACATTTAGCCAATTTACTAAATGGACCATTAGTTTCTATCCCAACATCCTATATCTATATTCTATTATAGTAAATGTATTTATAGAAATGCATAACAACTGACCACATGTAATAAAAAAATTGACATCTTGATTGATTGCATTTTAGTACATAAAAACTAAAAAATCAAAACAGAGGAACATTTCACTTCCTAACAATAACTACTACCTAGTCCTTTTTTTGCCTAAAAATTTTCAATCCCCTTTTCATCTCCTAATTTCAAATCAACATCAAAAAATCACTCAAACATTAACCAAAACAATAATAGGAAGTGAGCAAAGAAAACAGCTAAATTGGTAACAATTACGTACAACACCTGAAAAATAAAATAAAAAATAAAAAAAGAAAGGAAATTTGAGCAAAGAAAATACAAACAAAAGGCAAAAAAAATAATAGAAAAAAGAAAATAAATAAAATAAAATAAAAAGAACATTGATGCACTTGCCAATACTTATAAAGGTGGACTTAATTGCAACTATGATTTTTATTTGCAATTTATTTATTTGCCATGAAAAGCCAATTTACTAAATGGGCTATTAGTAGATATGAATAGCATCCTTCTTATCAACTAGCTGTTCCACGCGTCGCATACACCCAAAAAATAAAGAAAAAACATAGCCAAAAACTCCAGCACTGAACCCCTGAATCTGTGCCCGTCACTTACAAACCCAGCGCATTAACCAACTCGTCCACAAACCACTTTCAATAAAAACGCCACAAGTCAACCACATAAACCGCATTAAGGGTGGCCACGGTTCCGGAACCGACGGTTTCGGTTCCAGAAAAACTGGAACCGGAACCGAACCGAAAAGATCTGGTTCCGGTTCTGATTTGGAACCGTCCGGTTCCGGTTCTGGTTCCGGTTCCGGTCCGGTGGCAAAACCGACGGTTCCGATCGGTTTTTCGGCGAATCACATAATTCTAAGTTTTAAAGACCGGTTTAAAAAAAAATATTTGAATATAAAAAATTAAAAAATACACCTAAAAAATTAAAAAAATACTTCAATTAAATTTATTTTTTTAAAGACTTGAACATAATTAATTTTTTTAAAAAAATTTTTCAACTGAATTTATTTTTTGTTTAAAAAAGTTTGAAAAAAAAAAAAAAAACTGGTCTGCTGGAGCCATTTCATTTTGGTTATATTATATCAACAAAAATGTGTCAACGGGCTAAATGCCAACTGTCATAACATTTCTCACCACATTCACTAATTGGGTAAAAGCAAGTACAACCCATATTCCTATAAGCCCATGAGCTTGGCCCAAAATAGACATTTCATTTAGTTTATAACGCTAGAACCGCCGGTTCAAACCGGCCGGGAAATCGGCGATTCCAGTCCGGTTCCCGCCGGTTCTCTGGAATCGCCGGTTCCGGTTTCAGAAAATTTAAAACCGAAATCGAATCGAAATTCTCCGGTTTCAGTTTCAGTTTGGCCCGATTTCGATTCTCACCGGTTCCGAACCGGTTCAAACCGACAGTTTCGGTTCCCGAAACCGTAATATGGCCATGTCTAAACCGCATGGCTTGAGGGTGAACAATAGTCACCCCATCATCTTTTAGTGTTTTATCATTTATGTAACACCAATGTTTTCAAAGTGGTACGTACGAGCATCGGTAGTTGTGGACCACTTTAAATAATTATTATTTTAATTCTGAACTAGGTGAACTTTGAGATTTGCTAAATAATTTCTAAGTGACTATGGTTTTTGAAAGAAGAAAAATAAAACATTTTTATTATATAAATTCTTAATGCAGCATAAATGATTATTTTCTAAAAGTACAAATTATTAAAAGTATAGCAATCTTTAAAGCTGTTGAGTTGTTTAGTCGGTGTTACAATTTTTCTTAGCGTTTTATTGTTGAATCAGATTCTAAAAATGTCATGTGTTAGGTATAATAAAAGGATAAACGACTATGACAATGTTGAGATCATTGTAATAAATTTAATTCATTGTTATGCTCTTTAGTTCAGATTGATTTCAGTTTTGTCAATAAAAAATATAATGATTTTGTATATGGTTTAGCTAAAAATCCTGCGGATGCTACGAAATCTTTTTTTCACATGATTGTAAAGTTTTATTTTCTTTATATAATAACATAGTTATGTCTTGGTTTTTTTTTTTTTTTTTTTCTCTCTTCCTATCTCAAGAAGAGATCTTATAAATATTCCTTCTTGCTTTGTTCTATTGAGGTTATTTTTTAACAAAATTTTTATTAACTTTTTCATATTAAATTTGATGTTATTTAGATAAGTTAAATTTTGCTTGATATATTTTTTATAATAAAATAAATTAATTTCATTAAAAAAAATTCAAAATAATAATATCCAAATATAATATATATTCATCCGCGAGTTTAGGACTAGTATGAAAATAAGCATAAAGTTGCTTTCACTGAACTAATATATCAGTATTATCCATTAAAAAGTAAAGCAAAAATAACAAAGGGAAAGAAAAACATCATTTGAAAGTAGCCCACTTTTAGCGACTATGAGAGTCCCACCATTCTATTCTTGGTTGTTGTAGGTGGAAAATGCTTTTTCCATTGGTCATTAGGTCTATATTCTTTCTTTCAAAATCTTCCAATCAATTTTCTCAACAACATTTTGTCTTTTCATCTTTCCTTTTTTTTTTTTCTTAAAATTATAATACACAATCAATTTTGTCAATAATAAATCATAAATTAATATAGACATTAATTGAACTTGAAACTTTTTTAATTCAAATTTTGGTTTTACAGAATCATAAAAGAGTCGAGTTAATTTAAATTCGAATTATTTATTAAAAAAGTTTAATAATTAAACTCAAATTTCACAGATTAAATTCATATGACTTTTTTTTTATTTTGCTTTGATTAGTGTCGGTTAATACCATTTTGATCACACATAATTACTGTTTGAATGCGGTTGAAAAGAAAATTGCACGCGAAATAAATGAAAAAGAAAAATATTAGTAATTCATTTATTGAGTAGTTTAGTTCATCAATTAACAAAAAAACCAATACTAGAAGTGACTATAAGAATCGCATGAATGACGGCAACTGGCAACAAGGCAGAAGCTTTGCGCCACTCTTCTTTCTACTCCAGTCTCCAGAAAGACGGACCCCTCATCGCGCTGACACGTGACGCTTTTAATTTCCTGCTCCTGCAAAAAGCCAAAAAGTAGTACTACTCTTTCTCTCACCATTAACTGTCATTGATGCTTCTTCTTCTCGTCCTCTGCCTCCACCACCACCACCACCACCACTACTTCCATAATTCACTATCTCCTCTAACTCAGTCTCCTCCTCCACTGCTCTCTTCTTTTCTCTTCTCTTCCACCTAATTCTGTAACAAATTCTCAAAAACGCAACTTCCCTGTTTTTTCTTTTGAAGTTATTTGCTTAGAATGGAAGCTTTTCTCTACATACAGTCAATTATATCTCAGATCTTTTTCCACATTCTTTAGTTTTTTCTTTTAGGTCTAATTCCTATAATTTACTCAGCCATGCACGGCTACAGCCGCCTTGGCAACGGCCGCTCCGTCACTGCCACCACGACGCCTTCCCCTCCTTCCTCTCCCCGGCTTCGTCACGGCCGGGGCAAGACAGGTGGGACTGGTGGCGGTTTTGGCGGAGTTGGAGGTGTCGGCGGCGGCGGCAGTCGTAGTTCCAAGCAGAATTTGGTGGAGAGGCTAATATTTATACTTGTATCTGTGGTTTTTAGACGAAGAGGAGTGCTTTTGTTTGCGCCTTTGATGTACATTTCAGGAATGTTGTTATATATGGGATCTTTGAATTTTGATGTTGATTTAAATTTAAAGAGTGGCGGCGTTGTTGTACGGAAACGTCCTCCGCCTGGGTCGGTGTATCGAAGTCCGCAGGTTTTTGAGAAGCTATGGCCCTATATGGAGACTGAGAGCAATGGGAGCAACAATGCGGTACTCTTTTTAGCTTGTTTTAGCTACTAAAGTTGAGCTCTTTACTTCTGTTAAAGTTTTTTTCTTTCCTTTTTTTTTTTCTTTTTTTTTTTTTCCTTCAGAAAAACCATTTTTCTTCAGATATGTTGTTTGGCTACATAGAATTTCATTGTCCGCATCACTGATGGTTAATGAGAATTTTTAAATTTTTGGCTACCCATTTTTGTTCTCCTGTTTTGATGTGAATTTATCTATAGGTAGGTGTCATGATAAATTACTGAATGATAAATTTGTTACTGTATATAAGAAGTGGGAATCCCTATGAGCATATGACTAATGTAGTGATAGTGAGAAGTAAATATGTCACATTGCATTGAGTTTATGATGTATGTATAGTATCAAACAAGAAAATAAGAGAAAGATGAGAAGTACAGGAAAGGAAAGAGAAGAAGAGAAGAATAGGTTTTGAGTCAAAAGAGAGGAGAAAAGAGAGATGATTGAGTGAAAGAATAAGGAAGAAATACAAAAAGAAATAAACATGGGAAGAGTGAGAAGAATTTGAATCTTTTCAATTATGTTTGGTGGAGGCTATTTGGTTTGGTTGTTTTTTGTTGTTTGTTTTTTCCCAACTGTATTTTATTATTAGTTAATAACTTAAACAGAAAAAAACAGGTTTCCACAATATGTAAAAATCACAAGAATTGGTTTTTGCTTATTTTTTCAACTTGTTTTCCTACTTACAACTTTTCACTACAGAAACACAAATTAAAACAGAAAAACAGAAGTTATATGAAACAGGCCCTTAATTATTGTCAAAGCTTGCTACAGCATAGCAGAAACCTGTGTGTAATTACACAAATGGAAGCCTAAGTAAAATAATAATGCTTAGTAATGACCAAAATAAATATCAGAAATCTATCTCTTTATTGATATCTATTATGATCCTCTTCTCTAAGGACTCTGCTTAAGAGGAAACTTGTGAGGTTGGGAATTGCAAAATGATAATGGAAACAACTTGGTGATCAGAGCAACTAATGCCAAACTCAAGTTCTCTAACTGGATCTTTGTGCTAAAGTGGTAGATTCTTTCTACTAGGTGCTTCAGGGAAAACTATCTCGAACTTAATGTCTACTCGTGAGAATACAAGCATCTTCTCTCTTCTATAGCAGTGAAAAATGCATTTGATGCCATT
Organism: Jatropha curcas; assembly: GCF_041381405.1. NCBI lineage: Eukaryota > Viridiplantae > Streptophyta > Magnoliopsida > Malpighiales > Euphorbiaceae > Jatropha > Jatropha curcas. The sequence goes on from NC_143159.1 coordinate 22,335,453, forward strand.
GACGTAAATAGCATTATCCTCATCTTTTTTCTCAGGCTCCTCTAGTGTTTTAGCTATCTGGTCAACATTCTCATTCCTAATAGACTCTCTTTTCTTGTGGTCAGGGGTCAAGTTGCTCTAGAGATACTAGATGTAGTAAGAAACTTGTATGGCACTTTTAGTACTCGATGATGGATTTTACTTTGATGAGAGTTGCAACTGAGTACTCCTGTCCTAACACTCAAGGTTAGAATAAGATTTTGGTCTGGATTTTTACTAGGAGTAGATGTGGTGATTCTGCTAGACTGGTCCAAGGATAAGTATTACCGTCTCACTCGTTGTTGGTGGAAAGCATAAACTACTTCTCTGTCAATTTTTCTTTTTTGATTTTTCCTTGGAAGCTTCCTTTCCCCCATATGTAGAGTAACCTGGGGAGACCAAGATGGGATGGAGCAGGGGGAGAAAGAATGTAGAAAGAAACTTGAAGAGGGGAAATTTTGAATATTCAATCAACTAATTTTATGTTAATTCTTGTCTCCAAAATGACAAAAAGTTTGTAAATTTGCACATGGAGTACTATAATGAACTCATTTAATTAAAGGGATGAATAACAGAAAACAAATCCAAATAAAATTCCTAATACAAATTTATTATGAGTCTCATTACTAGTCATTACGAGAGAAATTAAGATATGGCTAATCTATGTAATGATGCACCATCTGGTCGCGAAATGATATCAATTTCTGATATTTCTCATTTCTCAAGATTCTTAAAGCAGTATGTTCTTCTGTGCGCTGTTTATTTACATTAATTTAAGTTTTATTTTTCTTGTCTTTTCCTCCTGCAAAATAATTCTTTCTACAACTGATCCAAACCAAATCTTGCAGTTGATGACAGCTTGGGATCCAAAGCTGCGTAATGGCTGGAAACCTTGTGGCAATGGCAACAACGAGACATCCGAAGCAGGTTTTATTTTTTGTATAACAAACATGGCCTACTTAAGAATGATATTGGTTGGAAAAATAGGATAATATCTCAAAATTGATTAGCAATAATTTCAAAATTAAAATTTTCATATGAAAACATTTATATTTATGGCCCACTCGGACCTGCCAATTACAAGAACTCACTGTCCAGATATTTTGTCTTTTTATCAATGTTTGGAGTGTACTCTGTGCATATCCTGTGGTCTTATGTGATCTTCCTTGTTATCCTGAACCTTGAACAATTAGTGTTTTCACGTTAGTGTCTAAAGAAGCAAAACTGATGTGTAGTTGCATATACGTATGTTGTCGTTACCAATGTTAATTTTATTTGCCTGGCATTTTATTATGCTTGCTGATGGATTTTAGGTTGCTAATGGCTCTTATTTCTCCTTTTGTCAATTTATGGTTCTCAGAATTGCCAAAGTCTAATGGTTTTCTCATAATCGAAGCCAATGGTGGGTTGAATCAACAACGTCTATCGGTATGTTTCATCTTTCAAAGTTGGTCTTTTGCTGTTGACAATTAACAGATGCACTTTAATATGCCTGTTATGGAATTGTTAATGAGAAGATGTATTTGTGCATCTGTTTGTTAGAAAATTTTAACTTAATCGCTGCTTCTAACATATTAATGGACGTATGAGTGATGCATTTTTCCAATACAGAAATCAAACTACATTGATCCTAAGATTCTCACAAACAAATGACTGATGCTTGATATGTAATCATATAAAAATCTATGATGGTAGACATGTTTTTTGCTTCCTTATTGTCCCAAATAAATTAATTAGGATTTTGACAGTTGCATATTTTAAATATGTGTTATTATAGCTGTTCCAAGTAATCAGTGTTTTGAAAAGCATTAACAAGGCTCAAATTGAAGTGTACCACATAAGGCCAAGTTAGCTCAAATGCCTTTGAGGTTTGTGGTAAGTTTTATCCTTCAGGAGCTATGCATCATCTTGGCAGCTTCGAGTGATGTATGTGCTCACTACTTAACCATAACATTAGTCTTGTGTTTTGAATAATTTGGTTTGACTTCTGTTATTAGTTCAAAGACAAGTATTAAAATAGTATAGCCTGCTATTTCTTTTTTTTTTTTCTTCTTTTTTGAAATCTATTAATATTAATGGGCTCTGAAAGGGTTATATGAACATATATACCAGCAGAAGTCTGATATGAAATACTGATATTACCAAGCACTTCATATAGGCCATATGTTATGGTCCCGAGTTTGTGATCCGGTTAGGCATTGATTAACACAAAAATCAGATTCTGAGTTAGGTAGAAATCTGAATTTGTTAGCATTATGCCTTTCCCACCTGTGGTTGCTGGTTTAAGGACTCATTAAGATTCAATCTCATAACAAGAAACAAGAATTTTTGAAGAAAATAACAACACCTTTAGATTCCATGTTCAAAATAAATAAATATTCAGTTTACAAGGAAACAAAATAACCACAGACTATCCTGTAATTGCACCCATTATGAAGCCACTAAAACTGAAAATACAAACACAAACCTAAAACAAATAATTTAATATTACATACATATAAACTGAAATAAGATAAACAGACACGTCCAAGTCTCACTTTCTTCCTTCTTTTTTCTCACCATGCATATACCTACTGTCAACCCTTATTCCAACAGCTGCACTAGTTTTTTTCCTTTGTCTGCTGCTGGTCTTGGACTATACCATCATAACTCTGCTTGAAAAGCAATGTATTTGTTCAACTACTCTTCTGTTTCTGTTCTTATTCTTGTTTTCCTGGATACAGATATGTGATGCAGTTGCTGTGGCAGGACTACTAAATGCTACTCTTGTCATTCCAATTTTTCATTTAAACAGTGTTTGGCAAGATTCCAGGTGATTCTTGTTATTGTTGCTGGAATTGTTATTATGTCAATAAGATGCAGCTTGTATTGGAGATTGTGTCAATGTTGATTATCATCACAATTTTTTGTTTGTCTCTATACATTCAATTGACTCTAAACAGTTGCTGATTAGTTTAAAAGCTTTAAGTCATATTGTGTTTCATTCAGGTTAGACAAGTTCCTATCATCTCACACTTGAGTTTCTCACTATGGTTTTTTGTGGTTTCCAAAATTACTGTTCGTTGTAGCCTCTGAATATTGATAGCTTGCTGAAGAAATTATAAAGGAAAGAATATGTTGTATTTCTTTCTATTGTATTATCTTTTTCAACCTCTACTCCACTATATATATACAAAAAATTGTTCCAATATAGGAAGTAATCTAAATAGGAATAAACCTAAACTAGGAAACACAATATTTACTCTAATTAGAAATAAACCTAAACTAGGAAACACAATATTTACTTTAATCACAAAGATTTCAACACTCCCCCTTAAGTTGGTGCATAGATATTACTCATGCCCAACTTGCAAACTAAAGGATGAAACAACTTGCTATGCAAACCCTTTGTGAAAACATCAGCTAGTTGCTCTTTTGAAGCTATATAGCAGACATTTATAAAACCTTCAACTATCTTCTCTTTTATAAAGTGACAATCAATTTCTATGTGCTTAGTTCGATCATGCTGGACTGGATTGTTCATAATACTGATGGCTGCTTTACTATCACAAAACAAGGATATATTTGTTGTTTCAACCAACTTTGACTCTTCCATTAATCTGCTCAACCATAGAAGTTCATAGATTCCTTGTGCCATAGCTCTATATTCAGCTTCTGCACTGGACCTTGCAACAACAGCTTGCTTCTTGCTTCTCCATGTGACCAGGTTTCCTCCAACAAAAACACAATAACCTGAGGTTGATCTCCTGTCATCAAGGGAACCAGCCCAATCTGCATCTGTATAGCCTGTTATTGTTAAATGGCCATTTTTAGAAAATAAAAGTCTTCTACCTGGAGCTGATTTTAAATATCTTAGAATCCAATGCACTGTTTCTAAGTGAGACTCCCGAGGGTCATGCATGTACTGACTCACTAAACTTACAGCATAGGCAATATCTGGTCTAGTATGGGCAAGGTAAATCAACCTCCTGACCAATCTCTGATACCTGCCAACATCAACTGAGCTTCTCACTCCAGCTTGAAGCTTATGATTGGCTTTAATAGGTGATTTTGCAGGTTTACATCCCAACATACCAGCTTCTTTAAGGAGATCAAGGATGTACTTTCTCTGAGAAATAAAAATCCCTTTTTCTGACCTAACAACTTCTATCCGAAGGAAATATCTCAACTTTCCCAAATCTTTAATCTCAAACTCCCTGGCTAACAAATTTCTCAAGTGAGTCATTTCTTCTTCATTATTTCCAGTCATCACTATATCATCAACATAAACAATAAGCAATGTGATCTTACCTTCATGATGTTTAATGAACAAAGTATGATCAACATCGCTATGAATATACCCAAAAGAAAGCATAGCTTTACTAAACCTTTCAAACCATGCTCTTGGTGATTGTTTCAGCCCATATAATGACTTCTTTAGCTTGCAAACTTTTCCTCTAGTTTTGTCATCATCAAATCCAGGAGGAATCTCCATATACACCTCTTCTTTCAAATCACTATGTAGAAAAACATTTTTAATGTCAAATTGATGTAACTCCCAGTCAAGATACTGCACAAGACAACAAAATTCTGATTGTGTTCATCTTGGCTACAGGGGCAAATGTTTCTTGATAATCAACTCATAGGTCTGACTGAATCCTCTGGCTGCCAATCTAGCCCTGTACCTCTCAATTGAACCATCTGCCCTATGTTTAACTGTGAATACCCATTTACATCCAACTAGCTTCTTTCCTGGTGGAGGAGTTACAAGATCCCATGTCTCGTTTTTTGCCAAAGCTCTCATCTCCTCAACTATTGCAGCCTTCCATTTTGAGTCCTGTAATGCCTCTTGCCAATCCTGCGGTATAGAAACAGAAGAAACAGACAAAACAAAGGCTCTATAGGAAGAGACAAAGCATTATAGGAGATAAAATGGGAGATGGGATGTTTAGTGCGTGTTCTAACTCCTTTTCTAAGAGCAAAAGGAATATCAAGGTCATTGTCAGAAGGACTAGAATCAAGATTAGGATCAGAATCAACAGGAATGAAAGAAGACTCACCAAGTTCTTGTTCTTCTGTATCTTCAGGGATTGAAATTGGAGAGGACAATTGATCAGAGGTCTCATGCTCCATGGTTGTATCTGTATTAGTCCGCCGTGTGTAGGTTTTCAAATCAGGTCTATCCAATCTTCCTAAAGGTTTGGGTGGTTGTTCTCTCTTACTATTTATGTCTACACGAATCTCCCCCTGGAAAGAAATGTCATCCATCACCTCTTCCATCTGATATTTCTCCCCATGAAGAGGTGACTGGGAAGGAAAATAAGATTCAAACTCCTGAAAGGTAACATCTATAATCACAAAGTATTTTTTAGAAGAAGGATGATAGCACTTATATCCTTTTTGAGTAGTAGAGCAACCAACAAACACACTTCAAGGCTCTAAGATCTAATTTGCTTAGACCATTCTGATGAATAAAGCAAACACAACCAAAGACTTTAAGGGGTACAACATAAGAGTTTTTTGTTTGAAGAACCTTTAATGGAGTTTTACAATTTAAAGTACGAAGAGGCATACGATTGATAAGGTAAGCAGCAGTCAAAATAGCATCCCCCCAATATGGTTTGGGAAGATTCATAGTGAACATAAGAGACCTAGCAACCTACTTCCAGTAAATGCCTATTTTACCTTTCCGCTACTCCATTTTGAGAATCTAAATGGGAACGAAAATCTGCATTCATGTATTCAGTACCATTATCAGTTCTTAGGATTTTAACATGCGCATCAAACTGATTTCAAATCATTTTTTATGGAAGTTCTGAAAACACGAAAAAACTTCATTTTTTGTTTTCATCAAATAAACCCAAGTCAATCTAGTGCAACAATCAATAAAGGTCACAAACCATCTATAACCGGAAAGAGAGACAGTTTTAGTAGGACCCCAAATATCAGAATGAATAGTAGCAAAAAGAATCAAATTTTTATTATTAATTGGAGAATAGGAATGCTAGGTGTGTTTGGCAAGTTCACAAGCATCACTTACTAATGAATTAAAATCACATTTAGCTAACAAAGTGGGAAATAAATGTCCTAAAACAAAAAAAGAGGGATGTCCTAATCTCCTATGTCATTGAATAACTTCATGGGAAGGATTTCTAGAAGTTCCTAACAAAGCTTGACTGGTACCCGAATTTGAAAAATGACAAACGTCCAATAGATACAGTCCATTGCGCCAGCTACCACTGCCAATCGTTCTCCTTGTGTTCAGTTCCTGAAATATACAATGAGTAGGGTAAAAAGTTACTTTGCAATTAAGTGCTTTTGTGATTAAGCTAATAGATAACAGATTAATAGGAAGTCTAGGAACATGAAGAACAGGGGAGAGTTTAATATTGGAAGTACAGTCAATATAACCTGTGCCAGCAATCGGTACTAAGGAACCATCTGTAATGCGAATTTTGTCTGTGTCTTGATATCTAGAATATGTGAGGAAATGTTTTATAGAGCATGTTGTATGTTTATTTGCTCCTGAATCTATAACCCAAGAGGGTTTTGCAATTTTTGCAAGAAAGGTAAGAAAAGCATTACCTGAATTAACAAAATTAGAGGCTGCAAGTTAAGGACGAATCAAGCTGTGACGACAATCGTTTCAGGGACTGAATCTCCTTATCAGAAAAGCTTCCAGCAGTAGATGGTTCCTCAGATAAAGCTCCACTATCAAATATGTGTGCCTGTGGTCTAGAAGAACTAATCCGCTTCCCTCCACGCCCTTTAGTTGGGCGCCCATGTAAATTCTAGCAGAACTCCTTAGTGTGACTATTCTTACCGCAATAGTCACAAAATAATTGATCTCTATCTGAAGAACTGCTCTTTGCAGCCTGGATATGTTCTCTTGCAGAATTAGCAATCAACCTTGCTTTATCAATTGTAGATCTGTGAACCATAGCTTTCCTCCTAGTCTCCTCTTGCTGTACATATGAGTATGCTTGTCGTAAGGATGGAAAAGGATCTCGTCCAAGAACTTGGACTCGAATCTGATCATACTCGTTATTTAGGCCAGCCAGAAAATCATACACACGTTCTACTTGAATCAACTTTTGAACTTGAGTCGCATCATCAATACATCTTGCTTGAAAGTCTTGATAATAATCCAGTTCTTGCCATAACCCACTAAGTTCAGCAAAATACTGAGCGATAGTCAGATCTGCCTGCTTGGTTTCATGAACTTTTTGTTGCAATTCATACCTCTGAGCATAGTTTCCAGTTTGTGAATACGTCTGTGAAGCGGCATCCCATATCTTCTTAGCTGTATCAAGAAGCAAATATCCTCGGGAAATAGTTGGCTGCATGGAATTTATTAACCAAGACATAATAAGAGAATTCTCGAATTTCCACTTGTTAAAGGCCGGATCTGTCGAAACTGGTTTAGTTGCTCCACCATCAAGGTATCCCTGCAAACCTCTAGCTTCAATAAATAATCAACAAGACCGAGACCAAGCCAGGTAGTTTGTTCCATCTAACTTCACTGGACTAATCTGAAATGAGGGGCTCTCTAAGTGAAAACCCATATCTACCTTCTTTCCGTCACCCATACCGAGTCGAGGTCACCGGAACAAGAATTGTCGACGGAGCTCGCCGGAAACAGCTGCACGCGCTGGCTCGGGAAGAATGGCTAGAATCTTCTAGAGGCGCATGTGCACACGCTCGTTGTCGGACGGCGACGCGGTTTGGACGGAGTGCCGATCGGCGGTCGCTTTTCCTTCTGAGCCGGGCGGTGACGACCAACTCCCACTCTCGGCGGTACTGTAGATATCTCAAACCACTTTCAAACGGAAACCGTTGCCGAAAAATTCACGACAATGACTCTGATACCATGAAGAAATTAAAAGAAAGAATATGTTGTATTTCTTTCTATTGTATTATCTTTTTCAACCTCTACTCCGCTATATATATACAAAAAACTGTTCCAATATAAGATGTAATCTAAATAGGAATAAACCTAAACTAGGAAACACAATATTTACTCTAATTAGGAATAAAGCTAAACTAGGAAACACAATATTTACTTTAATCACAAAGATTTCAACACTTGCTTTTATAGTGCTAATTTGCTCATTACTTTAAGAATTTACACGCTTAAGTGACTAATTCATTTAAAACTATATTGAATTATTCATGTTTGGTTAGAGAACTTGGGAATAAGTTGTGACTCTTTAGGCATTACAACATGACCCTACTCTCTGTTCTAACAACTTAAAATTACAATACATTAGTGCTTAATTGTTGGGAATTTCAAAAGTTGATACAGTTCCCTGGAGCATTTGTGAATGTAGAAACTCCTTTCACTCTTGTCCAATTCTATCTACTTTTCTAGACAAGGAAAAATCACTAACTTTCACTTCTCTTTTTCTTCTCTCCCTAAGGGCTTTGGAATCCGAGTTCAATAGCGCCTTTCTCTTTGCAGCAAATGTTAGTTTCTGAAACAAGTCCCAGGCAGGTTGAGCTAAGGTTTTGTTGGACAGTGACTAAAGAGAAATAGATAAAATGAACTCTAAACTAAATTGTGGCGGTCATACTTCTCTTCCCTCCATTTCCATTCTTTTGACTTCCTTCCTACCAAATAAAAGTTGAAGGAAAATAAATAAATAAGATAGAATAACCCACAATGTTCATTATTATTGAACTATAACTCATATTTGTTAGAGAAGTAGTTACTTTTCTCCAAGGGACCCCTGTAAAGAGGAGGATCTTCTTGATGTGGGCCACTGACAGCTCAGGGATAATAGTCCTTATTTTGTATAAGGTTTTGGACTTGGTGCTTAATACTGTTTTTGGTGGTGAAAAAGCAATAGGTATGGACATAGGCACATTTGTCGAGCCATGTGAAATTCTCGTGTTTGTTTTTTTCCTTCCTTTTCTAATTTGTGTGTGTGTTACTGGGTTATTTCCGTTAACATTTATATAATTGGATCTCTAGATTGTCGTTTAATTTCAATTACCAAAGGAATTGAAATTTAAGTTCACCGCATAAATACTTTGAAAGAGAACTAGTATTACCAATTCTATCTACACTTTTGTTTCTTGTGTGTATCATTTCATGCTCATCTTGGTTTTAAAGAAGAGGAAATTCGAATATGCCACTTATATATGCGTGAAAGTGAAATGACACATGTAAATCCACTTGGCGTTGGAGAAATGAAACGAAGATAACAATACATAGAAGTGGATTTACATGTGTCATTGCCACTTTCGTGCACATATAAGTGGCAAATTAGAACTTCTTCCTTTAAGATGAAGATGAGCATGAAATGATACACATATGAAGCAAAAGTGTAGAGAGAGTTGGTGATATTATTTTTGTTCTCAAATAACAAAGGTGTGTTTAGTTGATGAACTTAAACTTCATTTCCTTGGTAATTGAAATTAAACAACTTTATTTATTTTCCTTTGAAAGTTCACTAGCTAGTTTCAACTATAAGACATCTTACCATCACCAAAATCTGTCTTACTATTTTCAACACATGATTGAGAACTTCTATGCTGCCTTTCCTGGCTCCTGCTGCTAGGGGTTATTATCAACAGAAGCTTTATATCACAAATAGAATAAAGTCTCATCCATAACTGCATACACATGCGTGTAAAAGTATATATTACAATGCTTTGTGCATCATGGGCTCCAAAGAGGATTAGTTATATTCAGGATTTTCCCTTGAATTGTAAGAGGTTGTTTTCATGGTATGGACCAATAACTTCTGTTGCATTTAATCAACCTTACCATGCACAAATGCTTACTCTTCACGCATGTGCATAATTTTGCGTGTGTGTGTCTCGCTTGTTTTAATCATGACAAATCTTGTAGATCTTTGAAACTAAACAAAATTAAGGCAAAAAGGAAGTCAAGTTGCATGTTAAAACATTACGCATCCTAACTACAGTTTAGTAATATAATTGTGTTGTGTCCCCAAGTAGTACATTTCTCAACTTCTGTGTAAAATTAGGATATCAACCTTTTCCCATAGTTAATATGTTATTTCTTCTTTGAAATATAGGATTCCTTCATTACTTTCATTCTTCCATATTAAACATATCAGAATAAATTTGTATGGATATTTGGAAGATTATCTTTGTCCTTTTCTCTCTATCACAGCAAATTCGGAGACATATTTGATGAAGAATTCTTTATACATGCTCTTAAGAATGATGTGGATGTGATTCATGAACTCCCAAGGGATGTACTTGAGCAGTTTGACAATAATATAAGCAGTATTATAAATTTGAGAGTAAAAGCTTGGTCCAGTCCAACCTACTATCTTCAGAAGGTGCTTCCAAAGCTGATACAGATGCGGTATGTAGTTCTATATTTCTTTTATATCAGTATGACTGCTGGTCCCTGTGTCTGAAGAAACAAGATTGTTTATGATGAGTTCTATTTATATGGCATGTATTTTACTTAATTTAATCACTGGTGCTGTTTATTGTTCTTAATTCTTATACAAAATGCTACCATCTTTAGATACTAGGAGATTGTGGATGAAATTGAGTTGGCTTTATTGTGTAACTTCCTTTAAGAGGCATCTTTTTTTTTTTTCTTTAGACCCTGACCCGTTGCATATTTCTAAATTAGCATCTAAATTTGTTATGATTATGTTAAGCCATGTAGATTCTAATACTAACCTTATTCAAATAAAAAATATGTAATTAATGACATTGGTGCTAAAACCTCCAAACAGAAAGTTTAAACTGATAGTGGAGACGTTATTATGTAAATAAATGTACCAAACGTTATGCTTAACTAGTCTGGAATTACTCGATTTCCCTCTCATAAATAGGCCTATCAGAATCACATTTAACAGAAAGTACTTGATAATAATGATGGCAAATGAGCATATCAATTAGAATCGTGAGATGTTAAGTTAGGAGTTGGTATTACTCGTGCAAGTTTATGGACATTTATTTTATTTTAATATTGATTTTTTTAAACCTTTATTAATAAATCTTGAAAAAACAAAAAAGAATATGGATCCTGAATGTATTCGTGGAGGATGTGGGAAGGAGCCTGTTTTCAACTTTTAATTCCATTCTGCATGATGAATGATGATCCACATCCAAATTTCCTCTTCTCCAGTCATCATTCAATTGATTGCATTTCCATTTCCTTGGAAAGCTAAATGATAGAGAGACAAGCCATTCTTTTAAAGAAGGATAACACATGAAAATTAGCATGTTTTGCTAATACTGTTATGATCTGGTAGCATGTTGTGCTAATACTGTTATGATCTGTTACATTTAGTTGGAAAGAAATGCCAGGACTTCTAGGAATGAAGTTTCGTCTTTGCAGTATTTTTGGATAAGGTTTCTGCTAAATCTTATATCCAATAAATTAAACAGCTTTGCTATGTTAATGTGCCTTTTTTCCATTTGTTTCTTGATATTATTTAGAGAAGAATGCCTTATTCTCCTTTTTTTCCATCTGTTAATCTGTTTCTTGCTTGTTATATATGTGTAAAAACTAGAGGATTAGCATCGAAAGATGGAACAAGTACGTGGTTCAATACAAGACTGCCTTACCCACAAGTGTAATGTAACACACTTACATTTAAGATAAAATAAATAACGAACTTTAGAGACACCAGTCCAGCATGAGAAGAAGTGGATTCAAGTACTAGGAGAGAAGCAGAATGGTTTCCCTAGAATTTGTGGATTCAATTGGTAAAGGAGGTTTATCTCAGTAGTTAGTAGAACGTATGACCTCTGAAATAGCTGAATCAAGGTGAATGATTTGTCTAACAGAAACAACTAGATTGGGATTAAGGTTAGTTGAGTTGAGTTAACTTATGACAATAAGAACAAATGAGCATAGCCTAATAAATGAGCGTAGTCATGTAACAGCAACGAAGATGAATCTGAAAGGGTTATGTATGCCCTCATGCACCAGTTGAAATTTGAAACAATCAACATAAAAACATAAGCCTTTAGGTTCTTGCATTCTGTGCCTTAGAAGAAATAGATAATTTAGTTATATGCCATATTTTCATTAAGTTATTTAAAAGCTATTGCTCACTGCAATGGTAAAACCACAGGGGCGTAAGTGCAGTTCAGCTCTTGAGAGTAAATGAAGACATATATACTAATAGGATAGAACAATCTCCGAATAATTCTTCCCAGCACACCACCTCTGTTAGGATTATAACTTGGAAGCAAGTATTACCATATGATTTTGGAATTTCCTTCTATTGGTAAAACTTTGCCTTCTAATATATTTGTTAATTTTGAGAAGGCCGTGTAATTTGTGGAAGGATTTGGATTCTCACCGTATTTAGACCATGCATGTGATGTAGCCAGGTCTTGCTAGTGTGTGAACATGCACAAGCATAATAATAATAATAATAATAATAATAATAATAATAATAATATTTACATAAGCACAGAGTAAGAAACACAAGCACATTGAAAGCCAGGGGATGGTGGGGCGTTTGTGTTGTAGCAACATTTCATGGTTGCGCAATCCAATGTGTTTCACTTTGTGCTGAGCATTATGTAGCTTCCAAACCATTGCAACTAATGCTTTTATTTTCATTTTTATGTGCAGTTGTCTAAAGAAATGTTTTTGTTTATCAAGGGCATGTGTTCTAAAAAGGTTTGCTAATTCCATTGTGCAGGGCAGTGCGCATCGCACCTTTCTCCAATAGACTAGCTCATGCAGTTCCTCCAGATATCCAGAGGGTTAGATGCTTAGCCAATTTTGAAGCACTGAGGTTCTCAGAACCTATAAGAACTCTTGCAGAAAAAATGGTTGATCGGATGGTTAAGAATAGCTCACAAAGTGGGGGGAAATATGTCTCGGTGCATCTTCGGTTTGAAATGGTGTTCTACTCATTTCTTCACTTTGAAGGACACACTTCACAATTGATTTGTTTTGCAGCTACTTTTTACCTTATTTCTAAGTGCAATCTTCTTGTTATGGCAGGATATGGTTGCATTTTCATGCTGTGAGTATGATGGTGGGGAGGAAGAGAAGCACGAAATGGATATGGCTCGAGAAAGAGGATGGAGAGGAAAATTTAGGAGAAGAGGCAGAGTAATAAGGCCAGGAGCAAACCGTGTGGACGGAAAATGCCCTTTAACTCCATTAGAGGTAATCCAGAATTCTCTTCCTTAGCAGGTTTTGATGAATAGTTTGCATTTATTATAATGTTCAGTTCATGCTTTGTTGTAGGACCCATCCAGACACTCAGTAAAGTTCCATTCTTTAGAGAATCAATCCGAACTTGTAAAAAACCTGTGCTATGACAGTGTTTTAAGACATCTTATAAACAATTTGCATGCTGTTCTAGAAATATAATGTTACTGTATGAACTCCATCTGATCCTCTTATTACTGATTCTTAAAGAAAAGAGTCTTGACGCTAAGAATCTGCAGAGAAGCAATTCCTAGCTTGCTGTTTAGTAAGAAACAGAAAGAAAATAGAAGAGATAAGAAAGGAATAGAGATTGATTGAAAGAGAGACAGAAGATAGGTAGATATATCATTGACTGTAAAAGTAACAGTATCCTAGCTAATTACATCAATTATGTATTTATAGTAACATTCAACTAATATTTACAATCGAGTCCTAGTTCCTATTGGATTCCTAACACTTGACTATCTAAGAAGTCACTGTTAATAAAAGCTATATGATTCACAGCACAAGAATTCAGGCCGCTAAACAAAGAAAAGAGCAGTGGTGCCTGTGCTGTGAAGAAATAGGACTCTTACTGCAATCAATATAGCCATGTGACTCCATTTTTGTTTTATTCAAGTTATATCTTTTCAGTGGTCGAATTTTTTAGTTATATTTTACTTTGATGTATGACTTATTATATTGACTTGATTTGATGATTACCACTAATTTTGGATTACAAGCTCATATGCCCTTTGAGTGGAAGCACAACATTAGGATTTTGCTTCTATTTCTCTTCTACTAGAGAAAATACTTTAGATAATTGATGTTTCTGTCATATGATCTCTGTGGTTGGTTTTGCAGGTAGGAATGATGCTTAGAGGCATGGGTTTTGATAATACCACCTCAGTATATGTTGCCGCTGGTAATATTTATAAAGCGGAGAAGTTTATGGCTCCACTTAAAAAGATGTTTCCACGTTTAGAAACAAAAGATACAATAGCTACTGCTGAAGAACTTGCTCGATTTAAGGTATCAAGCTGATCATATGTGCATTTCTGTTCAGTATATTTCCCAACTATTATGCAAACTATGAGACGTCATTTGGCTCAAAATGTAAATAGGTAAAGTGGGTTAGGAATAGGTCAACCTTTGTGACACCCAAGTATGTGATGCAGGGACACTTGTCTAGGTTGGCTGCGCTCGATTATACAGTTTGCCTGCACAGTGAAGTCTTTGTCACAACTCAAGGTGGAAATTTTCCCCACTTCTTGATGGGTCACAGGCGTTATTTGAATGGAGGACATGCTAAGACGATCAAACCTGACAAGAGAAAATTGGCCCTCTTATTTGATAAACCCAGTATCAGGTATAATGCAGTTCAATCCTTTTTTTTTTTTGTTATTTTTTATTTTCAAATCTTTATTGAATTCTCCAGTGCCCCTTACTTTATGTAACTGAAACAAAAGAAGAAAATGTCTGTTGTCAAGCATTACACTTACCATTGATTGCATTTACATTTTAAACTCCTCAATTTAGCTTCTTCCTTGCATTTTCTTCTCTCAAATTATATCAGACAAGTTTTTTCTTATACTCATGCCTGCAAAAAATAAAAAATTATACCTATTGAAAATAAGACCTGCTTGATATACTGCAGCATTTCATTTACTTGTAGGTGTTCTAATAATCTTTTATCATGGGTATATCTTAATCATGTTAAAGGTCTTCAGAGCACAAACTTATATAACTGTTGATCAGCTTGAAAAGTTGCAATTTTTAAGCTTTATGGGTCCTTTGACTCTGCTTCATTGCATACTGGGAAAATGACCAACATATTATTCACTGGGAACAAAAATGAAACACCAAATAATTGGAATTACAATGTAGAAGGGAGAGAGCCGGACAAAAGAGTCGCACTTTTTGACCATGCCTTCTCACCATATTAAGGTTTAACTACTATAAACAACTATGGTGATCTATAATCTGATTAATAAAACTTGAGGGAGATGGGCAGTCTTAATTTACTCGAGGTTGTACCTGGTGTCTTTTGAATGAAAAGTTCCTGGAAGCTGCGTATTGTATTTTGGTAGATATAGGAGGGCCTGACATTTTGAGCTAAAAGGGATTTAAGATCCTTTTTCTTTTCTCCTTGTGCTCCTAGTCATTGGTAATTGATAAAACCTTAATTCACCCAACGTGATGGTTGTTAATGACACTCTTCCATGACAAATACTGGACAAAGAAGCTAATGTTACGGCAGGGATAGAGCAGCTAATCGATGTGATTTGCTGACGTACTTGTGCATATGCATTTATTTACTACTCTTATTCACAGATACATATGCATATATGCAACCCTATAAAAGATGTGAATTCTTGATTATTTAAAATGGTCAACGCATTGAATAATGTAAGCTCTGTTCATATTTGTGAAATTGGTATCTTTATTACCCCATTTTCTTGCTTTTTCTGTACTATGGTTCTAACTGCATACTTGGTATTGCAAGAATTTTTCCCTTTATCTGACTTATCTCTTATGCTCGTATGCCATTGGATTTGATGTTTCTGAACTTTCTGTGCATGTGAAGCCAAATTGTTCTTTGCAGTTCAGTTGTCTGCGTTCTGTTCATTGCAAAGTATCTTGGCATTGCATCAAATTGTACTGGCTTGATAGTAGCCAAAGTAAACTTGTGCTAAATCCAAACTGTACATCTTAATTATGTCTATTCATTTGTATATTATCGATCATAACAAGCATATTTTAACAATTATCTGCTTCTGATTAATGTTATGCAGATGGGAAGTCTTCAAGCGACAGATGAAAGATATGCTTCGCCACAGTGATCACAAAGGGTCTGAATTGAGAAAGCCCAGTGGATCACTTTACACATTTCCAATGCCTGATTGCATGTGTAAACCACCTGAAGCAAGAGCTAAAGACAATAGCACATTGATACTTAATTCTAAGCTTTTAGCTAGATGATAGTTTCTGGAGTTACAAAATATAGTATTTACACGCTGTAATTTTTAATGTACAATTAAAATGTCTAAGCAGGAAAAAGTGTACCTTTAGATTTAATTCTTTCATTAGGGATTTGAGGGGAGAACTTTATAGGTTTATTCTTTGAGGTTCATTGACTCAGCTATAGTTGGAATACTGTTCTCAAAAATCACTGTAAATGATGCATTTAGAAATTGTACAATATGTTATATGATGTAAAATTTTGAATGCCATCCCGCAATTTATTGTATTCTCTAGCTAAGCTTTTTCCTTGCTGCTATGATTATCCAATATTTAGCACTCTTCATTAACTCCAAAATAGCGTCTATTCTTCACTATATGATAAAGGTGGCATAAAATCTTTAGGTATGGATTAGACATTTTTGGCTGTGAGTTGGCTGGAAAGATTATTCAATTTCTGTGTCTGACACCACACAACTAGACAGTTGTTGGAAAGCTGTTTTTGTCCTTTGATTTTCTTTTTAAATTTCATTTAGGAAAAGACATTTATGAGGTGGAATACTTTCACAAAAGGTGAGTGAGTTGGTTTTTATTTATATTTAATTAATAAACCCATTTTCTACTGCTAGATATGCACTCCTCTTATTGTGACACTCACGCGCTTATTCCACTGTGATGACTTAATAATTGGGTTATTCCACTGTGATGACTTAATAATTGGGTACACATCATACAATGTGAATGCGAGGAGTGAAAAGTTTTGACCACGAGAGTTTTCATCAATTCAGTAAGTCAAGGGGAGAATTTTCTTATTATGGAGTCTGCAGTATTATTTTGACCTACTGAGCATCCAACCGAATAAAAAAAAGAGTTATAGATATATTTATAGTTGTGCAGTTTATTATACTAAAAGGAATCCTAAGGCAAACAAACAAACACTAATAAGTATGAATGATAGAACAGAGAAGACCCAAGCTTCATGTAATTAAGGCAAAGGTGGCAAGTAGTTTTCAAATCAAAATTAGTGGAAGGTTGAATATGTTCATGAAGAATCTTGCAAAATTTTAGGGTTTCATCAAACAAGCTATTTTACTGTTTGATAGTGAAAGGTTTCCATATATATCCACTTTAATAATTTCTTTTCTTTCCCACTTTTTATCTTGCTATTGGAAGAAAAGTCTCTTTTCAAGTACGAAGATAATGGTGTCACATCATGATCCGAGTGCTGTATTTTCAGTTTTTCACTAAAATGAAAGAGAAAACAAACAAGTTAAAATCTATGGTGGTCAAGGTTTTTAGTTTGTATCAGTTTTTGCTACCTAAAATATGAAATTGGAACTGTCGGTTGAACGGACAGTCGGCTCAATTAGGACAGAAATCAAAATTGTCGGGTTTCAAATCGTCTTAAAACCGGAAGAACTGATTCTGAATCTCATTAACCCAAAATCACCAGTTCATTAAATCAGAATTAGCAATTCGATGAACTGGTTATGTCTTTTCTTTCTTCTTACAGAAAACAACTAAAGGCAATCTCTCTCTTTCGGAGGTTACATAAATTCGCTTTTATATTTTTTATAAAAATTCACAGTACTCTCAACTTTTAATTTGACACGTTGAATATATTAATTTATAAAATTTTATATATTAAATACTTCAATTTGATTTATTAAATATTTTAATTTGTAAAATACATTGATTAAATATTTATTAGAAAATTGAAACATGTCAATATTATTATCTTAGAACCGGATAGTTTAAACATGTAAATATTATTTTAGGTATAAAAGCTAAAATCTCTTAAAATTCAAAGAGGCACAAAGTTTTTGTTATAATCAAAATTTAGAAGTTAAATTATATATTGGGTCAAATTTATGGTGAATGATTTAGTCACTTGTAGGAATCTAAGATTACCATTTCACATCAGAATATCTAAACCCCACACAATATTACTTTGATTGACCCGTGAAGATTGTGTTAGATGTGGGAATCTATGTCTATAAAGAGAATATATAGAGAGAGAGAGAGAGAGAGAGACCAAAGCCACGTAAAGGTATCAAATAAAAACTTTTATGTGAAATTTTCTTTTTCAGGCAATTATAAAAGAGAAATATAAGTCTATGGATGAAATTACAAGTTTAACTACTGCAATTTTAGTTTAAGATGTCCATTATAAAGGAAAAGAATAATCAATTTTTTTTTCTTTTCTGGTAAAATCACAACAAAATGATTGAACTTGAAAGGAGCTTACAATTTTTTTCTAAAGTTTTAAAATTGATTCGTTTAACTTAATTATATTATAGGGTATAGTTTTTTTTTTTTTAAAATATACATCACATTTTTTTTTATTATTTTAGAATCCAAATGCTAGTATGATCAACCAAATAAGAGTAATTAGTCTAATTAATAAAGATGGGAATTCACATTTTTTATTATTTAAAGTTTTAACATCACAGTGGACTACTTCGAAAATATTATTCTTAAATGCATTGTCAATATAGGAAAATGGACCTTTAAAATCATTATAAAAGAAATTTAATCTCGAAGCATGCATATTAATTAGCAAAAATTTTTTCCAATGATAAGTAGTTATACGTGAAAATAAAGGTAATAAACTCAAATGGAAATAGTTCAGTGACAAGAGCATTTACAGGATTAATCATCATAGTTTAAATTTATGAGTTTGATTTTTTGTAATGCGTGCATAGTTTTTTTATTTTTTTTCTTTCAAGTTTTGTAGCATGCACACGAAGGCGTAGTTTTTTTACGAAATATGTATATAAAAGCATAAATTAATGTTAAGTGTGTGTACGACTTGCTGAATTCCTTATCCTAAATATAAAGAAAAAAAAATTTACGAAATAATTACGGTGGATGTCCATTATGTCCATCATTATCTCCTAACTATTGTTAGGAAATAAATTAGTGGACGTATATCATAAACCACTATAATTACTCAATTACGTAATGGTGTTTATCTTAATTATTATATCTTTATCTTTATAATTTGAGAGTTTGTAAGTAGCCGTTCATACAAATGAATAAAATGCCTATTTCATTTCTGAGGCTGTTCCTAGGTTGATTTGGTTTGATTTAGACACAATAATAGAGTCAAACTTAAAATCGCAGTTCGAAAAAAAAAAAAAAAAAAAAAAAAAAACCAGAACAAACCACTAAAAATATCTAATCAAATGAAACTTTTAATAGCAGTTTGGTTTGACGGTTCGGGTGGTTTGAAAGAAAACGTTCTCATTATTCTAGTTAACAAGTAAAAAAAAAAAAAAAAAACGTTATTATAAATATGAACAATAAATTAATACAAATTATCGTTATACTAAATATGAAAAATAAATTAATACAAATTATGATATAAAATATACATGATTTTAGGTAGATGTTGAAAATTTTTAAATTAAATTTTTATACGTTTATTATGATTATAATATAAAAAGATTATATAATCAATATGATGTTTATTAAGCAATTATAAATATAAAATTCGAATTTTGATTTATTTATACATTTATTACAAGCCTTGCTTACATATATTTTTTTTAGATAACTAATCTTTTGTATGACATGCGTTGTACGTTAACTATATTCGATATATACTCATTTTTTATTTATATAATATTAAAGTATAAGTTTTATTTAGATAAAAATAAATTTAAGTGATTACTTTGTATCGCTACTTGCAATATGCTATTTTTTATGTACTTAATTCTATTTTTGTATAATAAAGTGATATCAGAATAAAGTACAATCCAATCCATAAACCTAATACTTTATCCCTAATTTATAAATGCAAGTTTTAAAATCCTAATAGGTGCCTAAGAAGAAAATGAAGCCATCACTCAATCTCCAACACCCTGCCTTCAACTCCAAATCAATATCTACATACAATTATAATGAAACTAATACTCCCTCCATCCCATTTTATTAGCATGGTTTGATAAAATAGACATATTGAGAATTTAGTCAATAAAAGTTATTTTGCTATTCTTTACCCTTAATAACTCATTTAAGAATTATATTTATATTGTGGAAGAATTAAAATAGAAGCTACAAGAAATACAAATGAAAATATCGTTAATGAAGATTGTGATAGCAATGTATCGACTTTTGCAACAACTGAGAAAGGGATCAAAGCCAAAAAAGAGTAGAATTGAGAATATATCAACTTTGTCCAAAACAATTGGAGAGTCGGCAACAAACATTGATAATGAGATTGAAAAAGTGATTGATAGGCTTAGTTGAGCATTAGAAGATGTTAAAACTGTCGAAATAATCAAATAGTGTAGTGACAAAGTTACTGAGTCTCAGTATATCTGAAAGGCATAATAGGGCTACTCAAAAATTAGTTATAGTCGTGGGCTAACCCACGTCTTCTTCATAATTTCGATGAACAGATAGAAGCATTTGTGAAGGCATTGTTTAATGGAGGTATTTGAATTCATCTATTAGGTATAGGAATATCATTTGTTTCAACACCATTTTTAAACAATCAATTCAGTTGTATGATCTATCCAAAACTCTGCCTTCGAATCTGCTAAAAAAAAAAAAAAAAAAAAAAAAAAAATCTACAATCGAGTGCATATTTATTTATATAATTCATTTTGATTAGAGTTAAACAATTTTTTGCTCTTATTCTTTTTGTTGAAATGAACTTCATCAAGATATTTTACTAACCAAAATCCTATCGTGATTTAATGTTAATTCTATCATGAGCTTTGCATGATTGGTCGACTGCAGTACCTCTCCGACGACGACACAGCTTGAAAACTCCCTTTCTTTCTCCTCTTCTGGCGGACACAACAGAGAGACGCTGCGATTCCTCTATCGCCAGCGTGGTCCTGTCGTTTTCCGACGAGACTAGCTGAAGGCCAGTCGATTTGGTCCTTTCCCTACCGCTTACAGCTTTGTCGGCCATCGTATCCATAAATTCCAGCCAAGCTATTACTGGCAATGCTGTATTTTGGGATATTGGAACTGTTTCTGGTTATTTTTCCAAAAAATTAGTGGCTAGCTAATCTCATTTTGAATGTTTTCTAATATATTTAATAAATATTGATTATGATTAGAAGGTTTTAATAAAATAAAGCAACTTTTAGTTACTGTCATATAAATTAATTTTGGTAAACATGAACTTATAGTATGAGTTTTAGATAAATTAAGTAAAAGATATAATATAGATGCTTGATCTTTGATCTTGAGAAATATATAATTAAAGGAAAAGGAGTTAGATTGTTTAGAAGTTGGACCTTAATTTTATATGTGTGTTCTTTAAGGAGAAATTAGTTCTTTAATTTAATTTGAGCTAATGGCTATTAAGGACTATAAACCAAAAGAGGAAGTAAATTAAATATTTAGTACTATACGAGTTATTTTGGAAACAGAAAGTAATTTAAGTAAAAGGAAACTTGTTGATGAATAGGTATCAATTATTTTGGAATTAAAATTATATTTTATGAACTAAGATGGTAGTGAATTAAGTTATCTAAAAGATATAATTATTTATTAATAATTTAATTGAAGTATTATTTTTAGTGGCTAATCTTGAATGATATATGAGCGTGTATTGAGATCCAATTGAAGATTTATTTTAATTTATAAGCTAAGAGTTGAATATAAAATTGCTATTTATGGTGGTTGGATATTTCAATTGTTGATTGACCACTGGATGAACTGTGTGAGTAATAATTGATAAGTATATTAAATTTTTAATATTTGAACAAGTGGAAAGTCCTATTCTAAGGGAAATGCTGCAAGAAATTTTGATAGAATTTAGATTAATTATAGCAGTTAAATATCTAAGCAAATATATATTAGATTAATTTTTAAATTTCTTATTAAGGAAAGTCATTTCTCTAATGTAATCTTTCCTTTATATAAATATTTTATCTAGATCGTCCAACTTTGTCTAACGCTCCTAATAGTCAAAATCCAAATTAAAGCTTGCTCTTTCTTCTATCATTGTGGGTAATAATAAATAGTATATACCATCATCTGCATACATGTAACAATCATGCTATACTATATAGATATATACATAATACTTAACCTTTATTTTTTGTACTAATATCATCTTATTGAAATATAGCTACTCATACTATTATCAACCCTATAATTTTAATATTATATTTATACGACTATTAAATAATTATATACATTATAGCAATATCATTATTCATGAGTATTATATATTAATACACCATAATGATATTCTTATGTTGCATATTGATTTATCGATGTGATCTATTATATTGAATAAATTGTTTAGATTACTTGTGATGTGATTATATTGTGCCTTGTTTCTGTGTAGAATTGGGATAAAGTGGGTCACCATGGGATTATGAGGGCGGTCTTAAATACCGTCGGTCGTATATGGGGAAATCAATGCCCCTGTGTGCATCTGATGAAAATGATATGGATGATATAACCACATGGTGGCCTTTTGTTGATAATGGAAAGAAAAGAGAGAATGGAAAAGTAATGAGAGTACTAATCAAATGAGGATTAGATCATTTGGCCATGCATGGGGATCGGCTCCCTGGTGCACACGTATGAGACGACATGCCATGTGTAAGAATGGCTTGTCGAGGGTTTCGGTGATGCTACTGACTAATCTCCACTTGATATGATTATATGAAGGTGATATTGTTGTGGATGTTGATGCCGTGACACGTGCTTGACTAATCATGTGTTCATTATGTAAATTTGGAAAGCATTTTGCGTGATTGTTTGGGCTATGTATTATTTGTTATTATTCACTGAGTTATAAAACTCACTCCTTTCCTTTACTTTTTCCCAAAAGATAGACATTTTATTGATTCAGAAAAGCTTTGCATCCTGCTCCGCAGAGTTACAATAGTAACTTCTACTTTTTGATAATGTTTAAATATACACTATTGTGTGTAAAAAACTTATCCACATCTATTTATTAAACTCCGCAGTTAAGGTGTTTTGTGTTATATTTTATCATGTAAAATTTATTAGTGTGATGTTCGATAAACTTTTGGATTTTCTAATTGTCTATCTAAGAGTACGAATGGACCAATTAGCTCATATTATGAAAGATGTGATTTGTATATGAAATACATGCCCAAGCTATGAATTATTAATTGGGCTAGAAGTATGAATTGACTGTATGACTTACTAATACAATCATTTATGAGTTTATTGTTCCAAGAATCGGCTTAGGCTTACTACGAGCCTCAGGGGTCTTAAACTTACCTGGGCCTTAGTGCTGTTTCGGCATGGTTTAAGCTCGTGACACTTTAAGATCACATCCAATTTACCAAAATGCTTCAAATATGAGCATTTTATCATACTAATATAAGAATGACAAAAATGCCCCTATGTTATTATAGGTCGAAATCATCGTCAAAATGTATCTAAATGAGCTATGTTGTTATAGATAAAAATCATCATCAAAATGTATCTAAATGAGCTCCAAATACCTTAACTGTATTAAATTACTTAACTTCCATCCAACTTATATTGTCATGGGCTCGATGCTTTCCGGCTCACTGCGGGTATCAATTGTTCATGCGACACTAGCAAGCTTTCCAACAAGTCAGCTAGTCAGCCTTCTCGTCCCACAAAGTGAGAATGTTGGCAAAGCAATGAGAGTTTCAAGCTTAAAAGAGCTAGAGACAGACGAGAGGAAAAAGATTCCACTAAGCAATGGAAAACTTTACACTGCGTATAAAGTTAGTGTGTGCTATGCTATACTCCTATGTATCTCTCTATCCATTTCTGCATCTCTATGCCTACAACTATGTGCATTGCACATATATATAGGTGCACCACCGACCTAAATGTGTGGTTGAGGTGTGGCAGCCTACATGTGGTCCTCTAGAAGGTTCTAGACTGGTTTAGTGCCCCCAGCACCGACCTTATTGCTTGCCTAGCGCCCAATCTTGTCTTAACCTCACAATAGGTTTCTTGCCCAACACGCACCAAGACTCCCCTTGTATGCCAAAGGCATGTTTCAAGGCTCAAATGGGTGATTTTGGGGCCAATTTTGAGTTAGAAGCCAATCTACCCATGAGAGGAAGGCCAAAGTCTAAGTCAAGTGGGACTTGGGCTGCCAGGTGTAAGGGCTGGGCGTTACATTGTGCAGGCAGGCCTGGGGCAGGCAACAGGCGTGAGCTGTGCAAGCTGGGTCGAGCTAAGGGCAAGTCATTGGCCAAGGCTGTGAGATGATGTAGAATTATATGTGAAGACTTGCCTTGTTTGTCAACAAGACTAGGTGGAGCAAGCTAGGCCATCAAGACTACTACAGCCCCTACCTATCCCCGAAAGGCCTTGGGAAAGCATCTCAATGGACTTTATCGTTGGCTTTTCAGGAGTCAAAGGACTTGGCAACATCATGGTGGTGGTAGATCGCTTTAGTAAATGTTGTCTTTATCCCTACCCTAGTCAAGTTTAATACGGAAGATGTTGGCAAGTTATTCTTCTGTCATGTAGTCAATTATTAGGGGCTACCAAGGTCCATCATTAGTGATCGAGATGCTCGATTCACTGGAAAGTTTTGGACAGAACTCTTTAAGCTACTGGGCACAAAGCTTAACTTCTCCACCAGCATTCACCCCCAAATCGTTGGGCAAACCGAGAGGGTGAATGCTTTGTTAGAGCTCTACTTGAGGCACTTTGTGAGTGCCAACCAAAGAGATTGGGTTAAGTTGCTAGATGTAAAAGTTAGACCAGCCCATTGTGCCATCCGAATCTAAACAGTACTAGCCCATTATCCTTCTACTGCTAGGAGCGAGAGGTTATCGTTGCTCTGTAAAGCCAACCTGACGCAGTGCCCTCCGCTCTAGGATTCAGATGGTCCAAGCTTTCGCAAGAACCATATGAGACAACTCTCAGCTTGGAATGGGCAGGCTAGAAATTTGCCACATCGAACCCAACCCTTTGCAGCTAAATCAATGTCACATCATCTTTATGCCCCCACTCGGGTCACAAGCCCACGTTACAAGGCTCGGCCATCCTAATATGTATCATGAGCCACCTTTCTTAGTCGAAAGCCAAGGGGAGCCAAGGGGACAAAAGAGTTCTAATGATGCTACATTACATGTATATATAGCCAAAAAGGTCAATAGTAAGAAGGGATTAAGCCAAAGCTCTACAAAGCTTTACTCCGAAGATATGAGGGCCCTTTTCCTATTGAAGCAAGAGTGGAAAAAATGGCTTATAGGGTCACTTTGCCGCCCAACTTGGAGCTACATCCGGTGTTCCATGTGAGCTTCCTCAAGCCATATCACAAAGACATGGAAGATCCTACAGAGGGTAAATCAAAGCGAGCTCCATAGTCGTCAACATCACACACGAGCATGAAGTTGAGGAAATTTGGGCACATCGTGTGTCCCACAAAAGGGAGTCCATCCAAGCCATATTGAGTATTTAATGATATGGAAGGGCTTACCTGATGCCAAGGCTAGCTGGGAACATGAACTTTTCTTATGGCAATTCGACGACAAAATCCTCGCCTACAAGCAAGATGCGATGAGGGCGTCACGTGTTTAACTGGGGGAGAATGTCATTAGCCACCTCTCTTAGCCTAAAGCCAAGGGGGCAAAAGGGTTCTAATGGTGCCCCATTACATGTACATATAGCCAAGAAGGTTAATGGTAAGAAGGGACTAGGCCAATCTCCATTATTCTAGAAGTTTCAGAAGAGACTCCAAGGAAGAGACTCCAAGGAAGAGCCTAGAAACATATGGAACATTCTAGACAAGCCTAGAGAGTACTAGAAGGATCTAGGGAGATCCAAGAGGTTCTACCATAATCTAGAACCCACTAGAAGGTTGGAGCATCATCTGGACATTTCTAGAAAGTTCTAGCAGCATCCAAGCCTACCAAGGGGCCTCTAGAGCCTTCTACCAAAATCTAGGCCAAGACATGACTAGAAAGCTTTTGAAAGAAAGGGCACCAACCTTGCATGCCTATAAATAGCAAACTCAGCCAACTTAGGATAGCATAGAGTGACAAGTGTTTTATGAGAGCCACTACACTTCTCTAACTTGGGCATACCTTTGAATCAAGCTTTGTAACTACTTGTATAACATTTTTGCCACATTAATAGATGGTCTAGCCTTTTGTTATTTGCTTAGAACACATTTGGGTTCCCACCTTATCTTAGCCTTAATTTAAGCACGACCGAGTAAGGAGACAAGCTGACTAGCTACTTGATAGGCCATGTGCTACTGCCGCACGGGGAAACTGCTAGGAGCAGCAAGCAATAATCTCTAAGCCCGTGACAATATTCACTCATATATATATATATACTCATGTACTTCATATAAAAAACTTAAGATATTCTTCACTTTTACTTTGACCTATTGAATACTTTAGCTTATAAAATTATATCCATTAAATACTTCAACTTGTAAAATTATTTTATTGAATACTCGAACTTGTACAATTAGATTGATTAAACAATTATTAGATAGTTGAAAAATGTAAAAATTATTGTTTCAAAAATTATACTACTCACTTATCAAGTGAATATTTTGCACATAATCGCCAAAAACACGAAAAAACTATCACTGTTAGTACGGTGAGAGGTATAATATTATCAAAATTCATAACTTCATGGGCATAATTAATATGTTGCAAATTTAGAATGCCACAAGATATTTTTCATAAAGTACAATGGTAAATTTATGCATTCAACCTTTATATTACATATGTATAAAATGATCATTTTATCCCTGTAGGGTAAATCTAAAATAATTCATCCAACTAACTAAAAACGTCATTTTAACATGTAAATGATCTCAAAAACGTGGGATTTCCAAAAAACAATGTGATTTAGCTATGGCACGAGTAGAATTGACATACAATAATGTTATCCATAGTGCTATAAGCAAAACACCTTTTTCTATAATGCATATGAAGGTTCCTAACCATGTGTTCGACCTGGTTAAGCTACACAAAAGTTCTTGGATTTGGTATGCAACCAGAAATTTGGCAGAATGGGTTCAATTAATTTAAGAGGATGTTAATAAGAAGTTAGAAAAGACAAATGCAAAATTAAATTTAAACTGAAACTTAAATTTATTATATATACATACACGGGGTTGTAAATTCAAGCTTAAATTATATTATAAAATCATTTTTGGAGAATATGTAACTAATTTAAATTTATTATTATTATTATTATTATATATGTGAGGAGAAGACAAATAGCTAAAAAACTAATTAACTTAATTGTATAACCCTTTCAAAACAAAAAAAAAAAGTTAATTGTATAACAATCAAAATAAATTATTGCAAGACGTGTAATTTCTTGCAGAATTATAAAATTGATTTATTTTATGGTAAAAAAAGCTTCCAAATTTTCAAAAACTATATACTTTTATTACTTTATATTAAGTCAAATTATTCATATTAAGGTTGGATCAATAAATTAAGTCTTTAGATTGAATCAAAAGAGTAGTTAACTATCGTTAAGTCTAGATTATCCGAATCAGATTGAATAAAAATTTTAGGTATCATAAATTAGGTATGAACGACAAATTCACATTGAATTTGCAAATCACATCGCCATTTGTAATCCAACAATAATTGTAACGAGAACCTTCGATTGTATCTTCAAGTCAAAATGTATGTCTCATCTTGAAAAAATTGTCAAGGTAAATTGCAAAATTCAACTTCATTTATGTTTGCTTAGACATGGCAAAAAGATTTGTAAGGTATAACTATTTTGAATGTGACAAGGTAGGCCAAAGAGACTATATTTTATTATTTTTATTATATATTAATTCGA
Source organism: Jatropha curcas (assembly GCF_041381405.1). NCBI lineage: Eukaryota > Viridiplantae > Streptophyta > Magnoliopsida > Malpighiales > Euphorbiaceae > Jatropha > Jatropha curcas. The sequence continues at coordinate 22,363,339 of NC_143159.1, forward strand.
TTTAATTTGAACCAAAATACTCATTATATGTCAAAAAAAAAAAAAAAAACCAAAATACTCATAAAAAAAAAAAAAAAAATCCTACTTATTATATGTGGAATAGAAATGGCGAGGACAAAATCCCAAAAAGCAATGTCAACAAGTTTTCCAATTTAAGCAAATACATATCCCACTTACTTTTTATGCAGAAAGAAAGTGAGATTCGCAATCTCTTTGTCCTCATGCATTATTACCCGTTATGGCACCATCACCAGTTCACCACCCATCAAGTCAAGCATCTATATAATAATAATTCAAAAATACAAAACCACGCGCTCCTTGGTGTGTTGTGTACTATCCTCAAAGTCAATATCTAATTGATTTTCTTTTTAATTATTACTTCAACGCATTATTATTATTTTTTAAATCTCTTTTTATGTTAGACTATCCATTAACAGAAGCCCAAGAGATCAATTATCTGGATTCAGTTAATAATGGGGAGTAAAACACTTGTCCGCTTGTCTTCGGTGATACTAACTGTTATAGTAGCTGTTCAAATAATTTTTATTTGTTTTAATAAGTATTAATGATTAGATGTTAGCTGTTAATTGTTTATGCAATTGTTTAAAGAAAAAATGTTTAGTAAAACTGGATGTTTGATTATTTATTAGAATTAAAATGATAAAAAAGACATTGGAATGATAACTTAAAATTTTAAATTATAGTCATAGAAGATATATATATATATATATATAAAATGACAAGTATTTTTTTCTTTTTAAAATTATTATCATATTTTTTATTTTTTATTTCAATTTTTATATAACAAAAGATTATTTCTTATAAAATTAAAATCAGTTGTAATTTTTATTTAATTTTGACAACATGCTTAAATTTTAAGCCTTCACAATAGGAAAAAAAAAAGAATAAGAGTGTAAAAGAAGAACAATCTAAATGTTGTACAAATATTAAATTACCGAACAATCTATTTAATGGACAAACGGTTTTGACTCTGGTCAAAACACTAAAAGCTTTCTCTAAAACATTACTGTGGAATATGCTCTAACTATTTATTTAGATAAGAATTTTTTTTTTTCAATCATTGTTTCTTAGAAAATAAGATTTGGTCACTTTTTTATCATTTAAAATTAATGAATTGTTGGATTCTAATTTTTAATTCAAATGAAATATCAATTACAAGCACGAGGATAACCACAGTATAAATTCAAAAATAGAAAATTATCCAATATATTTTTAATGAATACCAAATTTTTTATGAAATAATACTAATTAAGCTAAATGAGAGAAAAGCCTGATTTTTTGACCATTATTACAATTGTGGCAATTTTTCAATTTTATAGATTAATACAGTGAAAGTTTTTTTTTTTTTTTTTTTTTCCTTTTAACATTCATGGCCTCCATCTACCTGCCATCCAATTTTGAGTGATGTTGTTGTTAAATTGAGACTATGAATCAATGTTTGGACAAATTAACACAGAGTGGATTGTCCATTTAAACGATTAATCGAAAAGTCCTATCACGATTGCCACCATTTTATGGTAGGGCATTATTATTTAATTTAAATAGTTGTTAAGCCGTCTTACGCGCAGATTGTGAAATATCGCTTTTGACCAAAAATTTTAAGGACTTTAGATTTTTTTTTTCATTTAAATAATTCCCTTAGATAATATGATTGAATGATTAAAAGTGGAATTTAATTTATGTATATTTTAAATTTATGAAATATTTTTGATTTTAAATTTGATTGACATGTAAGATAATTTCAGAATTTTAAAATCCAATAAAATTTATAATATTTTTAATATAATGCAAGTTATAAATCATAGGTTCACTATATGAAATCTTATAATTTAATTTAAAAATTAAAACAATATAATAGGAAGAAAGAAATTAAAATTAAAGCAAATATAAATCATAAAAGTTGTAAACGATGATTCCAAACAACAAAACTTTTATATTAAAAAAGAAAAATTATAGAAATTCCTTTACCGTGCTTTTTAATTTCTCACTGTTGGTTTCGATGTAATTAATACAATCACTCAAGATTTTATTTAATATCACTATTTAATAATAATTATTTAACATAATAAATTGCAAAATCATAAAAAAATATTAATTAAATTAAAAATGTCAAAAAATAATATCTAGTATCGTCAAGTCATCACTTCAAATATCTAATTTTATGTTTTCATATTTATGTTTTTATATATTTATATAGATAAATAGACATTCTTTGCAACCTTTTCTCCTTAGACTAAATCATGTGGCTCTTCTCCTCCTAATGTAGAAATTCAAAATCAACTACTGAATTGAAAATCAATGTTAATAGTTTCGAGCACTGCTGCTTCATTCACGAGTGCGGTGCTTCATCATCTATTGTCGCCATCAATATCGGTGGTTGTTGATCAATTCTTTTTCATTTGGAAAATTGAGGGCCTTGGTGTAGATTCTAACTAGTACTGCAATGGCTATGCGTGAAAGGAAAAAGATAACGGTGGATGATAAAATTTTAAAAAAAAATACAATAAAAGAATGAAAATATTAGATTGGGAAAAGGGTAAGGTTTAGATAAGCATAAATAGAATTAAAAAAATTATATGTTTAGATAAACTTTACTATAAATTGAATTTCTTTCCCCCAAAATTAAGACAAATCAAAATAAAAAAGTAATTTATTTCACTTTCTTTAGCTGACTAAAATAGACACAAAATTTTTTTTCTACATCATTGGTGTCTTAATCCACTGGACTGGTTTAAATGTACTCGTGCCGTGTTACATCTTTAAGGGGGAATTCAGAAGCACTTTGGTAGAGATTTCTTTTATTTAAAAAAATGGAACATTTAATTTTTTATGTAAAGAATCTGTGTCTTTTCTACTCGTGCTTTGCTGCGTCTTTAAAGAAAAGTTTGAAAAGTACTCATAATAGGAATTTTTTTCATCTAGAAAAAATGGAACACTCAACTTGTTATGTAAAGGATTTGCGTTTTTTCTATATAGACCAACCTCATTATTTTTAAATAAAAAAAAAACTAATTAGAGATTTTTTTAAAATTAGTGCTCTTTGACTGGTAAATTTTATTAAATCATAGGGATCATTGATAGAGGAAGGGCTAGGGGTGGCCCCGCCCTCCCCTAACCAAAAATTTTTTAAAAGAATTTGCCCATAAAATAATGAAAATTTTTATTTTATCTTTTAAAATAATAAATTTTTTCAATTTCTTCTCCTTAATTTTTGAAATTATTTTTAGCTTCCTATAATTTCTGACTCCTTCACTGATAGAGACTTTAAGTATGGGTTGATCTATGGCTTAAAGAAATCAATCTTAAATCCAATATAAAATATATAATATTTAGGTAATTAATGATACAAGAAATGTTTATATTATTTGCAAATAATAATTTCTTTATGTCAAGAAATAACTATATAGACTAAAACAAGGAGATTAATCGTATGACATGACTTGTATCTACAATCGCTGGAGAGTGAGATGATGTTTCAATACTTGAAGATTGTTTGAGTTAAGTCCAAAATTTGAGCCACGTGTTGGCTAACCCATAATTGAAAAATATTTTATTAATGATTATAATAAAGTATATTTTCTTTAAATTTAATTTGTGAAATATTGAAATGGCTTTTGTGTATTCCTTACCTTTTTTTTAAAAAAAAAAAAAAATTCTATTATTAGGGGGACCAAATGAATCATAACTATAGTTGTCTATTTTTTCTTTCTCATAAATACATAATGAAAATTGTTCCCATGTTTAATCTAGATGTAGTTATAAAATTCTAGTTCATGTTCAATTTTTTCCTTTTTCTTATCATGAATAATAAAATAATAAGTGATAGATGTAAGATTTAAAATAAAATAATAAGTGATAGAAGCAAGATTTAAATGTAAAAAGTAAAATATCCATTTAAATAAAAGTCTTTAAAAAATCTATTTTTTAATTATATTAAAAATAAAAGTGTTAGATATCATTAATGATTATAGCAGTTAGATATTAGTTATTAATAGGTAGTTGTTTATATAGTGGTTTAGAATAAAAATGTTCAGTAAAATAACTACTCCCTCCGTCTCAAAAAAAAAAATAGTCCATATTTCCTGCTAATTGCTAGTAAAATAGTTGATAGCTACTAAAGAGGGTGATGGTTCCTGCTAGCTATTTTGTTCGGCTATAGAAAGAATAATAAATTGTAATTTTGTTACCACAATTGCTTTTAGGTAATATAAAATGAAAATCATTTGATAATGACACGAAATTTGGAATTAATACATCAATTTAGAGTGTATATCAATAACATGAGTGGGGTTTGGAAGAATGAATAATTGAATAGGTAGGATGGTGCTTAGAGTGACCTAAGTTGGGTGGAATATAAATCCAAGAGAAGGTGTCACTAGCGAAGAGCTTTTGGGATGAATTTGCAATTAGCCCCCTATAAGAGTACAAAGGAAGGGTAAGAAAATGAAAGGAAAGGGAGATTTGCTAAAGATTATGATTTTGCCTCTTGGCTTCTTACACAAAAGCTTTGATGGAATGTTGGACCATCAAGCATTTGGGCATGTAACTAACTTCCAGGCGAATAAAGCAATAATAGTGATATGCCCATTTATTTATTTATTTATTTATTATTATGTTGAAAATTATTTTCAATATACACATCATAATCAATAATAATCTAGGGTTAGGATAGTATTATTGAAAAATTAAAATCTTCGATCTAGATCGAGTTTAAAAATATGAAAAATTAAGTTCAACTGAACTAACCAAATGTTTAGTGCTATCATTATCAATAACGACAGATAATCTAAGTATTTTTCCACTATAATGTTTAATCGACTAGAGTATGTATGAATAATTTTGAGTTCCGCTTTATTTATTTACAGAACAAAATGAAATAATTATGATTCTTGACTAAAAGAAATATTTTTCATACATAATACATTGTTATTTGAACCTTCTAAAAAATCATAAATTTTTATCTTCATAAGAAAATTACTTCACATTTATATTTAAAATAAAAGTTAACAATAATTCTGAAAGTTTTGTAGGTAAATTCTGAAAATCTGTAGGTAATCATGATTATCTATAGAATATCGATATAATTTTTTTATCGGTAAAATCCTTGTCAGTAATTTTTTCAACGAATAATTTTTCTGTCGGTAATGTAACAACTGAAAAACTGTCGATAAATCAATTATTTTTGTCGGTAAATTTAAATTTCAATTGTTTATAAATTTTTCATTAATTTTGTTGGTAATTTATCAGATTTTGTCAGTGTTTTGCAAAAATTACTATTTTTAATTCTTCAAATTAAATTATTTGGTAGGTAATTTGTTGAAAAAGAGTCGATAATATTAGGCAAAATTGCATTTTTATTTTTTATTTAATTAATATACTAGTTGCATCTTAATAATTATACTAATTAAACTTTAATAATTGTTAAATAAAAAAATTAATAAGAAAACACAAATAAAAAAAAAAGATGAAGATGGAAAATAAAAAAAAAAAAAAAAAAAGAGAAAAGGAGGAAAAACTAGAAAGAGAAGAAAAAGAGATGATAATAATAAAAGGAGAAAAGAATAAACAAGAGATGATAATAAGAAGAACCAAAAAGAAGAAGAGGAGAAAGAAAGAAGAAGAAAAGGAAGATCAAGAAAGTGTTGAAGAAGAATAAGAGAAAGAAAGAAAAAAGAGAAGATATAACAAGACGATGATTAAGTAGGGAAAAAAAGGAAGAAAGAGAAGAAGAAAGCTAAGGCAAAGAGAAAAAATGAAATAGAAGAAGAAAAATTTAATGACAAGTTAAATGAGGAAAAAGCAAAGGATTGATGCTCAAAAGCAAAATTTTCGTATTTAACGACAGAATTTTCAGTCGCTAAATACTGAATTTTTATTGCTAAATTTTGTTTTTATACCCATTTATTCCGTGTAAAATTTTTAAATTTTTTTAAAAAATTTTTCGGTAATCTGTCTATTAATTGATTGGTAAATACCTACAGATTAGCAACAGAAAATTTTATCTCTAATTAGTTGGTAATTTGTCGGTAATTTTTCACTAAATTTCGTCATTTACGGCCCATTTATACTGCCTGAAATTCAATATTTTTATAAAACATCAACAGGTAATCTCTCGCTAATTAGTCCGTAATCTATTGATAATCAGTCGGTATATTGTCAAACTATGCATGAATTTATGACGTGCTTTTTATTGATAAAATTTAAATTCGTCATTCAAATTTATCGGTAGTCCGTTAGTAATTGATCGCTAAAATTATATACCATTTTTTAACTTGGAACCATTGTTCATCTATAGATAATTACCAATAAAATACGTCTATCGGTAAAATTTATAAATGCTGATTTTTTTCTGTAGTAGGAGCATGACTTTTGTAGCTAAGTTCATCCCTGCCATGCAAACCCTACCCTCGTAGGATGAGAATATATATTCCAAAGGCATGTAGTCACCTATCCGTTTTGTATTTATTTGATTGATTTGGGTTTATCAAACTGAAACCAATGCATTTATATGGTAATCGAACTCACATTGAAAATTCAAAAATTGATTCGGTATGAATTGAACTAAATCGATTTGCATTTAGTTCGATTATTTCACATCAAATCATTTATTTTGAGTTTAAAAATTAATTTGGTTAGATATATATAAAACTAAACTTAAACCAAAAATTGAAGAACAGTTATCACTATTCAAACCTCTCGGTTGAGGAATTCTAAAAATTTGATCAAACCAGGCTGGAATGAGTCAGTTCATTTAGAGCTTTTGACTAATACTAACCTTTATCTCGTACACATTTTTCTTTCTTTCTTCTTTTGCCATCGTGATTTTAGAGCTTGTGTTCGCCATTGGTAGACTCAGTTAACACTGAGAATCTAAAATATTAGAATATTAAAAGTTTGATAACCAAACCATTTAAGAAAAATAAAGAGAGAGAAATGGCTTTAGAAAGAGAGTGATACTTATTTTACAAAACCAAACTGTTTGCAATTTGAAACAAGGTGCCGTCCTCTTGATTTTTAAAGTATGTTTAGTTCGAATCCAACAGACAGAGGCTTGCTAACTCCTGCCTAGTTGGATGACCAATGGTCGAGGCCTTCGCACTAAATTTACTGTATGCCTTAAGATCCGAGTGTTCCTATCTAGGATTCACATTAGTGGTTTCCTCAGGCCTGTTATTTTTTCCCTTTTTGCTTGTTAGTCTTTCAGGCTTATCATTATAGCAGGCATGCTTAGAATAGTTGCCATAGAGGTTCGTTCGGTTGAGTCTTTCTTGCTTGAATGTTTAACATCCTGAGTAAGGAAGGAATTGTCTCTCTTTCACTTTTTCATCATTAGTTTGGATAATATTTTCATAATAGATAGAGTTAAAAATTCAGGTTAGTAGTGGGAAATTAAAATAAGCTTTTTAGAATATATCATCGTCTTGCAAGTATAATTGAGAGCTCCACTTGGTCGATTGATAGGGTAATTGTGAGCAACATATCCTTCACATCAAAGGACTATCATTTAAAGGACTAAAGGTAAGTCAAACATTCTTCCTCTAAAGTTGACACAACTTGGTATTAGGCCAAAGCACAATTTTCAACCCAGTTGATCGAACAACAGTAGTGAAGGGACTTCAGAATGAAAAACTTCTCTTTCTATCTCCCTTTTACCGGGGACATCTTCCTTTTAAAGACGTTGCTAGGCGAATCTTGAGCCTACAAATGAAATTATCTTCTCTTTAGCGAAGATGTAAGTCATACATTTTGCTCAGTACGCCATTACTTAGCTTATACCCTCCTTTACAAGCTAATTTGCAGGCTAACTAGTACTTTTATGTTGTTCAAGTGTATTTGACTGAGGGAGAGGCCTTGGAAGTTCAAGTAGCTTGTTAAGAACATCCTTAAGGGGAATCAAACCCAGAACTTAAGTGTTCCTTATAGACCATCAAATTATTGGAGCCTGGACCATTGCTCGCCCTTTGCGAGCTTGTTGTGTGAGACAATTTATATGAGAGGGAATACTATAATGATAGTGATAGTTCAGCAGGTTGCCTGTGTCTATATTGGATTGGAGATTTTTCCACCTTAACGTTTTCCTGTTGATCCATAAGTTCAAGCTAAGATTCTTGGGTGTAGGTTGGTTTACTCAAATGGAAAATTTGGCAAGATGAACTTGCTTTAGGTGGATCGAGTCATCGATGAGTTGGGTTCATGGTGGGCTTAGGTCATTAAGGATGGTTCGTGCTTAAAGTTTCAGCCATGGAAGTTGAACTTGGTCGACTAATATATTGGTAGAGGAAATTGCTCATAAAGTTAGACATGTGAATGAAAAGTCCTTAGCATTGCTTTAGTAAGTTCGACATATGTATAGCATTGGAAATCAGTGAGTTTGGTTGACTAATTATTAAGCAAAGAAAATTGCTTCGTAGGATGGTTTGCTTGGTGTTGACATTTAAAGAAAACAAAAGATTCTCTAAGGAGATATGTCTTGAAAGTTCTTCTTTGTATCTAGATATTTCAATTATGGCTTGAAGGTTCAATCATGGCTAGATGGTTTGATCATGGCTTAATGGTTTGTTTATGACTTGTTAGTTCGATAAGTTCGTGGAGGTTTGGTCATGTGAACAGCTCAATAAGTATAGGTTCAATCATGTAGGGGCTTAGTAGGTTAAAAATAAATTACTTAAGGGTTTGATCATGGAAGTTGAGCTTGGTGGCTTGTGTAAGGCTCAACAACAAGGCAAATTCATGGAAAACTTTAATGCTCATGTTTAAGGCTCAGTAAGCAAAACAACATTCATTGAAAATTCAAATGATCATGTTCAAGGCTAGGCAAAATAAAGAAAAGTTTATAGAAAATTTAAATGTTTTCAATTTCTTAAGAGCATGGGGCAAGATTCGAGAGATGAAGGAAAAGTTTTAGTTTGTTTTTGTTTTATTATTGTTTTATTATTAAAAAGAAATAAATTACAAATTGAAGAGAAGTTTTAAGAGAAAGAGTAAAATTACCTCATAAAGAGAGAGAGGTTTTACCTTTTGATGAAGGGTTGTGAAAACACAAATGGAGTGGGATAAGATAATTTATAGAATAATGGAGGAAACTTTTTAGGATTTCAAATTTGAATAAAAAAAGGTTTTTCCCCCTTCTTTTTGCTGCCTCTTTGTGTCTTCTTTTTTTCACTCAAAATTAACTAAATTGGATCAGACCTATTTTCTATGATCGTGTACAATAAATTGGAAATTTTGGTTTTGTAAATTTATTTCCTACCAAATTGGATTTAATAGATAAACTGAACATAAATGGGTTATAATAACAAGGACATGTGATACAATAAAAATGTTTACCAGGGACCAATATGAAATTTACATATATAATTTTCTAATAATTGCTAGTGTTAAAAATCCCACACAAAATAAATATTACATCCATAAAAGGCATAGAAGGATGGAAGACTCTTAAATCTTTAGAGGTTATCACCAAGATTAATATGGTAAGTACTATAACTTTTTAGCATTGGTTGACTCAAGCGTAAGTACGTCAATTTCACACTGTTGTATCTTTATGAATTTAACCTCTTACCCAATTTACATGTGCTCTTTCATTTGTAATAACATGGACTAAATGGATACTCAGCACAAACCCTAAATAGAAATTGATATGTTTTCCTATTTAAATATTGACTTAGAGTTCAAAAGAGACCTTATATATACAACCTTAATTCTCATAACGAGGTGTTTAATCTCTAAGCAATGAATCCCTAAACACAATTAACATTTCTCTCATTTCTTAAAAAAAAAAAAAGAAAAAAAAATTCTCTAAAAGTTGTCTCTGATATCTTAATGGTTATCACTAAGACTAATAATTGAAAAGACAACCATTTTTATTTCTACAGTGATACTCACTTGTTTGAATGTTTCACAAAAGATTAAAATTTAATATTTTAATAAAAGAACAGATGGTACAATTGATCGTCATGCCCTTCAAAACTTGATTGAAAAAATTATAGATGTCTCCATATTATGCTAAAATTAACTACTCTATTTCTTTTTTTTTTTTTTTAAATACACTACTTTGTCTTTATGTTTTCTATAGTTAAATATTATTGCTCTTCCATAAAAAAGTTAAATGACTTGTAAAAAACTAAATTGGTGTTAATTTGTGTTAAATGACTTCTCTTTTGTTTAGTGACTTATAAAATTACAAAAATACTCTTAAACTCCTTTTAAATTTGTGTTTTCTAGCAAACTTAAATCAATTTTTAAAAAGTAAGTTTAAAGGCATTCCCAATGCAAAAATTAAAAACTATAACAACTCCTCTATCAGAAGTTCAAAACAAAATTCAAAAATCAATAAAACAAACTCAAATGGTGAACCAAAATATAATTCATGAACCAAATTCAAAATTAAAATTTCACTCATCCGAGGGTGAATGTACATGCATTGGAAGGGGGGAGGGGGGCAGTTGTCCCCATCTCAAAAAATTTGTCTTTTACATCCTCATGTCTCAAACCCTAACCATCTTGACATATTTTTAATCAATTTGACCCCTTAATTTTTGTAAGCCGAAACATAGATTGCTCCCTGAACTTTTAAAAATAACCCTGCGGCACCCTCAACTTTGCGGAGACCATTTGTGCACCTCAAATTAATTTTTACCAATTAAGCACTTCTCCACACCTCAAGTTAATTTTTACCGATTAAGCACTTCTCCAATCTAATATAAGCGTGTGAATTACAAACCTATTGAGTAGGATAAGTAAGTCAAAGTGGAACCCATTTTAATTTCCAGATCAGCAATTTTTTTCTAGAAAAAAAGAAAAGCTAAGTAAAAGATAAAAAGGACAATTTAGGTATTATCTTCCACAACCAACACCACCAGCGATCTCAGGTCCAAACTTCATTGTTACCTTTCATTAAACTAGCATGATTCGTTGAGCGATGATCTAGACTTTGCTGTGGTGCTTTCTCATGCAATCATTTTCGCATGTATGAGTTCAAGGCGAGGTGGTGAGCACGTGGTTGTGATAGAGATATACTATTCACCATGCAAATGTAATAGTATGTTTTTTTTTCGTTATTTTTTTAAACAATTATTTCTATTATTTTAATTGGAATTTTGAATTAAATAAATAAATTTTTCAGCATATTTTATAATAACGATGTTAGTACATTTTGTATGTATTTGATTGGACCAAGTAGAGAATAGTTGTTTATATTGACTATTAAAACATATTCACTAGGACATTAAAATAAGATTTATGTTCTTAATCTTGATTTAATTAATATGAGCGAATATATATTGCTTTATGTTTTAATTCATTAAAGAGTGAATTTATTTATTGGGATAATAATTTTGGGTGAATTGGACAAAAGCAACTTGTATTTGGTGAAATATCAATTAACAGTAGAATCCATGTCTCGGTTTAGAGAATGATGATGCACTTTAAGTAAACTTATAAGGTTTCACTGTGTATACCATACAAGTAGATTGTTAATCCTACATATGAAATAAGTTAAGTGACAATCTTAAAAATTATAATTGTTATTTAAATAAATTGTTAGTGATTTATTTTATTTGACAAACATTTGTAATCTTTACATGGGGAATATAAATTATTATGTTATGGAAAGTTAAATTAATAAAAGTTCAATTGTTAATTTTTGGTGGAATAATTTATGATTAATTATAATAAGAATGTACTTGTCTTGTATGGATTCTTATTATAGTTTGTAGCCTTATTAACTTATTTCTGCGGTCCCTATTGTGCCTAAATTATTTGGACTGTATGTAGGTCATTTATTTTAAATAATTAATAGATTAATTTTATAATTAAAATTTTATTTATTAATTTTTTAATTAAAAAAGAGTTAATTTATTTTATTTAAAATATCAACCGCGTGGGTAACAGAATGATTAATCTTATCGTTTGCTTCCCACGTGGATAAGAGAGATTTTCATTTCTTGAATACGGGTTATTTTTAGAGATAATAGAATATTCATAAAAAATGCAATATACTCTCAAGAAACAGACTTATTATTTTTTTTCTACCCACTCAGAAATATAGAATTTATAGAATAAATTAAGGTCACATAGCAAAAAACTGTAACTTGAAGAATTCTAGAAAGAACTTCGGTGAGCAATTCTGTGTCACAACAAATCAGTTCTTGTATAATTTGTGTGGTTGATTTGCTTTGGTACTTGTTTCCATCCTGGTTGTTTTTGCTGCTTAATTTTCGGCTCTCATCAATTGATATCAGAACCTTTCGAAAGTCGTATAAGGTGGCCTGTTCACTTGTTTATATTTTATCATATTTTTGATAAATTATTTTATTTTTCGCATGGTACGTGATGATTGTATTTTGTATATAATTGTGTTGTGTTTCTGTTTGATCACGTGATTATATACATGATAATTTTTTCATTAATTATTTAGATATGGATTTATGAAATTAGTTTGTTGAAAATCAATCTGCTGTGTTTTTTAAGAAAAATCAGTTTTGCAGAAATATGTGTCATGAAAAACGATTTGGATTTTTTATTAAATTAAAAAAAATTGGAGATTGTTTCTGCAATCGCGTTCTTCACAAGAACACGAAGAACAGACGGTAGATGCCCAGATTGCCAGATTACCTAGAACAGTGCCAACGGTAGCAACGTTGATGGCAAGCCATGTGAAGGTTTCCGACCGACGGTGGCTCACCTCCGGCAGCGCCTGGTTCGTCATTGTAGGGTCTATGTCCTCTGGAAATCGAACGGTTTTTGGGTGAAGTTGCTTCGCGTGTTTTGCTCAATGACGAAGCTTGCCAGTGTCGGAATGGACGGCTAGCGCAAGCGTTGCGCAACCACTGAAGTCTTGGTCTGGCGACGACAAAGCTTGACGTGGGCAAAAATGGAGGCGGCGCTAAGTTTTCTTATCTAGAAGAAGAAGACGTTCTGGAAACTTTCAGAACAATCCTTTAAATATTATAAAATTTGTATACTGGCCTTAAACTTTCTAGTTATGCAAATAGATCCTAAAAATGTTTTATTTAGACCCAGAATGTTTCTGAGTTTCACAGACAGAACCTAAGAAAATTTATTTGAATTTTTTAAATTCTGGAAACTTGCTGTATTTTTTTTAATTACAGAAAAATAAAATTTATTTTTTTAATAAATAAAAAAAGTTTGAGGCTTTGGTTTTTTTCTAGACCCAAATTTTAGAATCAATGGGTTTTTCAAGCATAATGCTTACTTTCTCCGATTGATTGAAATTTGGTGGAAACATCGAAAATGGCCTTATTAGTAAAACACACTTCTATGCAGTGATGTTCGTCGTTTTTGGCCACCCCAGGTTCTTTAGATGGTTATTGGTCAATTTTTCTATTTTAGGTGAATTTTTTCAGTTTTTTATAAAAAGGAAATTTTCTATGATAAATTCTTATGGAAATTTACTATTTTTGTTAATTAGAGTCCAATGGAATTTTTTTAAAAACAAATATTATATATATATATATATATACACTTGTATGTTTAATTTTTATGCATGACATGTGATTAGTTTAATTCTCCTATCGAGATTGCTACTCATGAATGTTGTTAGAAATGCATAAATGAATTTTGGTATCATTATTGTCTTTTTTGCAATTATGATTTAAATTCTGTTAATTATTATTGATATGCTGTTTTATTTTATTGCATGATCTTATAAGAGAAACGACATCATTCAATCCCTTAACCAACATCCTAACCCATAACAAGCTTGGGTTCCAAACTATATGGACTGGAAAAGAAATTTGGACATTGTGTTTACTGCTGAGGAGTAAAAGTTTGTGCTTAGTGAGGTGTTTCCTGAAAAACCCGGTGATGGTGCCTCTATTGAGGACACCAGGGTTACCAGAAATGGGTTAAGGCTGATGAGATGGCGCGATGTTACATTTTGACATCTGTGTCAAATGTTTTGCAACATCAGTATCAGAAGATGGACATAACTTATGACATCTTAGAGAATCTCAAGGAGATATTTGGAGACCAGACTAGTGCAATTAAGCAGAATGCACTAAGGGAGATTCTTACTTCTAAAATGGAGGAAGGAACTCCTATTAGAACTCATGTCTTGAGGATGATGAGTCTTCTAAATGACAAGGAGGTTCTTGGGGCTGAGGTTGACAAGACTACTCAAATTGAGATGGTCTTGAACACTTTGCCAGCCGATTTTCAACAATTCCGTTTGAACTATAACATGAATAAGATGGATTTTACTCTGTCTAAGTTGTTGAATAAGCTGGTGGCTGCTGTAACATCCCTTCCCGGTCCATCCATTAACCCGAATGGACCGAGCCGAGACGCTACAATCTGGTTGAATCTATGTCCTGTCATGCTTATATCATCCTGTATGCTAAATATGAATACAAAACACTCCCAATTAAACTCCAAACTTCCAACATCTCCAAATAATCATCATAACACAATAACACTTTATATATGTTCATAACTTTATAAATCCTCAATAGCATTTAATATCCAGCAATTAATTGCATTCATTATATATATCAAGTCTTCAAGAACTAATCATACCAATTATTTTAAAATATTTCCTATTCAATCATTTCATAAGTATTATTCTTATCTCCAAATACTTATGCCAAAATAATTACATGCTTCACTTATATTTCCAATCACATAAGCTCTAAACAATATAATAATTATACATGCCATAATTCTTAATTATATAACTCTAAATCTACTACTACCAAATTAGTCACTTCTGCTTTGATAGCACTCTTTAAGTCTTCAAGTAGCAACCACGATCTTTAACCTACGAGTGATAAAAATCGACGCGCTGAGTATAAAATTCAGTGGTGCTCATAATTCACATACTTCACAAAGTGCGATGACAACTTACTTAAAATACAAATTTCATAAAATAATTGATAATCATATAATCATTAAATTTCAACATAAATGTACATTTATAGCAAAAAATAAACTTCTAATTCATAACATAAATAATTTAGTTCTAATTATCTCATAACTCCTTTACATAACCATTTAATCACACATATCATGATACTTTCATGATCTTACCTGCTGTTCATTATGCTGTATGAATTAAATAAATAAACATGTAAGCACACATAACATTATATTTTCATTGTCTTACTTGTTGTTCATTATGCTGTATGACTTATGTACTGTTTAGTCAACATCGTATAAGTTATAAATAATAAAATCTCATAAATGATGGTTCCATAAGAACTAAATAAATAAACCTGTAAGCACACATAACATTATACTTTCATGATCTTACCTGATGTTCCTTATGTTGTATGAATTCTGCAACTTTTATTAAAACTCAGTGGATATCTCAATGAATAAAGAAACATGTAAGCATATATATATGTATAAATAAACATGTAATCACATATGGTGTGACATCCCAGGTTTGGGGCACAACACCTTAGGCGAATCCCACATCGGCTACGCACAAGGTGGAAGTCCTATACATAAAGGGTGGCAACCTTGAACATGGTAGACGCGTTTTGGGCTTGCAGAGTGGAGGTTTCCCTGGCCCAGAAACAAAACCGTGCGGGCTTGTGTGGCCCAAAGCGGACAATATCTACCATGGGCTGGGCTATTACAAATTTTGGTATCAGAGCCCTAGGTTTAGTTTCCCCGGGCTTACATGCATAAGTCAGTATAGTGTACATGCCATGTCTACCCTGATGAACTAAGCAGTTGTTGTTCTTTTAGGAGGATGTCACAAGAAGGTGAGAGCGAGTCACACGCCTCCAGAGCAGTGGAGGGTGAGGCTCCAAGAGCACCAGGTCAAGAGGTGTTGTTAAAGCAACTTGCAGATACTTTTCGACAGATTGCAGGGGTGATGCCTCAAGCACCAATAGTAGTAGAAAGAGAAAGAAAGCCCCCACTAGAGAAGCTTCGGAAATATGGGGCGAAAGAATTCAGTGCTAACAAGGATGATAGTCCAGAAAGAGCTGAGTATTGGTTAGATGGGACATCGAGAGTTCTGGAACAATTACAATGTACACCAGAGGATAAGTTAGTTTGTGCCACATCATTGCTCATAGATGAGGCATATACATGGGGGACTACTGTTCAGCAGCGGGTATCAGCAGAGCAGCGTACATGACAATTCTTCTTGGATGAATTCAAGAAAAAGTTCATCACAGAGGCTTACCTAGATGCAAGAAGGAAAGAATTCTTATACCTGAGGCAGAACAGAATGTCAGTTGCCGAATATGAGCGAGAATTTACCAGACTCAGCAGATATGGTAAAGGGATAGTGGCTACAGAGGCCGAAAGGTTTAAAAAGTTTCAGGAAGGCCTGAACGATGAGATTCAGATGGGAGTGGTAGCTTCCAGATTCAGAGAGTTCTCAGCTTTGGTAGAGGCAGCTCAGGAGATAGAGCGCATTCAGGCCAGTCAGCGTACCAGACGCCAGCGGTCTCAGCAGAGGAGAGACCAGACTCAGAGTGCACCCAGTACCTATCAGTCAGAAAGTAAGAGATTCAGAGGTTCTAGTAGTTCAGCTAGTGCTAGACCTTCCTTTAGCCAAGGCACAGCTAGGGGTGCTAACATGCCAGCGGTATCAGTTGTGGCTAGTTCTGCCGGTGGTAGTCGAGGTTCAGGCAGAGGAATTGGTAGAGGCACCAGTAGAGGTGCAGAGTCAGCCGGTTATACTTTTCCACCTTGTGAGCATTGTGGCAGACGGCATGGTGGAGATTGTTGGTTGGTGACTGGTAAATGTTGGATATGCGGAGCATCAGACCATCAGAAGAAGGATTGTCCGAAGAGGGCAAAAGTTCCTACACAGTTCATAGCAGGCAGAGGTAGAGGTGAGAGCTCCGGAGGGCAGAGACAACAGTCAGAGACTGTGGACAGACCTGATACTAGAGGTCCAGCCAGGGTTTATGCTATGCGAGCCAGAGAAGATGAGGAAGCTCCAGATGTAATAGTTGGTGAGTTTTCCTTATGTGATCATACAGTTTATGCTTTAATTGATCCTGGCTCATCTCATTTATACATTAGTGTACCTAAACCTTGGGTTAAAGGGTTAGAAGTTGCACATGTGAGTCAGGGTATGGTAGTTACTAATCCATTAGGAGATGTAGTACAAACTCATACAGTGGTCAAAGGATGTCCAATTGTTATTCATGGAAAAGAGTTTCCAGGAGATCTTATGGAGTTGCCATTTAGAGAATTTGATGTTATTCTGGGTATGGATTGGCTATCCAGACATCAGGCTATAGTTGATTGTGCAAAGAAAAGGGTGACATTATATACAACAGCAGGGGAAGAGATTACAATAGTCGGGAAGCGGCGAGATTTTCTGGGTAATGTGATAGCAGCCATGGCAGCAAAGAGATTAATTCAGAAGGGTTGTGAAGCATACTTGGTATGTGCATTACAAGCAGAGAAAGAACAGTCCAAAGTGCAAGACATACCAACAGTGTGTGATTATCCAGATGTATTTCCAGAAGAGTTACCAGGGTTACCACCAAGGAGGGAAGTAGAGTTTACCATAGATGTCTATCCTGGAGCAGCACTAGTATCAATTGCACCTTACAGAATGGCACCAGCAGAGCTAAAAGAGTTAAAAATTCAGCTACAGGAGTTATTGGATAAAGGCTTTATCAGACCCAGTGTATCACCTTGGGGAGCACCGGTATTATTTGTAAAGAAGAAAGATGGATCATTTCGATTGTGCATTGACTACAGACAGTTGAACAAACTGACAATCAAAAATAAGTATCCATTGCCTCGAATCGATGATTTGTTTGATCAGTTAAAAGGTGCAGGTATGTTTTCTAAGATCGACCTTAGGTCGGGATACCATCAGTTGCGGATAAAGGAAGAAGATATCGCTAAGACTGCATTCAGGACCAGATATGGTCACTATGAATTTTTAGTCATGCCATTCGGTCTCACAAATGCACCAGCGGTTTTCATGGATCTCATGAACCGCGTGTTTCATTCATATCTGGATCAGTTTATGGTAGTGTTTATAGATGACATTCTGGTCTACTCCAAAGATAAGGTCGAACATGATAAACATTTGCGGATTGTACTTCAGACATTGAGGGATAAACAGCTGTATGCCAAGCTCAGTAAGTGTGAGTTTTGGCTAGAAGAAGTTTCTTTCTTAGGACATGTGGTGTCATCGGAGGGTATCAGAGTGGATCCTCATAAGATTGAAGCTATTGTTGATTGGAGACCACCCAGAAACGTCACAGAAGTTCGAAGTTTTCTGGGTTTAGCCGGTTATTACAGAAGGTTCGTAAAGGGATTCTCCATCATTGCATCACCTTTAACAAGATTATTGAAGAAAGCAGTTGTATTCCAATGGGATGATAGATGTCAGCAGAGTTTTGACACTTTGAAGAAAAAGTTGACTGAAGCACCAGTGTTGACTCAGCCAGTGTCAGGTAAAGACTTTGAGATTTACAGTGATGCCTCTCATACTGGGTTAGGATGTGTACTCATGCAAGATAGGAAAGTGGTAGCTTATGTCTCCAGACAATTGAAGCCACATGAATTGAATTATCCAACCCATGATTTAGAACTGGCAGCCATTGTTCTAGCATTCAAAGTATGGCGACATTATCTGTACGGTGAAAAGTGTTACATTTACACAGATCATTAGAGTTTAAAGTATTTACCGACACAGAAAGATTTGAATTCAAGACAACGGAAGTGGATGCAGATTTTGGCTAATTATGATTATGTCATTAATTACCATCCGAGCAAAGCTAATGTGGTAGCTGATGCCCTTAGCCGCAAATCATTATTTGCTTTGAAAGCAATGAGAATTAGTATGGAGTTGCAACAGCAGGGAGTTGTTCTAGCACAGATGCAAGTACAGCCATCTTGGGTTCAGGAAGTTGCAGAGGCACAGAAGAAAGATGCACAAACAGCACAAACAGCACTATGGGTAAAACAAGTACAGGAAGATCATGGTGGGAAATTCAGATTGGATAACAGCGGAGTCTTATTCTATGAAGACAGAGTTGTTGTACCGCAGATAGGGGAGCTTAGACAAAAGATTCTGCATGAAGCTCATAACAGTCCATATACAATGCATTCAGGTCATACCAAGATGTATCAAGATTTAAAGAAAGGCTATTGGTGGCCGGGCATGAAGAAAGATATCGGAAATGTTGTAACAAGATGTTTAACATGTCAACAAGTAAAAGCAGAACATCAACTACCATCTGGGTTACTTCATCCAATAACAGTGCCAACATGGAAGTGGGATCAGATCACGATGGATTTTGTTACTGGATTACCTCAGACGCAGCGGAAACATGATGCAGTATGGGTGATCGTGGACAGATTAACTAAGTCCGCACACTTTCTACCAGTCAGGATGGACTATTCTTTGGACAAGTTAGCAGACATTTATGTGAGCGAAATAGTTCGACTACATGGAGTTCCATCATCCATTATCTCTGATCGTGATCCAAGGTTTACATCGAAGTTTTGGGGTAAACTGCAGGAAGCATTAGGAACGAAATTGCATTTCAGCACTGCATTTCATCCTCAAACAAATGGCCAATCAGAGAGAGTCATTCAAATTCTGGAAGACATGATGAGATCATGTGTTATAGAATTTGAAGGCAGTTGGGACAGATATGTACCTCTCATGGAGTTTGCCTACAACAACAGCTACCAATCAAGCATTAAGATGGCACCATATGAAGCATTGTATAGTAGACCATGTAGAACACCTGTGTGTTGGACAGAACTGAGTGAGAAGAAGATTTTGGGTCCAGATTTGGTTAGAGAAACAGAAGAGAAAGTGGAAATTATCAGAAAATGACTGAAAGAAGCAAGTGATCGACAGAAGTCTTATGCTGATTTAAAGAGAAAGGATATTGAGTACTCGGTGGGTGATAAGGTATTTCTGAAAGTTTCACCATGGAAAAAGATCCTAAGGTTTGGACGAAAGGGTAAGCTTAGCCCTAGGTTCATTGGTCCATACGAGATTGTTGAACGCGTAGGACCATTAGCCTATCGCCTAGCGTTACCTTCAACCTTAGATCGAATTCATAATGTCTTTCACGTATCCATGTTAAGGAGATACAGATCAGACCCATCACATGTGTTATCAGCAGAAGAGATTGAAATTCAGCCGGATCTCACTTATGAAGAAGAACCAGTTCAGATCTTAGCCAGAGAAACTAAGGAATTGCGAAACAAGAAGATAGCATTGGTTAAAGTTCTTTGGAGGAATCATAAGACAGAAGAAGCAACTTGGGAAGCTGAAGACACCATGCGACAACAGTATCCGCAGTTGTTTACAACAGGTAAACTTCGGAACGAAGTTTTTATTTAGGAGGGGAGAATTGTGACATCCTACTCCGAGTCGAGTCTTAGCATAGAGTTGAGTAGTCGAGTTGAGTCGAGTTGAACCAAACCCGGTTGGGGTAGAATGGGTTATTAAGTGGACTTATTTGAGTGTGAGAAAAAGATCAAGCACATGGGTGAGGAGTGATTTGCATTAAAAGATTGAGCTTGGGTATTAAGTTGTAGCCTGTTTACAATTGAGGTACCATTTAGAACTTTTACACACAAATCCTTTGATTTTTGATGGCCTACCCGTAATACTCATTTTCACTTTCCCATTTTCATCTTTATCTTCATCTTCTTCCTTTCCTCTTCCACCTTACTTTCAATTTTAATGGTAGTCAAGCCTTAACTTCAACTTCTCTTTTATTCAAGTAAGTAAACCTTTTTGAAGTTCATAATTGAATCATTTGGTGTTATTATTTTAGAATTCATAAGAATTCTTATTTATAGGTGTAGGGAGTTCTAAGAGTATAGACAAAAGGAGTTAAAAGAAGAGGAGCTCAAGCTTTTGGAGTAAAGGTTTGATATCTCTTGTTATTTTCCATTTTCCTTGTATGAGATTTGTGTGGTGTGTTGCTATGAGACAAATCTTGCTTCATGTTGAGTGGGAGGACTGGTAATGGTGAGAAAACAGGGGAAAACAGGGGAGGTATTGAATAAATGAAGTGAATATTGAGTTTATGTTGAAACAGGTTTTGCTGGAAATTTTACCAGTAACTTCATCTTGATTTTGACCCCATTTAATGATGGAATTAGGAAGTGTCATAGAAGAGTTATTTGTTCCTCTATGTGTTAGCTTTACATGGATTTTTGAATCATCCAAATTGGAGTTGTATATTGAGAGATATGACCAAAAGAATACAGACAGTGCAGGCTGGAAGCGCGCGCGCGAATTGCATGACGAGTTTGCGTTACCTTCTCGCGCTCGCGAATTTGAATTACGCGCTCTCGACTTTCACCTGAAACTCTCTGAATCTCATTTAGCACATCTCGCGCTCACGACTTTCAAGTGCGCGCTCGCGACTTGTGCTCGCAAGCTCTCTGACTTTCATTTGGCACATCTCGCGCTCGCGACTTTGAAGTGCGCGCTCGCGTACTTGGCCCTTGGCCTGTAAGCGCTCGCGACCTTCATCGCGGGCTTGCGAATTTAGCCTCAGAACTCACTGTCTCTCATTTGGCACTTCTCGCGCTCGCGACTTTCAAGTACGCGCTCGCGACTTGTGCCCGATAACTCACTGTCTCTCATCTAGTGCATTAAGCGCTCACGACCTTGCAAGGCGCGCTCGCGACTTGTGTTTTCATGCATTTTTTGCCTTCTTTTTCAATGCAATTGTATTCCTTTGCTTCACTTATATGCCTCCAATCATTTTAACATCAAATACAACATTAGAACATGTATCAAAACAACATTCAAGCATGCAAATGATGTGAAACCAAATAAACATTATGAATTATGAAGTTATGAACTATGACTATGATGTTGTGTGATATTATTGACATACCAACATTATGCTCCATTGAGGTTAGGTAGAAACCATGTAGATAAGGCTATGTCGCGACATAGGATAGCAGATCTGCACCTCATACAGTTTGATACTCCGGCTACAGGCCGTTGAGTGGATATGATTATATGGGCTATAGCAGCCAAGCATACAGTATTCATCCAGTTTCATACAGTTTTTCTTATCACTTCGGTTTCACTATAACCTTATGGAGCCATACAGATATCTTGACATAACATTTCATGAATTATACAGTATTATAAACAGTACAAAAGATAATCAAGGTATCATGAAAGTATCATAATGTGTGAGCTTATATGTGCCATATATGTTTACATGGTTCTTTCTATACATGTATGTGTTTATTTGTTTCTTTATATGTTGAGATATCCACTGAGCTTTATTTGCTCAGCGAGTTACCTGTTTAACTCGCAGGTTTGAGTTTGGACCGTAGAGAGTCGGCTTACAACTGCTGCAGTTCATCTGTAGAAGACTCAGTCTTCAGGTTAGCTACTCATTTTAATATGTATCTTTGTCTACCCTTTTTATGGCATGTACAGGGCACTCAGTTGGGCCCATTTCATTTTGACATTAGTATCATGTTTTGTAAATATAAATTACATTATTTTTGTAAATAGTATCAACATGCTATTATATTCAGCATACATTATGACTTCAGCATGTCAGACCATACAGTCAACCAGTTTGTAACGTCTCGGTCCGGTTCATTCGGGTTTACGGGTGGACCGGGAAGGGGTGTTACAAATTTTGGTATCAGAGCCAAGCCTTGTCTCTCTGGCCGGTGGTGGGGCAAACCTCAGCGAGGACGCTGAGTCCCTAAGGGGGGGTGTATGTGACATCCCAGGTTTGGGGCACAACACCTTAGGCGAATCCCACATCGGCTACGCACAAGGTGGAAGTCCTATACATAAAGGGTGGCAACCTTGAACATGGTAGACGCGTTTTGGGCTGGCAGAGTGGAGGTTTCCCTGGCCCAGAAACAAAACCGTGCGGGCTTGTGTGGCCCAAAGCGGACAATATCTACCATGGGCTGGGCTGTTACATATGGATAAATAAATATGTAAGCACACATATCATAATACTTTCATTATCGTACTTGCTGTTCATTATGCTATAGCAATGTTTAGTCAATATAACTGTATAGCTCCATAAGGTTATAGTGAAACCAAAGTGATAAGAGAAGCTGTATGAAACTGGATGAATACTGTATGACTGGGCTGCTATGGCCCATATATAATCATATCCACTCAATGGCCTTTAGCCGGAGTACCAAACTGTATGAGGCGCAGATCTGCTATCCTATGTCGCGATATAGCCTTATCTACGTGGTTTCTACCTAACATTAATGGAGCATATTATCAGTATGTCAATAGTATAACACAAAAGCATATTAACTGCTTCATAAATTCATAAACCATACTGTTTACCTGTATGCTGATAGCCTCGCAAAGCAGGCAACTTGTGTTATCTTAGTTTCACATCATTTGCATGATTGCATTTTGTTTTGATACATTTGCTCATGTTGTCTTTTTGTTTTAAAATGATTGTAGGAATACAATTTGAGTAAAGGAATACAATTGCATAGAAAAAGAGGTCCAAAAGAGCATCAGAACACAAGTCGCGAGCGCTACATGAAAATTCGCGAGTGCGAGAAGCACACAAGAGAGTCAGAGAGTTTACAGGCAAAATTCGTGAGCGCGACATGAAATTCGCGAGCACGAGAAGCACACAAGAGAGTCAGAGAGTTTACAGGCACAATTCGCGAGCGTGACATGAAATTCGCGAGCGAGAGTCGTGTTTTCCAGCCTGCGCAGTGTGTACTATTTTGGTCATATCTCTCAATTTATACCTCCGATTTAGGTGATTCAAAAACCCACGGACAGCTAATACATAAAGGACAAATAACTCTTCTATAACACTTCCTAATTCCATCATTAAATAGGGTCAAAATCAAGGTAAAGTTACAGGTCAATTTTCCAGCAAACCTGTTCAGCAAGAAATCAATATCTACTTCATTTACTCATTCCCCATGCTTTCTCTCCATTTCCAGACCTCTTACTCAACATTCAACATCATATCTTCTCATTATCAACACACTACACAAGTTCTCATGCAAGAAAATTTGTTAAATTCAAAGAGATATCAAACCTTCACTCAAAAAGCTTGAAAGCTTCTTTCTAGCTTGCTTGTTCTTCTACCTTTGAGCTCACCTCTCCTATACAGAAGAACTCTTATGAATAATCTAAAATATCACTAAATTAGAGGTTGAATAAAATAAAGCTTCAAGAAATTCTACTTACTTGGATAAAATAAAAGTTGGATTAATGCTTAACTACCAGTAAAATTAATGGAGATAAAGAAGAAAAAGATGGAGAAAAGAAGGTGAGTAAAGGAGATGAAGAAGATAAAGATGAAAATGGGAAAGTGAAATGGAAGTCTCGGGTAGGCTCCAAAATATCATTGATTGTGTGTGTAAAATTACCAAATGGTACCTCAATTGTCAATAGGTTACAACTTAATACCTAAGCTTGATATTTTAGTGCAAGTAAGTCCTAATCCTTATACTTTGATCTTCTTGCTTCCTTCAAGTAAGTCCACTTCTTTCATTATTTTAGTTACATCCCATTCTACCGTACTCTAGACTCTAATGGCTCGAACTGGGTTTTGGGTCAGCCCGACTCGACTCTAAGCAACAACTCGATTCAGTAGGATATCATAACTTCCTATTTCAAACACAAAAAAATGGGGCGTTACAGCTGCTGAGACTATTATTAAGCAAGGAGTTGCACCTATTGTGCTTAATGTTGAGTGACGTTTTTCTTCTGCCCAGAAACAGGGTAAGAAGAAGAAAAAGGCTCATAAGCCCAAGCCCAAAACAGTTGTTGCAGCTAATGGTGCAAATGGTGCTGTGAAAAAGCCCAAGGGCAAGTGTTTTCACTGCAAGCAACCTGATCACTAGAAGCAGCAATGTCCAACCTGGATTGCCAAGAAAAATCAAAGTACATCCCTTTTCTATTTACTTACTGGTTGTTGAAACTTGTTTAGCTATATTGACTAGACTCCAATGGTGTGTAGACTCAAGAGCCACTAATCATGTCTACAATTCTTTGTAGGGGTTTCAAGTAACACTCCAGCTAAGTGAGGGAGAAGTCAGTATCTTTCTGGGAGATGGCACTGAAATTGCAGTTTTTACTGTTGGGAATGTTACCCTTAATTTTAAGAATAATAGAACATTAGTCTTAAGGGATATTTTGTATGTTCATTCAATTAGAAGGAATTTAATTTCTATTTCTAGTTTGAGTAAGAATGGTTATTCAATTTGTTTTAATGAATTTTATGATGATTCTATCATTAGTAAATTTAGAAAACAAATGATTTGTTCTGGCTCATTGGTTGATGATCTATTTATTCTTAAAGTATCACCTGAATTGCAACTTAATAATTCTGAAATAAATAACTTCGATGTTGTTGTACCATTAAAGAGAAAACGTCCTATTGAATTCAATCACACATATCTTTGGCATTTAAGGCTTGGTCATATTAATTTAGATAGAATTTCTAGGTTGGTCAAGGATGGACCCTTGAGTTCATTGAAAGTGGAGGCACTACCAACCTGTGAATCATGTCTAGAAGGTAAAATGACTAAGAGGCATTTTCCCTTAAAGGGTAATAGGGCCAGTGATGTTTTAGAATTAATTCAATCTGATTTGTGTGGCCCAATGAGTGTCCAAGCTAGGGATGGTTTGAGTATTTTGTGACTTTCATAGATGACTACTCAAGATATGGGTATATTTACCTGTTGCGTCGTAAGTCTGAATGCTTTAAAAAATTCAAAGAATTTAAGGCAAAAATGAAGAAGTGACATGAAAAATATATCAAGTCACTACGGTCTGACTGTGGTGGCGAATACCTCTCTAGGGAATTCATTGCTTATTTATCATAACAAGGAATTACTTCACAATTGTCTACACCTGGTATGCCACAACAGAATGGTGTAGCAGAAAGGAGAAATAAGACATTTATGGAAAATGTTTACGCAATGATGAGTTATTCAGATTTGCCACTTCTTTCTAAGGATATGCAATTGAAACAACAACATATATTCTGAATTTAGTTCCTTCTAAGTCAGTACCTTTGACTCCTAAAGAACTATGGACTGGGCATAAGCCTAGTCTAAGACATGTTTAGATGTGGGGTTGCCCAGTCCATGTGCCGAAAAGGGAAAGTGAATAAGTTGGAATAAAAAATAGACTTATGTTACTTTATTGGATATCTTAGAGGAACGAAAGGTGGTTTATTTTATAGTCCTAAAGATAAAAAGACCATTGTTAGCACCAATGCACATTATCTTGAGGAGGAATATATTCTAAACCATATTCCCAAAAGCTAATTAGCTTTGCGAGAATTGAGAGGGGATACCATACTTACTGACTCATTTCCGAAAGAACATGAACCTTAACCATTCACAGTTGGTGCTGACATACCATTACCTCATCGTAATGGGAAAAATGCTAGTAGTCAGTCTTATCAATGCACAATTCCAGATTTACCACTACAGCCCTAAAGTAGTGGAAGTGATGTTGATTTACATACATAATAGGTGGAACCCATTGACATTTCATTACCTACTAGTATTAAAGGAAATGTTCAGGCGGTTCCAGAACCTGACTAGGATTCTGTTGCACCAGTCATAGACTTGCCGACTTTACAGCCTGAGCAAGATGATAGTGTGCTTGATCTGGTAGTACCTCATTGTAGTGGGAGAATTAGACAACCATCGGTTCAGTTAACACTTCTGTGAGAAGTTTTTGATAGGGTCCCTGAAGAAGTGAATATCGAACCAGTATGTTACGACGATGCACTACAAGATAAAGATGCCGATAACTGGCTTATAACTATAAAATTTGAGATAGAGTCCTTGTGCTCTAATCAAGTCTAAGAACTTATAGAACCACCTGAAGGGGTTAAACCCATCGGATGTAATTGGATCTATAAGAAAAACAGAGGTGTAGACGGAAAAGTGCAAACTTATAAGGCAAGACTTGTTGCGAAAGGGTATACTCAAAAAGAAGGGATCGATTGTGAGGAAACATTTTGGCTGGTAGTCATGCTTAAGTCTATTAGAACTCTTCTATCCATTGCAGCTCATTTTGACTATGAAATTAATTTGGCAAATGGATGTCAAGACAGTTTTCCTAAATGGAAGTCTTGATGAATGCATCTCTATGAAGCAACCATAGGGAATATGAATATGAAGTCACACGACTCGACTGAATGTTCATACGCACATTGGGAAGAGAAGGTTCGTTGGTATGAGAAAACTTGCAACACTGTTTACTTTTAGATTTTGGGTTCCTGAATTGGGTTTTCTACAGCTTTGTTGTATGATTTTTATTTTAATGATTGCTTTCGATTTATTGAGGAAGAGATCCTGTTTATTATGAAAAAAAATTGAGGAAGCAGAAATAATTATAGCTTCATAAAGCATAAGGGTTTCAAAGAAAAATAGTAGCAAGAAAAAGACGGTTTTCTTGAAAGGATGGATTATAAGTTGGCAGTTATTGATTACAACAAGGAAAGAGATTCAACTAAAGATAGAGATCATTTCCTTATCAAAGGAAAATTGAAAAGACTGTGATTTTGCTACTGAGAATGAAAATAGAATTTTTTGCAGAAAATTTTAGCTTTGAGTGGCAAAAATTGAAAGGAAAAAAAAAATTGAAGAGTTCAAGCCAAGAGATGAAGAACAGAAGAAATCTCTATATGCAAATAAAGAATTATAGGGGAAAAGAACAAAACACAACAACAAAGTAAGGGTTTACGCTCCAAGAGCATCTTCAAGAATCGAAATCTGCAAAATAAAAGTTGCGGAAGATATGAAGATGGCAAAGTTGAAAATGAAAAATATCTCCCTCCAAAAATTCACGAAGAAGAAGCCCAAAATAATTTTTCTTGTACTCAAGTCATTGCACAGAAAGGGAGAGAAGGATCACAAGCTGTTTTTTTTTACAAATAAAACTCTAGTTTAGGTAGAAGAGAAGAGGGAAAGTAGTTGTAAAATGGAAGGAAACTTTCCATGTATTAAGAGCCAAACTTGACAAGGTTTTTCCATGTTGGACTTCATAAGTTTAATTAACGCTCCTTTAGACGATTGTATCCACTCTCTGGTTTGCTAGCGTAGAGAGGTGCAGGATGAAAAAAATAGACCTGAGGTATATAATTGTTTCCTCGCAAAGTTGGAGGTACCGTAAAAATTTTTTTTTTTTAAAGTACATGGGCAACTTAATGTGTGTGGCTAATTTTTGTACAATATTTTTCTAACTATATTATATATTATTTTGCCCTTGATTTCAGATCCTAGCTCTGCCACTGCACTCAATTATCCATTGTTTAACTATTTTGCTTGAATTCACCTCTTGCTGTTGCCACCAACTGACAACTAAAAGAATAAAAAGAATTAAAAACAACTAATTTTGCACCTAAAACTTACAAACCACATAAAGATTTGCTTTAGTTAACAACACAATAAATGGATTTTCACAAATGGCCTCAAACTGTATCGTGCAACGATTGAGATGATTAATTGATAATTACTGTAACAACAAATCTAACAAAAGCGGAGAGCGAACGAAGAAGAAGGAAATAAAAAGAAAGGAACATTTGACAAAAGGTATTATTGTTTTTTCTTTTAAATTTAACAGCAGAAAATAAAAAAAAATTAATGGAAGGACGAAATAATTGTATAGAATCAATTTAAAATTAATAGGGTATTTAACTCTGAAGTTAATTTAAAATTAATAAAAAAATTATTATTGTTAAAGTTTAAGATCATTAAAAACTTAAAAGAAAAGGGGAAAAAAGAGAAGAAAAAAAATCTTATTTTCTATAACTAAACTGAAATCAAAATCACTTAAAATAATAAACCAAAACCCAAAAACCAGGTTCAGTTTTCGATTTTAACTTATGTGTCATATTTGCAAGTATTATAATATTATTTTGGTTTCTAGATAAAAAATTATTTATTTTGAGGAGGCTCAATAAAAAATTATTGTTTTATACATAAAAGTTTATTTTAAAAAATAATCAAGAAAAGAGTAATTGATATATCTTATAAAAAATATTACACAATTTAACTCTCATCAATATAAAAATTTTTCTACTTTCCAAAAGAAAAGAATATAAAAATATTTCTTGCTGACGCTATAAAAAAGAAATGTATATATACATTTAATTTCGCTAAATACATAAATTCACTTCTCAGCTATCACCAAAAAATTTTTGTAGCCCCCTCTATTTTCAAAGTGAGTTTATGGCTCTTTAAAATTATAAATTTGCTATAAATAGACATCTTTTAGTCTAGCTAGCAGAGCCAGTGAATTGCAAACTCTAAACCGTGCATAGGCTTTAAAAGAATATATAAAAAGTTATAGATATGAAAGGAAAACTTGAACCACCGGCCAATGACCCAAGAGTTGGCAAGATAGCGTCGACAACGCTTCCTGGTGGATAGGCAGCTTCTAGAAAAGCAGCAAGTCCCTCAACATCTGCCATCACTGCACTCATGGAGGCAACAGTTATGAAGACAACACAAGTAATCTTATCATTTATTTTTCATTTTTGGGTTAGGCAAATAACAACAAAGAGCTCTCCAAACAATTTATTGAAACTTTTTGTTGAATCTACTTTTCCTCTGAATATAAATTTTTTCAGTTACCGGAAAAAATCGATTTTTGGAGAAATATGAAAAGTGAAGAGACTTAGATATAATGGAGGAAGTATCGTCGGTAAAGAAGCAATCACATAGCCGGTGTTGAAAGGATATGTGCTGTTGATAAGCCGCAATGAATATGGCAAGTCCGCAAATTTAAAAATAAAAGTCAATTTTCTACTTTATTTACAATTTTAAGTGACCACGGTGTTACTTTAAAAATATAAAGGGCCTTTCTGATAATTAGATCGTTAAGTGTTTTTTTGAAAGTTTTAAAGTGAATTTATATATTTCGTCGTATAATTTCTGGATCCCGTAAAATCACACACCTACATATGCGAAGGGAAACCATCAATAAAGCACACGAATCCATAAAACGTGTTAATGCAACCTTTTTGGATGACTATGATGGAAGAATAGGTAGTGATGGTGGTCCATTTTATAAAGGGCATAGATAAAGTTGAAGTCTTTGTCAAATATTGATGGGTGGCGAGCTTCCTTATACCCTTTAAGGGGCGACATTCCTATCATCTTAATTTCTTTTATTGGGAATTTTCATAATCTAATAATTGAATAAATTTACTCAATTATTATAATATTTATTTTGAAATCATTAACAACGATTCCAATTCAAAATAGTTTCTATTCCGTTTGGTTTCTAAATTTTTAATTTTATCTTGAAAATTGGCCAGATGAAATAAGTTAAATAAAGAAAAAAGAAAACCCTGCTTCTTTATTTTCCTTTATTTTTTTGTTGTAAAACTCTAGCAAAAAAATTATATTGTGGATGGTAAATTTTTAATTCATATTTGAGAAATAAAAATCAAAAGCAACAATTAAACTAAACATGGCAAGTATAATTGTAATAGTTTGAAATTATATTTTCAAATTTTTTGATTTTAAAATTAAATGAAAATGCAATGTTGGCGAATTGTATGCTGAAAATTCCATATTCTAGCAAGAATTCTTTAAAAGAAGGTTTTTTATTTTTTATTTTTTTTTTGAGAACAGTTTAGCTGGATAAACCAGCCAGCTAAAATATAATATTGGGAGAGGATGACCCCGTTGCTTCATTTAAGGAGAAAAAAAAAAAGAAATATTATTATATGTATCCATTTTAGCTTTCAGAAGCAGATCCTTTATGTGCTTTTGTTGAGTAAGAAAAAGACCATTTTGCAATCCATATAACTTCAATTTCGAGAAATTAGGATAATTTTCTAAGATCATGAAATGCAAACCTCTAATAAAATCTGATTAAAAGTGTTCGACAAAATTAACTGTTTTGGTAATTGTTAACTGTTTCAGTAACGTTTAGGTATTAGCTGTTTTAGTAGTTTTTCATGAAACGTTAAAAAGTTAAACGTTACATAGATTAATTTTTTACAAAACACTACTCTCACATTTAAAAGTTAGTTCAAACGTTATGTTATCAAATAGTTAGCGTTTTGACTAAACGCTCCTTAAAAACTGTTGCCAAATATAGTCTAAGAATTGCAAAAAAATCATTGCTAGTATCGGCTAACACAAGATATCAACATATATCAAACAATTAAGAACATCTTGATAATTCTTAAATAAAGAAGTAAAGATATGAATTTGTTTTTGAGCCACAGAAATTGATTGAATTCACGAAGTACATCACCATAAATTAATTTTTTAAGTCTACAAAAATGATTCAGTTTGTTAGGATCCACAAATCTTAGAGGTTGTGTTAACACAAGATCATCAAGAATCATGAAACAAAGCATTACAGATATTTACTTGACCAACGAAGCAAAATTGCTAATGTTATAAAATATAGAAAATAAAGAGAATATATAGAATTCGTCCATCAATCCATAGGATTAAAAAACTATTTATAAAATACAAAATACAATCTAAAATACGTAATCTTACATTTGAATGGATATAATCACTCATTCCAAATGACATAACCTTATATCTCAAAGACATAATTTATGGAGAAGATAACTAAATGGATATCCACATAATTATAATATTCATAACACTCTCCCTTGGATATCCATTATAAAAAATATGCCACATTAAAACTTTACTAAGAAAAAATCCCATGGAAAAAAATCTTAGTGAAAAAAAAGAGTACATTATTTTTTTCTAAAATATGCGATAATATACTGCCTTATTAAAAACTTTTACTACAAAAAAAACCAATGAAAAAAAAATCTTGGTTAAAGGGAAAAATAGTATAATGCGAATTTACTCCCCCATAAAACATCACTATTTGTCTTTTTCTTTAGTGTATCATTCCTTCAGGGAATATAATATATTTTAGCATTATCTCCATACAATATTATGTACCTTCTTTTTGTGTAAACAGGCTGTACGGATTTTGAATATATCAAATTATCAATTTCAACCAGACATATTATTGGCTTGCATCATGAATTGTGATATCTTCCATAACTATATAAATAAATGTGAATCATATAAAGAATTTGCATTTTCATAGCCAATCAAAAGTGATATAAGCATAACATGAACTCATATTCATTAAAATATATATTCAACTTCATTCAGTTTTCATGTCCAAAAAGAACTGTATCTTGATAATAAGTTTAAAGATACCATCACATAAGTATAATGATCAGCAATATATATAATTAGCATGCTACTATGGTACTTCAGGATATAGTATTTTCATTATTGCACAACTATATAGTTATTTCATCTCAAATTCCTTTTTAAAAGAAATTACAATCTTTAGAAAGCTCTTTAGGAGTTTTAATAATGTTCATAAACCAAATAATAGTAAATTATATTTTATTCTCTTACGAACATATTCTAACAATAAATATAATAGACTAATTTACCTTTAAATAGAATAGCATATAAAACAAATATCAATACTTCATCAAATAAGAGTCAAAACATGATGAATCACATCATATATTTTCTTCCACCATAGATCACATGATATTTTCTCAGTCATATCTTTAAGGCGATTATACAACCTTTGCCCAGATTTCCTTAATCCATCTAGAAATTTTTATAATTTACTTGAATACATTTTTAGGGGTTTAATTTGCATGCTTCAAGCATGTTTTCCTTCAAGTACTATCATTATCAAATAGTCCATATAGAGCTCTATATAATTTCTCGAGAATATGAATTTTTGTGCTTTAAGCAACTTAAATCCTTCAATAATTTTCACATAGATATCTATAACAAATGAGCCATATAAAATAGACAATCATTTTTATGCTTATATGCCCCAAATAGACTTATGCTCTAGCACTTAATATTATGAAAAACAATGAGGATCTTGAATATATGTAAAAATCCAGTAGATATTATCAATTCCATCTATCCTTGACATGATATAACATATCGAGATCTCATTATTTTTTATTGAATTCATTGATTTCATGTACCTGAGTTTCTTCTGAAAATTTATCAGTCATGTCTAAGGTCTCTTCTGGAGTTTACTCCTGTAGAGTTTTTCTTTCTAGAATTTGTACAGATAACATATTTGCTCCTTCTCATTTTTAATGATTCTTATCCTTAGA
Organism: Jatropha curcas; assembly: GCF_041381405.1. Lineage (NCBI taxonomy): Eukaryota > Viridiplantae > Streptophyta > Magnoliopsida > Malpighiales > Euphorbiaceae > Jatropha > Jatropha curcas. The sequence goes on from NC_143159.1 coordinate 22,396,449, forward strand.
ACTTATATTCTAATAGAAGTCTAACAACTGATTTACAATAGTTTACAAAATAACTATTTTTGAACTTCTAATTCATACAGGAGAGGATCAAAATTTAATAATAATAATAATAATTATTTTCAGTAATTAGCATTTTCATCTGCTTATTCTCTCTGATGCATAACAATCAATAAATTTGGCTATAGAAACTTGTTGGCTTGATGCGAATAATTATTACTATATATAATAGCAATATCGCTATAAATAGGGAGCTTTGTTTTCATAACATTGTTTTGAGCATAAATTAACCATAAAAATTTATTAGATTTAAAGAAACTTTCTGTTCTTTAATAAATATCCATATAAGGATTTAGTTATTTTTTCGCATCAATATTGATTCGAGATAGCCTAACTGATTCTGCCAAACAATAAAAATATTTGAATCTATAAACTTCTAGTTTACATCTATATTCATTACAATTATTGTTTTTATATGATATTCCTTTCTGTAAATATCCTTAAAATAAATTTGTATAAGATTAAAGAGATAATAATATATAATGCATGAAAGTCATTTCTCTAAATAATATATAATGATGTTCCTCATTCTATCCTTCCTTTTGTTTTATTGGAAAATGATCTTTCTTCTTAATGAATTATTTTTTTTATCTTCTCAAAAAAAAAAAAAAAAAAAAAGTTGCTCTTCAATAGCTTTTAATAATTCTTTTAGTATCAAAGTGAGAATTTGCTTTCATATATTTTGATGTACAACAAGTACATAATCAATATGTCTTATTATCTTTTGCCACTTCTAGTATGTAGTAAGATTTATTTTGATTATTTGTGGTTATCACAATTACAAAGATCAGTAATTTACAGTCACATCCAATATTATATGTTATGACATTCACTTCAGGGAATAAAATAAATCTAATTGAGTGGGTTTTATTTCAGACATCTTCTATATCACTATTGTAAATATGTCATTGTTTTTCTTTTTGTTTATGCCAATATTATCATCCATCATTTCATTTACTTTAGGGAATCAAAATAAATTTTATTATGTAAAATACGAGCTTAATTTTTTATAATGCCGCTGCAGGAGCATATTCAAAGGTATAAAAATTTATCCACGATTTATGGATTAAATATTATCATAAATAGATCAATCAAATATCATCATTTGTACCATATATTTCTTTTAATGGAAAAATATCTAAATGGAAATACAATTCTATGCTAGCTCAATAATTTATTTATAATTTTTTCGGCTACACATTTCAAAATTAATATTTCCTCAAATTATTTCAAAATAAGTGGATCTTTAATTGTTAAACATCTAGTGGAAGAAAATTATTGTTTTAGATGCAATTTCAATTAATATCTTAATTTTCTTTCTTACTGTATCTTCAGGATACATAATATCTACATATAAAGACAAATAATTCATAATCAATATATTAAAAGTCACAAATCCAAATTCTATAAGATTTGATACGATAAAAAGTATTATAACAATGTAATCACTTTAGATAATGAGACCATAAGAATCGAAGAAATAATGTGGTGTTGTCAATCATGATCATATAGAGATTCCATCTCACAATTATATTTTATATTTTAAAGCCAAAATCAAAGAATCATAATGCCTTCCTCAATTTAAGAAAAAAAAATATGTATTTAATACATACACAGTGAATAAAATTAAAACTTGTATTTTTTATCACCACAAATTAGATTATAAATTAATCACAGTAATATAATTTTCAAAGCCATATAGAAAATTGCCTTTTGAGTGTAAACAAATCCAAACACACCAACCTTAACTTTGATTGTTACAAACCACAAGTTATTCTTTCTTTAAGTAATTTTGATCAACAGAGCAATATAATAAAAATCGAAATGGTAGAATGAAATCGTATTGATAACGTGTTATAAAATATAGGAAATAGAGAGAATACAGAGAAAGTAGAGAGAGAGAATTATTGTATTAGAATCTTTCATCGATTAATCCATAGAATTAATCAACTATTTATATGATACAAAAAACAATCTACAGTATATAACTTTACATTTCAAAGTACGTAACCGTTCATTCCAAATGACATAACTTTATATCCTAAAAGATATAACTTATGGAGAAGATAATTAAATGGATATCCACATAATTATAATATTCATAACAGCTGAAGAAAAAATTAAAGGGTTTATTATATATTAGGTGTATGAGTTATTAATGTTAGAATAGGTGTATGGATATTTATTTGAGTTAGACTATTAAATATAAGGTGAAATTGCACTGGGAGCTCCAATGGGGGGATGGGTGTTAGTGAACTCTGATGGATGCTCGAAGGGTAACACTAGTCCGACAAGATGTACAAGGGTGTTCCGGGATTCAAATGGTAACTGGCTTTTGGGATTTTAGTCGCTTCTTGATTGTTGTAGATCGTTGGAAGCAAAGGCTTGGATATGTATCAGGCTTTTAACCATTTCATGGTATCAGGGACGGAGGAAGTTAATAATTCAGTCAAATTCTCAAACTATTAACTTGATAACTGGCCAATCTGTTACTGCTTTTCGGATTACTAATCTCATAAGAGAGTAATTTTCCTTTTGCAGGGAATGGCAAGTGCAATTGGTAAAGATGCATCGAGAAGCTGAATCAGATTGTTTAGCTAGGCTAGATTTTATTTGAAGGCTGAACTTATTGGGGCAGTGTGGCCTCGTATTAAGGACATCCTATCCTCATATGTAGTAATAATAATAATAATAATAATAAAATTGCATAATCTACCTAGTGTGCAGGTACGATTAAGATATATTTTTTCTGTCTCAATTTGTTTGCATAGTCAGACAAAATATATATATTAAGAATTTAATGAATAAGTATTATTTTGTCCTTTTTTTACCATTAACTCATTAAAATATTAATAAAAGTCATTTATTTAATGAACAATCATAAATATTATAATAGAAAAAATAATTATTTAGATATATAAATTTAAAAACTTTACAAATATTTGAGAAAATATAAAAATAATAACAAATAAGTAAAATGGGAGGAAGGAAATATATGTTTAACCATATTGTAAAAGAAAAATAAAGTACAGGAATAAAATATTTAACGCTGTGCAGCAAGTTGCTCCACATTAATAGCTCTTTTCATATCTTTTTTATTTTCTCCTCTGAAAGGTCTAAAAAAATGCTGGACAGTGACTCTACTGCTAAGTTTGGTCCATTTGCTTTCAGTGGACACGGCATCTATCTCTCTCTTCCAACATTTTCTTTTTAATTAACAAATCCAAAGATCATAGAACTAGAAGAAAAGGTAAAAGCTTTAGCCTTTAACAATGAAGAAGAAGAAGGGAAAACAAAAGAATCTATGCTTGCAAACCAACTGTTTGTTCTAATGCCAAAGTGAAAAGGACCCACAACTGAAAAACAGACAAAACAAACAACAACACAATGCAATTCTCCTCTTTCACTTTCCTCCTCCTTCTCTATCCCTTATTAAATAATTCTAAAAGTTGTTGAAGTAAACACTCTTTACAATTTTTTATTAACTTTTAACATCCCAACCATTTCCTTACACATAGCCACAACCTTGCTTGCTTACTTATATATTTGTACAGAGTTCTATATGCTCGCCGGCGATGCCCACGCCGGTCAGCGTTGCAAGACAATGCTTAACAGACGAGGCGGCGCGTGCTCTTGATGATGCTGTTGCTGTGGCGCGTCGTCGTAGCCATGCTCAAACTACATCTCTCCATGCTGTCTCTGCTTTACTTGCTTTGCCTTCTTCTATTCTCCGTGATGCTTGTGCGCGCGCTAGAAATAGTCCGTGTTCTTCCCGCCTTCAGTTTCGCGCGCTTGAGCTCTGTGTTGGAGTTTCTCTTGATCGGTTGTCTTCGTCGAAAACCTTGGAGGAGCCTCCTATTTCGAATTCTCTCATGGCGGCGATTAAACGGTCTCAGGCGAATCAGCGGAGACATCCTGATAACTTTCACTTGCAGCAAATACACTGTAATCAACAACCGCCGTCGGTTTTGAAGGTTGAGCTTAAGTACTTCATTTTGTCCATTTTGGATGATCCGATTGTCAGTCGGGTACTCGGTGAGGCTGGGTTTAGGAGTTGTGATATTAAGTTGGCCATTATTCACCCGCCGGTGACGCCGCAAGCGGCGAAATTCTCGCGGACAAGGTATCCGCCGCTTTTCCTGTATAATTTGACAGGTTCGGATCCAGTTCAACCCGGTTTGAGCTTTCCCTTTAGTGGACGAGAAGATGTGGATGAGGATTGTAGGAGAGTCAGTGAGGCCTTAATGAAAAGAAATGGAAGAGGAAAAAACTTGTTGCTTCTTGGTGTCTGTGCTGGTGATGCTTTGAATAGATTTATCGAATGTGTAAATATGGATAAAGAAAAAATTTTGCCTAGTGAGATTTCAGGGCTAAGAGTGATTTCTATAGAAAAAGAGATTGTTGAGTTTGTCAGTGAAGGAGGGAAAGAAAGAGAAAAGATGGGGTTAAAGTTTGAGGAACTGCGAAATGAACTAGACCAATGTTCAGGTCCGGGTGTTTTGTTGAATGTTGGAGAATTAAAGGGTTTGGTTAATAAAAGTGATTCCATTGATGATGCTTTGAGTTATTTGGTTTCGAAGCTAACAGGTTTGGTAGAGGGTTTTAGAGATAAGTTGTGGTTGATGGGAGCTGCAGCTAAACATGAAACTTATTCCAAGTTGTTGGGGCAATTTCCAGCTATAGAAAAGGATTGGGATCTTCATATTCTACCAATCACTTCTTCTAAAAGTCCTTTTGATTGTTTTGGCTCCAAATCTAGGTGAGTAGTTTTCTCATTTTATCTTAGTTATACTGCTCTGTTGTTATTAATCAGGAAAAAAAACACAAACATGTTGAATTAGATTTTTCTTTTGGTTTATATATGTGTTTTAAGGATTTCCATTCAGGGCAAAGAAGTCTGAAGCTTCTTAAACATAAAATTTTTCTCTTATGTAACAAGAAGAATATAAAAAGGACAGGGGTATTTGGATTGGTGGAAAAGAATGGCCTATAATAGAATTCTTTTAGCTAATCCCTTATTTCTTCTACGAGTGACAGTTAGCTGTTGCTGTTGTATCTATAGTCTCTTTAAATCCTTTTCTGCTTGCTGTCTTCATTATATTCGTTATTTGTGTCGCGTAGTTAATGGATAATTTTGAGCTTTTCCTTTGATGATTTTCTTTCCTCTGTTTTTTTTCTTTTCTCCTCTACTTATTATTTTGTTCAGTACTTATGTCATGCAGTTGGATAGGTTTGAAGCTTTTACTTCCTGCTGATTTCCTTTCCATCTTTTTTCTGTACTTGTTATTTTGAGTAATTTGTTGCTTGTTGCCCTGCCTTTTTTCCCCCTTCCCCACTATTTGTACACAGTGTTGCATGGCTCAAATGCTGTTTTTTTTGGACATTTTGCTGGCTTGGGCTATGGTTTCCACTTTTCATTTTGCTTTTGTGTTCTATATTAGAAAGAGTTCAATATCAGGTTTTATCCTGAACGCAATCTAATTTGGACTAATAAAGAAAAGCCTCTCTAACTACAAGCCAATTTTCAATTGCCAATTGGCCACATAGGAAAATCTCAAATGCCGTCTAAATTTGGATTCATCAAGAGAAAGCCTATATTATATTTCAATTTGTAATCAATCAGATACTTCTTTGGAAATAAAGAAAAATAACATGTATTTTTAAGTTGTGACTACGATGGTTTGGCCATGATGCCAATTATTGAATGAAGTGAAGACTAATCTTGGTTATTTCTAAAGAAATCTCATGACCACATGTTTAGGTATAATTTTGGAATTTTTCTGGTTGTTTTTACTATTTTTCCTGAGATGTATTAATTTTTTAAATTTGGCCACATCTGAAACTTAATAATTCATGAAGGGAAGGTGTTATTGTTCAAAGTAGTTATTCTCTTGAATTCCTTTATATTTTATTTTGGCTATATAATATGTAGCATAGGGTAGTGTGTTAATTGCTTTGTTTATTCCAAATTCTGTTCTGAACCTGTCTATCCATGCATACAGTTTAGCTTCTAACTGTTTCTAACCATTGAATCTCACAGTTCCATGCTCATGACATACTTACAGCTTAATGGGGTCTTTTGTTCCATTTGGTGGGTTTTTCTCGACACCATCAGATTTCAGAAATCCATCCATCAACATAAATCAATCCATCACTCGATGTCACCTTTGCACTGCAAAGTACGAGCAAGAAGTTGCTGAAATGTTGAAGATGGGGTCGAAAATTTCAGTTGCAGATCAGCACTCAGAGAACTTACCTTCTTGGTTACAGATGGCTCATCTTGATACAGGCAAGGGATTTGATGCAGCTAAGGTGTGTCCCTCCTACATAGTTGGAAATCTTTGACTGAGCTTGTGCACATGTATAAGCATTTTCTTTTTGAAACTAATAATTTGCAGCATTGACACAAAGTTAAATACATTTTGGATATTTCATTAATTTGCTTGCAATATTTATGTAAGAATGTGCCTCATCTTCAGTGCAGACCAAAAATGATGGAACAACATTGAATGAGAAAATTTTGGGGCTGCAAAAGAAATGGAATGGCATCTGCCAACAGCTTCATCACGCTCAGCCGTTCTCCAATTTTGATATTTCTCAGAGCAGGCCCCAGGCATCAATGGCAGAGGGCTTTCCTTATGTTGCAGATAGGAAGGAGAGGAGCAGCAGCAGCAGCAGCTGCAGCAGAGATTCATCACTTAATGAGAATCAATATGCAAATCTAGGCCTTGGCATTCATATGGACTTGCAAAATTTCTTTCCATCAAAATATAACATACCATTACCCGTAGCTTCTGAAGCTGAGAATGTTAATTACCGACTTAAGCTACTCAAAGAAGCGTCAAAAAGTCAGCAGAAAGAAAAAGATGGCCCTTTGTTTACCCCCTTGACTCTGCCCTATATAAATCTACCCACTGATCACCCGTCATCTTTATCTGTCACTTCTGTGACCACGGATTTGGGGTTAGGAACACTCTATGCATCAAGTTCTCAAAAACCAAACAAGTCAAAATTAAGCGATTATAAAGAGCATTTTCAGCACCTTACAGGTTTTAATTCTTCTGGGTTTGGAGCTAGTGAGAGTACACATAAAATCAAACTATCTTCTTCATGTTCTAATCCTTCTGTTGGAGGCCATTTGGATTTAAGAGATTACAAATCAATCAGAGAAGCTCTTCTTAAAAGAGTTGGGTGGCAAGAAGAAGCCATAAGTGCTATTAGTCAAGCCATATGTCAATGTAAGGCAGGATATGGAAGAAATCATGGCTCAATTGCAAGAGGAGATATTTGGCTTTCTTTCCTTGGGCCTGACAAAGTTGGAAAGAGAAGAATTGCTTCAATACTTGCTGAAATAGTGTTTGGTAGCCATGAAAACTTAATACCCGTGGATTTGAGCTTCCATGATGGGGGTAGGCCATCAGAGACTGTATTTGGATGCCAAGAATTAAATGATTATGATGCCAAATTTAGGGGGAAGACAGTAGTTGATTATATTGCAATGGAGTTGAGCAAGAAACCTCATTCAGTAGTCCTCCTTGAAAATGTCGATAAGGCTGATTTTCTGGTCCAGACTAGTTTATCCAAGGCTGTAAGGACAGGTAAATTTCCAAATTCACTGGGGAGAGAAATCAGTATCAATAATATGATTTTTGTGACTACATCAACCATTGTGAAGGATAATGTAAATCTTTCGTCACTGAAGGAACATATTAAGTTATCTGAGGAAAGCATCATTGGAGCTAAGAGCTGGCAAATGCAAATATTAATTGAACATGTCACTGAGGGTGCCAGCAAAAGAAATGAAATGAGCGTGAAGGTTTCAAGAAAAGCGACCACCATTGCATCATTGGTTAACAAAAGAAAGCTGGACAGAATCACCAGCTCCACAGAGCAGGAATTTAATTATGAGGCTAGAAAACGGGCAAGTAAAGTGTGGGGTTCTTCTCTGGACTTGAATCTCCCTGTAGAGGGGATGGAAGAGAACACTGATTCTGGTATTTGTGACAGCGACTCTATCTCTGAAAACTCAGAAGCTTGGTTGGAAGATTTCTTTGATCAAATAGATGAAAAGGTATTATTCAAGCCATTTGATTTTGATGCTCTTGCTGAAAAAATAGTGAGCGAAATCAACATACAATTTCAGAAGGTATTTGGGTTGGAGATGTTGCTGGAGATTGATGATGAAGCAATGCTACAAATGCTCGCAGCTTCTTGGTCATCGGACGTGAACAGAGCGATGGAGGACTGGGTTGAAAGAGTCCTTGGCAGAGGGTTCGTTGAAGCCCGGCAGAAATACCATGTTACTGTTCCATATGTTGTAAAATTAGTTACTTGTAAAGGCGTTTCGGTGGAAGAGCGAGCTCCTGGAATATGCCTGCCTGCAAGAATTAATCTGTAAACTGATTCTATCTCTCGCTAATGTTTCTTGTAATGTAGCTTTTAGCATATAGGTTTAGTATCTAAAAATTGTCATTTTGGTTAATCAATGCCATAAATTTTGGGGTAATATATTTCTCTGTTGTATTGATTGTAAGTATTTTATGAAAGAAGTAAAATAAAAAAGAAAGGAGGGAAAACGACTAATTCTTTTCCGATTCATGCATGCTTTGCCATGAAAATGGCCAAATGTATAAATTTAATGTGTTTTACACAAAATCTTATGGTGTCTTAAATTTTACATAGACTTATTAATTTATGCTTTTAAATTTATGAATTTTGGTAACACTTTTTATCTCTATATATTCTTAATAGGTTTTTTTTTTTTTTTTATTTTTTTTTACTTTTATATGCAAAATATCAATATGATATGTAGTTACTACAACTTTTGCAATTATAATTTATCGATTATCTAAATTCTCTGTATAATTTTGCAAATTGAACTGCGTAATAGAAAAGTTTCGCAAGTTAAAGTGTTTAATAGATCCAATTTTATAAATTAAAGTGTTAATTTATCAGAGTAAAAATTGAAGATGTCATCATATTTTTTATATAGAGTATAAAGTGAATTTATGCATTTTGCGCCATGAAAATTAACGTTGCATTATGAAGGACCAAATGCATAAATTTACCCATATTTTACCAAAAAAATCTTGTGACACCAAATTTTACAGGAGACTTATTATGCCTTCTGAAGTTACAAATTTTGATAACATTATATCCTTCTCTATAGTAGCAATAACAATTTTTTGATGTTTTTAGTATTGATATGTAAAATATTCACTTAACATATACTTAGTATAATCTTTAGTCAAATGCGTAAATATACCCATATATTTTATAAAAAACCTTATGGCACTCCAGAGTTTGTGAATAACCTATTATGTCCCTAAAATTACAAATTTTGTTACAATTATATCTCTCTGTACGAGCAATAACATATTTTTGGTATTTTTGGCATTTATGTGCAAGATATTCATTTGATATATGGTTAGTAAAATATTTGGAATAATATTTTCACATTTTTTAACTATTCAATAAGTGTTTAATTAATTTAATGTTAGAAGTTTAAATATTCAATAGAATAATATTTGAAAGTTGAGGTATTTAATTAGTATAATTTTATAAATTAAAGTGTTCAATAAGTCAAAGTAAAAGTTGAAGGTGCCATAAAATTTTTTAATTAAAGTACTAGGGTAAACTTATGTATGGACCTATAGTTTTTGCAACAATAATTTTCAATTATTCAACTATCGAATAAGTGTTTAATCGATTTAATTTTATAAGTTTGAGTATTTTATAAAATCATTTTTGCAAGTTAAAGTATTTAGTAGATATAATTTTATAAGTTAAAGTGTTGAAAACGTCAAAATAAAAATTAAGGATACTATAAAATGTTTTATGCAAGGTATAAGGGTGAATTTACACATTATACCTATTGTGAAGAGCATCCATTAATCTAATGTAGGGTGGGGCAGGGTCTTCAACCGTCTGGTGTACTTCATGTTTAATGAAATTATTTCGGTAAATGTTAAAAGGTTAGGTTTTATTGTCCAAAAAAGAAGGGTTCGGTTTTACAAGTGACTGTGGGCATGGCCAGGCTTTATTAACATTCAATGCTGAAAGTGATGGACCAGGCCTACGCCTTCTGCTGGGCTCATTGATTTTTGTTTTTAATTTTCTTTTTCTCCGTTAAGAAATTATCTATATAAAAAATAAAAAATTATACGTTATATTATCCTAAAAATATTTTTAAAATTTTTTGATATTTAGAGTGCTATTAAAAAATTATTCAGTAGAATATCTTTAGGAAAATTATTATTTTATCTTTGAAGTTTGTAATAATTATTTAAATAGTTTCTACTGTTTATATAAATATGTATAATATCCTTGAAGTTTGCCTCCATCGAATAACTTGGTCCTTCTGTCTAAAATTATCAGTTTTTCCATTAAATTTTAATGAAAAAACAAACTACCCTCTATAAAAATTATTTATTTTCTTTTTCTTTCTTTTTATTTGTCTCCCACACCCACATGTTTATGGCAAATTCAAAATCTGTTTTTCTATAGCCAAACACCGCAAACGAAATCAAAGCAATGATTTTGTTTTTGCTAATAGTTTGAAGCTCTTTAGGAGTATAGGGAAGTCAATCCTAAGAAATTTTCGAAAAATGATATTTTGATCATTCAAAATATTAAAAAAATTATATTTGGCCTTCTAAAAGTTTAAAAAATTTCATTGAACTCTTTTAAAATAATTATTTTAACTCCACTTCTGAATCGTTTTACCACAGAGTTTTGGGCTGTTTAAATTTGTGGAATTCATTTGGAAATTTCTTTTTTTTTTAGTAAAATTTGGTTTAATTATATACAAATCTATAGAATTGAAATAGTAGAATTTTTTATATCAAACAATTTTTTTTTTTTTTTTTTTTTTTTTTTTTTTTTTTTTTTTTTTTTAAGATAGATAGGAGGGGAAGAAGCCCAAGAAGGAACAAAGAGAGAGCCTAACTACAACGTAGAACTCTAGGGTAAGCTACATGTGGGCAATCCCGTGATAATAAGTCAGAAATAATCTGAGGATGAAATAAAACATGACAGCCCTTCTCACCAATACTACCAGCATTAGCAAGCCTGTTCGCGACCTTATCATTCTCCCTACAACAATACTTGAAATGAACAACTCATTCACGATGCAACAACTTTTGAATTTGAGAAACTAAATTTTGAAACCTCAAATTCTTAGACAAGGGAGATGAAATCAGTTCCAAAGAATTTTGCGAATCTATTTCCACAAGAGCTTCGCAAAAGCCTTTACTCCATGCCAACCATAGACCATGAAACACAGCCCTCAATGAATTCTATAAAATTGGATTCGTAAATGAATTCTACAAAATTTTGTAAAATTCATTTATTTTAAACAGGAGAAGAAACTGCCATTTATTTTAAATAATGGCAGTTTTTTGCATAATTTAAATATTTAATTGTCATGTAAAAGAGGAAAATTTATTAAAAGAACGTCAAAGTAATTTACGATTTTCTAAGCATAATGTTTATTATTTAATTACTAAATTGCTATAAAAAAAAACCGCCAAACTAGGAACCCTGATTCTTTGGCTAGTTTAAAAGTTCATTGACTAATTTAATTATTGCTTCCCCTCATATCCTTAGAGGCAGACAATCTCGGTTTCTAACCAAGAATTAATTTATTTTTAAGTTTAAAGTAATTAATTTGAGTTGGAATAAATGAATCCAAATCAAACCAAACCGATTTATTTTGATTTGCATATAGACCGAAATTGAGCTAATTCAATTTTATTCGGTTTGGTTAACCGAATACGCATACCCTACATATGCCTGCACATGGACACTTCTCTCTCTCCCTTTCAGTTATACACATATATATGATGGGAAGGACTTAATTTACACCCGCTCATACATCAAACCAATGAAAAATAATTTTCTGCTCAAATGAGAGCATGTATGACCATTTTGTGAAAAAAATATGGATACAACAGTAATAATTTTTAAAACAATCTTTTTTAATTGACTTGGTGTATAGGTGATCAGATACATGAAGTGTAACCAAGTCTTATCCTTGTTGGAGCTCAAATTCCATATACTCAACACTACATCACCTTTAGCATCTTGTTTTCTATGATATTGCCACATCACCCTCTTGCAATCTCACTTTGACTTTAAATAATGGCCAATTGCATAAATTTACACAGATAAGATCTTGTAGCTCCTCAAACTTTACAAAAGAATTTTTTAAATTACTAATTTTAGTAACATTGTATTCTTCTTCATACCAGAAATAATTATTTTTTGTGTTTTTGGAATTTATATGCAAAGAATTCACTTTGATATATAGTTAGCATAACTTTTGAAATAATAATTTTCATATTTTTTATTTATCCAATAAACATTTAATTGTTCTAATCCTTGTGAGGATGGTCCTTCTTTGTGAGGGTTTGTTACTAAATAAAAATATGATATTTGACTTTATTTGGTTGGAGACTTTAGGTCTTAATTTGCAAACATAGATTATCGATCAATGGATCCTGATAGTGCAGCATATTCATCCATTGATGCTATTAATGGATAGTGGCGAAAACTCATATACGTTCGTCATATGTTGCAAATTCTTAGAAAAACAATCTAAGTATAGAAGATAGAGAGAAGTTATTATTTAGTCATCCAAATTAATTAAAGGAATAGTTGCTACCATGAAGATTTTGTTAAGATCAACTCCAAGCGGAAAGATCTACTATTATTTTTTTTAATTTTAGTTTCATTATTCAAAAGAATGTGAATTATTTTGTTCCGTTAAAAGATTAGCAAACTCTATTAGATGTGTAATACCCTCAATTTGGTAGTCTCAGATGTTCTGATTATTATGGTAATTATTGTTATTCGAAAGGATAGAATAATTGAAATTACCTTAAATTTTTAATGATAAACTATTAATTATAAGATATAATGTTTAATGGAAACCAATTATAAGATAAAATGAGCTTAAGCTTTGATGATGAGAAGTTAGAACGTGAAGCTTCTTAAGCTAGCACCTTGATTTAGCAATTTAATGGACTAATGTTAAATCACCTAAGACATACGATTAAGGTTTAATTGAGACTAAACTATAGTAATCAAAAAGATTTAAGTGCAATTGAGTGAAAGAGAAACAAAGGAAGGTATTAAAGTGCAAAAAGGCAACTAAAGGACATGGAAGGAATTACTATGACAGATTTTGATTGCCACCTATTTAAGATGAGACAAAGAGCACCTCTTGCTTATTTTTGCTATCCATGGTCGAAGCTCCATGAAAAGAGAGAGAGAAAATCCTTAAGGACAAGCTTAAAAATCTTTAGGAATTTTCAATTGATTCTTAAGAAAATGTTAGTTATTTTCTCGTCCTCTTTCTTTTCCATAGTTTTATTTTTGATTTTCATGAATTATGATATAAGGTGCTTGCTTAGCTGACTTGGTGGAGATGAATTGATTATAAGTATTTTTAAGGTGATTTAAAGTGATTAAGAATGGTTAAGCATGAGTGATGTCAAAATTGCATAATTGACCAAATTGATTAATTTTAAGCATTTGATTCTATTCTATGGATTAGGTATTCTTATATGTGAAAGGTCATTATTTTTAGTTAAGTGTTAGAAGATTTTTTATGCATAAATTAATGGTTGAGGTGAGTTAAGAATGCTTAAGGAAGTAAAGCATTCTTGAGTTTATTACTATTAAGCTAATGTAACTGATTGAATTAAATAGGTAAATGAACTTCAAAATTCATGAACTTTAACAGTGGCCTAGGTTCAGATGTTGAGAAGGTTGTGGTAAAAGGGCAAGTTCAATGGATGAAGGAAAGTCAAGTTTTAGCTAAATATATGCAGGCTGCTCAATATAGAGCTTAACTAAAATTTAGGTACTATTATTAGGCTATTTGACTATGCAAATGAAGTCCAAATTTCATGAAAATTTATATAGAAATAGCCTAAGATGTGAGGAACATCTTGTTAAAATTTTAAGATAGATGGATTTGAGGAATTAAAGATATAGCCAAAGGAACGCAAGATGCTCATATGATGGAAATTTTATATTTCATTAATTTGTAATGAATTGTACTATTGAATTCCATTATTTTAGTTGTTATTTTTAAGTTTCTAGGATGTGATTAAGTGTTGAGAATGAAGTAATTCATGCCTAAATTAAGGTCATATGGTAGTTAGCCAAGCATAATTGTAATGAAGGAAAAACATGAATACTACATTCCAGTGCTTAATTTGCATCCCTCTAATAGTATATGTGTGTTTGTTGTGTAGTATATAGTTAATGTGAATATTAATTTCATACTGCAACTTCTAAGATTAGAAGGTTAAAAGATAAGTCAATAGGTAAAGGATAGGAGCTATGAGAGCCTTCTAGCTCAAGTTAGTGCATTACATCTATAACTTATATTGTTCAAGTGATAAGAAAAATAAGTTTAAAGAAATATTTTATGAAAAGTTACAAGGATAAAAGCATAATGTTAAGCTTACTGTTTTATGAGTTTTTATAAGACAAAAAGTTGATTTGTTTATCAAACGTTTATATCAAATGGAATTGAGTTCGAATGTGGTCATTGTATTTATGAATTGATTACAAAGAAAGCAAATGCTAAAATCAAAGTTAAATGTGTTTAATGCAAAATAATAAAGAGTTAATATTAATTTTTTTTTAAAAAAAATTTAGAAAGGAATTTGTAAGTACTCCTTTGAGTGGAAAATGGACGATATTGACCGTTGACCCCTGAATTATGAGGGGTGGTCTTAAAAGAATGGATATAGAAGTGTTTGAGCAAAACGAAATGTTGCCCATTATAGTTTATAATCGATTTATAATAGAAATGTTTTTAAAAATTCTCACAACTAAATGTATGATGTGATTATTACCCAATATCACTTTATTGTTGAAGTTGATATTATTATATGGTTGTTGCCTGCCGATATCACTTTATTTGTTGAAGTTGATATTGTGATTGATGTGGATATGAAAATATTGCAAATGATATTGCTCCCTCCTAGATGAGGTTTAGATATTCCCTCTTCTATTGATATTCACATTATGGATTGAGGTTGAGATAGTTTTATCTTGATAAGCTCATAAGGCACCGATGGCCTTTTGGATTGAGTCTGTATAAGCTGTGGAGACGAAACCATTGATTAATAATTTTATTGATATGCCATAATATCTCCATTGAATTGATTTGTTCTTAGTAAGTAAAAGAATATGATTTAATTATTATGTCTAGTTATCATTCTATCTAACTGATTTGTTTTTAGTAAGTAAATGATAAGCATTGGCTTGAAAAAGGTAATGTTGAAATTTGTTTTTCACACTTAAACATCTTAAGTATCTAAGGGTAAAGTATTATTTTCATTATGTAATTTATATAGTGCATTACTAAGCCTTATGCTCAAAGATAGTTATTTTTTATATTATCACAGGAAAAAGAAATGAGTAAGTAGGGAAGTGCGCCCTGCAGAGTGCTGAGTTCTTTCTGTAGCTTTTGAAAGGTAAGCTACTGAAGTAGCTATTACGTTATGAATAATCTTATTAGAATCCATATAATGTACAGAACGAAAATCGACCACTAATATATATTAGGCAGACCAATGCAAATGAAGGTTATATAAATTATAGTTACTAGTATACATTATAAAGCACTTAAAATGGTTTAAATATCCCTCTTAAAACTAACATATTTCTAATGTTGATTCTAAAAGAATGATCCAGTATGTGATCTTCTTTCTAATGGGCTTATAGGGAATGGTTTCACCAATGTATTTGAATACGTAAATATATAAGTTATAATGGACTTTTAGTTAAAACATTTAAAATTGTGGAATGTTTATGTCTTTTATAAAAGGAGATTTATTGAGTTTATGATTTTATTAAGAGCGGGTCTTATGATATCTAAAATGTTTCAAATAGTGTTTGTAATTAATACAATATATGTACCTTGTAAATGGAAGTTAAGTCTCTTGTAGTATGTGTATTGAGTTCTTTTATAGGCCAAGTGATTGATAAACATATTATGGGCAACTTGTCATGCTTTGTAGTAGGGTAAAGTGTGACAAGAAATATTCTAATAATAAAGCTGTAATGCCTTGATTTTCTGTGTCTTGAATAGTGACTTACCAGACTGTGAATAGTATCACTCGACCGGGAATCCGTAATTTTTCAGCCTGAAAATGTTACTATTCATATGTAATATTTAAAAAAAAATTATTTTGGTTCATGCATGCATTATTTTGGTGGGTATAAAATAAGTGGTTAATTTATTTAGAGAAATTAAGTAATTAATGAATAGTGATTATGGTGTTCTTAGGAATTAGAAAATTTGGAGAATTAGAATTATAAAATAAAAATAATAAGTTTAGTGGAAGAAGATACAATTATGGAGAGTTATTATGAGATTGATTTATAGCCATTAGATTGAATTGAGTTGAATGAATTTGCACCATAGATTTAACTACTTCATGGACAAGTTGTCTCCTATTTACAAAAATGTCATTTATAGTTTATAACCTTACTCTTCTCTTTACTCTCACTTTCTTCCTCTCTTCTTTTCCTTCTCCATGGCTGAATCTCCTCTCCCCTCCTCTCATTTTCTTTCAATTTTTCTACAAGAAATCACCTAAATTAACTAAACTAAACCTAATTCTAGCCTTTCCCCTTGAAGATCGAAACTTATACCGGTGATTTTAGCTTATGGAGTTTAAGAAGTTTTAAGCTATAGTCAATTAAGTTTGAGTTTGTTTTTGATTTTGATTTTAAATTGAGCTATAACATTTGTTTATCTTCTTGCATGCTTTCTCTTCTTCTTTTGCTTTCTTTATGTTGAAATGACAATTTCTCATCTGTAGAGAAAGGTAAGCCATCTCAAGTAGATAAAGGGAAGGGTAAGGCTTGAGTTGTGTTTTTCTAAGCTTTTAAAAGCTTATTAAGAGGTTTTATGAGGATTTGGGGAGATTTTGTATAAATTGGTTTAATTAATGGGAACCAACTGCTAAATTGTGTTCTGATATTAAAAGATATGTGTGTGTTCAATTGCTTGAAACATGCTTCCCTTCACTCTCCACTTGTGTTGTCTGAACCACCCTAGAGTGGTGAAGCCTTATGCTTTTCCTTTTTAATTGATGAAAATACTCTTAAAATGATGCTAAGTGTATATTTGATATGTGGTACAATTATTTAGCATGAATTCCTAGTTTTTCTAGTTTTTCCTATCATTAAAAGCATGCATTTTTGGGGAATTTGAATGTATATAATTGAGTAAATTGACTACATAAATGTGCTAATAAATGTGTTATTGGGTAGTAAATGAAAGTGTTTCCATCCTTAAATCAAAAAGGAAAACTCCTCTCCCCGCTGAACCTAAGGTCACCATGCCCTTGCTTTCATTTTGCTTTTAGTTGATGTTTTCCCCTTGTATAAATGAGATTAAGCATGTATCTAAAGTTTGGTGATTTTGTCTTTTCTAAATCTTAAGATATAAACATTTTCCTACGGCTTTGCATTTAAGATCTTTGTCATGTTAATTGAGTTTACGTGAAATAAAAGGCATAGATAATATTGATAATATACAATAATAAAATATATAAAAGAATAATTTAAAAAGATATATATTAGACTTCTAAATAAACTCTTATTAATAGATAAACTAGGATTTCCACAATCTTTATCCAATTATAATTATCTTTATATCAATATAAATATTCTCATTTAAGCCTATAAGGGACTTATTTTTGAATTCTCCAAACCCTCAATTTTTGAGAATTTAAAAATTGATGCGGTGAGCAAGAAACACACCCTCAATCCCCAATGATCCCAACCTTTTTCCGCCCTGAATACCATGACTAACATGTCGATCGAATCCCATAATCTGGAGGTTCGGGATGACAACCATGTTGAAGCTGCTGGACAGGCCGTGATGCCTCTTCCACAGACAACCGACCGTCAGGTGGTGGTCGCTCTAGCTCAAGCATACTCGCAGTTCACCAAAGTGCTAAAATTTCTTCTCGAAACCCCCCATCCAGGTGGCGAACTAATGCCCCTAGGTGAAGCAACAAATCTAAGCCACAAGGAACATGATGCACCTCTGCTATCACCTAAGCGACAAAGCCACCTAGCATCTGAACAACTCCATAAGGCAGGGTCAGAGGCGAACCTCAGTATAGCCACTATGTATAGTCCAGAACTGAGCCACACACGGCTAGTTATGGATAATGCCAATCTCCGAAACGTTGTCAAAGAACTGGTTAGGGAGTGTAGAGAAACAGGGGAAGTAGGAGACTACTGATAGGTATTATTTTTATAGTATTTTTAGTTTAGTTTTTATTAGGATTTTTATAGTTTTTAATTACTTTGATTAATTTTTAATTAGATTTATTTATGTTTTTAATTAAATTTCCTTGATTCTTGATAAGCTTGATTTGAGGGGTTTTTAGCAGGAAAATAGCCAAAATTTGCATCAAAGAAGGTTGGAGCTGAAATGTGAAGATAAAAGCTCAACATGGCTAAGTCAGTAAAGTACACCGCCTGGTCGTGTCAGACGCTATGGCCGTGTCTCCAAGAAAGCTGAAAATTCAAGCGGGCCAAATTTAATTGTTTAGCCCATATAGATTTGAAGCCTAGGCATATCTTGCGCATGGAACTGTATGAGAATAATATAAAACTTACCCTTGTTTGAGTTTTAGCCTTATTTGGTCAAAGTAGACTCCTAATTAGAAAGAAATACAAAATAAAATAAGTTTTCTATTCAAATAATATTTCTTCCTAATTAGGGCAGCTAGTTTCCCACTCGGATTCAAAGACACCTACAAAGTCTATATAAAGATAAATCTCTACACTAAAAGAGATGATTCACATCACATCCATCACTCCATATTCTTTTTTCTCTACATCGTTTCTCTTTACAAGGCTTCAAGAAATCAAGTTGGAGATCAAGATTCGAGGAAGTATTATAAGCCAATTGTCGACTAGTTTTTATTTCTAAACTCTCTTCTTGTTTTATTTTCAATATTCATGTTGATTATGAGAATATTTAGAAGTTTATTTGGATTTAATTTATTTACTATGTCAAACTAAATTCATATACTGGGGATTCGATATAGCTTAATTTCGATTCCAATTTATAATATTAGATTTGCTTTTCCTTGTTCATGATATAATTTCTTATTGTAACTAATGCTTCCAGCCAGAATTTTTCTCCTGGATTAATTTATTTCATTAATCACCATCGGGAGAAGTGTTTTTGATATGAAAAAGGTAATAAATTACATGGAAAAAATAACTTGATGTAGAAGCTATATGGTTTGACTCATGGGGGGGTTTCATAAGTTAACGACCTTCGGTTATGAATTTATAAACAAACCATAAAACTTAATAATTTAATTCATGTTTGATTGTGCTAGAATATAGGTAATAACTTGCTTGAGTTCTTTTTCATCGCTTTCTTTTATTTCTTTTTTTTTTTTAGAATTATTCTCCTGATTGTAGTTTAAATAATATTAGGTTAACACAATTTTGATACTTGATATATAATCCTCGTGGGCACGATACTCTACTTATTCTTTATTACTTGTTGCGAATTCGTATACTTGCGAAAAAGCCTGTCAAGTTTTTAATGTCGTTGCTCAGGGTTGACGTTACCAATACCAATACCAATACCAATACCAATACCAATAAACCTATTATTAATTTAGACATTTTTTATTTTAGTTTTTTTTGTTTATTAATTGAAATATTTTTTATATTATTTATAGTTTTCTTTGTTTTCATTGATTTTTATTTTCATTTTTTTCTTATGAAGTATTTTGAGATTTTTCATCGACAAACAGTCGCATATTTTAGTCAACAATACTCGGAGCCATTTTATGTCACTTGGGCAAGATTTTCTTATTATAATTTTATAAATAAATATCTTATTTACATATTCTACTTTGGATTAGATGAAGAAACAAAAAGTTTGGTAGATAGTGGATTTTTGATAGCCGGTATTCACCTTTCAGAAAGTAGCTATGAAGATGTAATTTACATGTTAAATATATGGCGGATTTTGACTACCGTTGGCATTGGGATCCTTCTCTACAGGGTTGGTACCATCAATACCCTCCCAATTATAAGTATGAAGATGAGAAGCAGAAGAATTTAGAGGATTTAATTACTGCTCTTTCTAAATCTCACGTGGAATTCATGAATGAAACTCGGGAGAATGTAGGGTCCAAAAAAAGAATCATAGGATCCAACAAGAGACAATCTAGAATTTGGAGGTAAAAGCAGCGCAATTGGCAATAATGATAACTAATAGACCTCAAGAGGAGGAATGCAAGTTAGATTATGAGGACACTTAATGGAAAGTTGCATTTGAAGAAATAAAACCTAAATATGAAGAATATAACTCCTTTGAGGACAGATTACATCTCACTTTCTTATTTTCAAACATGATTATTAATAACAATGAAGAAAGTGAGGTACAACTGGAAGAGGCACTAGGTGAGATTTTAAATGAAGACGAGAAAAAAGCAATATTGGTGGATGAAGAGATAATTAAGGCTATTAATTTGGGCTCGTCAATGGTCTTTATATATACACCACCAAAAGATCATTTCTTTCAAATAATATCACATTCAATAAATTGTGTTCTCCATGATCTAATACAACTCTTTCCCCAAGTTTATCATTCGAAACAAGATGTTGTTGATAAGACAAGGATAATTTTTTCTAAACTAAACAATCTTGAGGGCATTTTCAACTAAGACCCATGTGTGATATTATATCATACATACTATGGGCGAAAGCCGTTATTTTATGAACTTCTCAAAAGTCGAGCTTACCAACTTTAAACAAAGCGCTTATGGGAGACAACCCATATTTCATTTGCTTCTCTAAGTTTTTGTTAAATTTTGTCTGATTTTATCTAATTTTTGTTTTTTTGTTGATCTATTTTTATTTCACCAAACTTACAATCTAGTTTTTGTGTCTTGTAAGAGCTTAAAAAAAGAGGAGGCTCAGGAGAATCCACGGCCTAACCATGTTCTATGCCATGCCCATGGCCTTGTAGCGGTTCAAAGTGAAGTGCACTCGGAGGTTCAGAGGACTCCACACTTAGGTCGTGGCCCACAACACGGTCATGTTAGAGTCCACACCTAAGGTGTGTCGGACGCCATGCCCATGGCAATAGCGCGAGTTCACGATCCCACTTCCGTAATTGACATGGCCTAGTAGTGTCAGACGCCACGGTCGTGTCTTGCTCTCCACGTTGAATAATAGAGACCCAGAGGACTCCACAAGTGGGCCGTGGCCACTGCCACCCCCGTCGCACACCAGCATGCGACCCGGTTTGCTCTTTTAAAAGTTTTTTCCTCTACTTTCAGAATTTAGTCATTCGAACCAATGCACCTAGTTTTCTTGAAAATTTTATTGTATTTTTGAATACAATGGTGTTTAGTTTTTTTTTTTTAACTTTTATCTTTATTTTTTGCACCTTGTGTTGATGATACATGATAAGTTTGGAGAATTGGTCTTATTTTTACACACATTGGAGACAATGTGCTAAATTAAGTTGGAGAAAGGAAAATTTTAGTTAAATTTTTTTTTTTATTTTTACTAGCGTATTATGGTTGGAATAATTATAAACAAGTTTGGGAATTATCATAACTTATTAACTTGTGGTAAATTCAGTTGTTTTTCAAAATTATTTGTTTGTTAGCTTTAATTTTAATTTTTGACTCACATAATTCTTTGATTTAACTATTTGTGTTTGAGGTCATGAACACCAATTTTTGTAATTGTTATGGTATATATGTATGTTTTAATCAAAATTTATTTAATCTTGGCATTCCTAGAACAAATTAGAACTCCGTTTGACGCAAAATTTTAAATGCTTACATTTAGGAAGAGATAATCTAGACATTCTTTGTTTTAAACTCATATTTAGCATAGGCCACCCTAAGTTAAAATATGACCTTTGGAACCCTTTTGAGCCTTTCTCCAAATATTTTTCTTAATTACCCCACATCAAACCTAGTCACTAAACCAAATTACAAAAACCTTTATCCTAAAGTACATTAATGTATAATAAAATAATTATTCAATTATATTACGACATAGGAAGAAAAATCAAAGAAATAAAGTATCTAGCAAGTGGAGTAAAAAAGAAAAACACCCCATGAAACAAATGAAAATAATCAAAAGTTCAACTTTAGGGAATTCAACAAGGAAGAAGAAATTATCACAGTACTATTATAAAGAAACCTTGCCAAAGTATCTCCCATTAGGCTAGTCAAAAATCTCAAAATTAAATCTCTCTTTACAAAAGAATGTTTGTTTTTAATATAATTCAATCTTGTTATTATACATTATTTGTACTGTTTGTTTATCCTTTTTATCCCTTTTCTTTGTTAACCAAATTATTCCCCCTAATCCCCATTATCACCTTAATAAAAGACCTTTTGATCTTTTTAATTTTGTGCATTTTAATGTGGAGAAGGGATGACTAAGTTTGCCTATGGAAATGTTGATCATCTTATCTAAAGGTTAATAAATTTTGTGAAAATTAATATTCTACTTGTCATAATTTGAATAATTATTGGTGTTGAAGGTCTTATTAACTCATGTTTAAATTAAAGAATGTATTTTGTTGATAATAAATTTTTGCAAGAAAGTAATTAGTATAGGAAAACACTTGATTTGTTATGATGTTAATGATTTTTGATATTTTTGAGATTGTGAATAATTGTTCCCAACCATATTAAGCTAGATTTGATAGTTTGTTTAGTTTATGTTTTTGTTTTGGTTTGTTTTTAGTTTTATTGCTTGAGGACAAGCAATGGTTTAAGTTTGGGAAATTTTGAGAGGTCTTATTTTTATAGTATTTTTAGTTTAGTTTTTAAGTGGATTTTTATAGTTTTAATTACTTTGATTAGTTTTTATTTAGATTTATTTATGTTTTTAATTAAGTTTCCTTGATTCTTGATAAGCTTGATTTGAAGGATTTTTAGCAGGAAAATAGCCAAAATTTGCATCAAAGAAGGTTGGAGCTGCAATATGGAGATAAAGGCTCAACATGGTCAAGTCATTAAAGTACACAGTCTGGCCGTGTCATATGCCACGGCCGTGTCCCCAAGAAAGCTGAAAATTGAAGTGGGCCGAATTTAATTATTTAGCCCGTGTAGATTTGAAGCCTAGGCGTGTCTTGTGCATGGAACTATATGAGAATAATATAAAACTTACCTTATTTGAGTTCCAGCCTTATTTGGTCAAAGAAGCCTCCTAATTAGGAAGAATACAAAATAAAATCAGTTTTCTATTCAAATAATATTTCTTCCTAATTAGGCCAGCTAGTTTCCTACTCGGATTCAAAGACACCTACGAAGTCTATATAAAGATCAATGTCTACACTAAAAGAGACGATTCACATCACATCCATTATTCCATATTCTTTTTCTCTACATCATTTCTTTTTACAAGACTTCAAGAGATCAAGTTGGAGATCAAGATTCAAGGAAGTGCTATAAGCCAATTGTTGACTAGTTTTTATTTCTAAACTCCCTTCTTGTTTTATTTTCAATATTTATGTTATTATGAGAATATTTACAAGTTTATTTGGGTTTAATTTATTTACTATATCGAACTAAATTCATATACTGGGGATTTGATGTAGCTTAATTTTGATTTCAATTTATAATATTAGATTTGTTTTTCCTTGTTCATGATATAGTTTATTATTGTACTTAATGCCTTTAGGCAGATTTTTTCCCCTGGATTAATTTATTTCATTAATCACTATCAGGATAAGTATTTTTGATATGAAAAAGGTAATAAATTACATAGGAATAATAACTTGATGCGGAAGCTATATGGTTTGACTCATGAGAGGTTTTCATAAGTTAACGACCTTAGGTTATGAATTAATAAACAAACCATAAAACTTAATAATTTAAATTCATGTTTGATTGTGCTATTGAAAGATAGGTAATTAGACCAGGTTAAAATAGTTAACAGTACATCGGGAGAGCTTATTAGTGATTTTAAAGTTGTTTTCCGTACTTGAATAATTAAAATTGATTATCAAACTAATAAAGTAAATTGGATTGAATTAAGTGAAGTCCTAATAGCTTTTAATCTTTGATTTCTTTTCAACAATTACTTGCTTGAGTTCTTTTTCATCGCTTATTTTATTTCTTTTATTTTTAGAATTATTCTACTTATTGTCGTTTAAATAATAGTAGGTTAACACAATTTTGGTAGTTGGTATACAATCCTTGTGGGAACAATACTCTGCTCATTCTTTATTGCTTATTGCGAATTCATACACTTACGAAGAAACCATCAGTTCCTTTACTTATTTTATAACCAAGTCCATCAGTTCGGACATACTCAGCTCTCCAATTTGGACTTAAGCAGTCCATAACCAAGTCCATCAGTTTGGACATACTCAGCTCTCCAGTTCTGACTTAAGTCCATAACCAAGTCCATCAGTTCAGACATACTCGGCTCTCCAATTTGGACTTAAGCAGTCCTTTAACTAAGTCCATGGGTTTGAACATACATAGTTCACCAGTTCAGACCTAAGTAGTCCTTTGGTTAAGTCCATCAGTTCGGACATACATAGTCCTTCAGTTTGGATTTAAGCGGTCCTTTGGTTAAGTCAATCTGTTCAGACATACAAAGTTCTCCAATTCAAACTTAAGCGAACCTTTAACTAAGTCCATTAATTTAGACATACATAGTGCTCTAGGTTGGACTTAAGCGGTCTTTTGGTTAAGTCCATTAGTTCGGACATACATAGTTCGCCAATTCGGACTTGAGCGGTCCTATACCTAAGTCCATGAGTTTGGACATACATAGTTCGCTAGTTCGAACCTAAACGATCCTTTGGTTAAGTCCATCAGTTTGGACATACATAGTTCTCCAGTTCAGACTTAAGCAGTCCTTTGGTTAAGTCTATTAGTTCAGACATACATAGTTCGCAAATTCAGACCTAAGTAGTCCTATAACTAAGTCCATGTGTTCGGACATATATACTTTGCCAATTCGGACCTGAGCGGTCCTATACCTAAGTCCATCATCAGTTCGGACATACATAGTTCTCCAGTTAGAAATTAAGCAGTCTTTTGGATAAGTCCATCAGTTCGAACATACATAGTCCTTAAGTTCAGACTTAAGCAGTCCCTTGATTAAGTCCATTAGTTCGGACACACATAGTTCGCCAGTTCGGACCTAAGTGGTCCTATACCTAAGTCTATCAGTTCAGACATACGCAGTCCTCCAGTTCAGACTTAAATTGTCCTTCAGTTCAGCTTGGACTTAATCAGTTCTCCAGTTTAGACTCAAGATGTCCATCGGTTTGGAATTAAATAGTCCACTAGCTCAGACATAAGCACTCCATCAGGTCAGACTTAAGCAATCCATTACTTTGGACTTAAACAATCCACTAGCTCGAACTTAAGCAGTCCATCAGTTCGACTATGTCTTAGGTAGTCCTCCAATTCAGCCTAGAAGGGACTAATTTCTAAATTCTCCAAACCCTCAATTTTGAGAGTTTAACAAACATAATAGAGACTTAAAAATGGGTATGATATGATTAATTGTGGAAAAATCCATTCTTTTGATTAAGGACCTATGATTACTATACCTTATGACTTGCTATATTAAGGTCTTATTGCATTTGAATTGCCATGTGATGCCTGAGAATAATGTAGTTGCATGATGGAAGTTAGGGAGATCCTATCTTATATGAATATATGCAAAATGATGGTTTTCCTATCAATAAAGTCATAGAGATTTTTGGGAATCTGAGTAAAAAAATGTTTGCCTTATGCGTACCTGCGTGTCTCCAAGTATGATGAATGTTTTAAATGAATTGTATAAGAATCATGAGGTTTACCTGATGAGAATTACAATTATGATTTATGTTTTCCTATGAATTGAAATATTAGAGTGGGCGAGATGAAGCCATGCACAACTATTGGAATGCTTTGTAGACCTAGATCAGATAGAATCTTATTTTGCTAAATAAAGTCGTCCTTCTCAGTGTTTCATATTATATTACTTGAATTATTTGCCCTTTCCTCGTAGATTCTTGTAGATGGCATATTCAAACCATATATAGGCTATGTATTGTTCATGGAAAGCATTTTTCAATGTTTTGAATACTTTGGAAATTTGGTCAATGGAAAAGATCTACTTTCTATTTAGCTATTCTCCATGAAAACAATTTCTTTCTTTTAGAATAGAAAGCCATTTTCTAAATCTCACAAATTCATAAAAAGAAATTTGCAATGGAACTATATAATTTTATCATGAAAAGCAAAATTTAGATCAGAAAAGAGAAATTAAATACAACCACTTGCATACTTAGAAGCTAAAGACAATACACTTAAGAATATTTCTACTTGAATTATTATATACTACAAAGACTTTTTTTTTTTTTTTGAGAAGTATAATAGAGAAATTGTACTTATAATGAAATCGTGTCAATGTCGTCTTTTTGAATAGCAAATCAACTACTCCAACTTCTAGAAATGCACTTACAGTCTCTATATCACCTTCATTGCCATATGCCAGCAAATTTATAACTATAAGCTTCTGTAACAACTTTTGTCCTTTTATTGTAAGAAATTATAAATCCTAGAATTTGCAAATACATAATATCAAAATCTTCACAGAATCCAATAGAAGATACTTCGTAAGGCTCCAAATCATGCTTCATGTTTAGAAGTTCTTGGTTATCTGTGCGCTAATGCCCATTTGATTTTTCACGATCATAGATGATATGTACTTGTCATGGTCCTGCAGGGGTTAGCAAAATAGTTAACTAAGATTTGGATCGGTTCATTGTTTCAAATGGCTCGATTTATAAAAACGCATAAACTAAACTTCGGTTGATAGTTCCAAATCACACGAAGAAACTATTTTAACTGGCTAAACCGAATGTAAAAAAAATATTAAGGATGTGTTACTTGTAGAAAACTTTCTAAGAAAACTGAAAAACAGAATTTTTTGTTTAAATTTGTCAATTTTCTATTTGGAAACTAGAAAACACTTTTACAGTTTTCTAAAATTTAACTAAGGGGGTGCATTGAATTAAGGCTCTATTAGATTTTAAAAGTTTTAAAATTTCAACGATATTCAATTTAGATTTTTTTGGAGTCTAAAATTTTATGGTATCCAATTCAAACTCTTATAAAATCCATAAAAATCTGATGGTATTCAATTTTGACTTTTTAAAAGTCCATACAAATTTGATGAAATTCAAAAAATTGTTGATTTGAAAATTATTGATTCTATCAAATTATTGATTTCATTGGATTTTAGAGTGTTAGGCATGAATAAAAGAATCATCACAAATCCATCCTTCAACTCAAAGATTTCAAAAATCTTATAAAATTTAACAAAGTCTTAACCTAATACAACCTTTAATAGGACGAAAGCGGGGGGGGGGGGGGGGGGGGGGGCTACCCGTGAATTTTAAACTACATATATAAGTTCCGTTTAGAATTTTACTACTTGTACCAATTTTAAACCCATTTAAATACTCATTTAAGTACCCGTATTTGAATCCATTTAAATTTTTACTACATGTATCCTTCTAAAACCCGTTTAAAGTACCTCTTAAACGGCTTGGGTACCCGCGAATCTTAAACTATTCAAATTGGAATTATTTAAGATACATTTTTTTACTAATAATGGATAGGATACCCGTAGGACCCACTACCAAACCCGTTTAATGTAGCGGTTAATGGATAGCGGGCATCCAAATATCTATACCTGTGCCCTACCCCTATCCGTTATGGGTAGTAATTTCTCTACCCATATCCATTATGAATAGTGATTTCACTATTTATATCCGTTTCAAATCCATTTATAACTACCCATATCATCTTTAAATGGATCAAAGCAAAGCGGGTATCCTAAAATACTCGTACTGCTTCGAAGCCTACCCCTTAAGGTTTAAAACAATGTATTAATTATTGAATTAGTTTCAAATTAATTTATGTGCTGAGAATTTGATATTTCGATAAAAATTAATATTAATACTATTGCAATTTTTTAGAATTAATTTGATCATTTTCAGAAATATTTATAGGTTGATTGTAATTAAATAATGATTTAATCAAATAAAAAAAATTAAAAAAGCTTTGAAATAGTCGAAGAACTAAAGAATACAGTCTGCCATTGTTGTGGCCAGACTGCCAGGCTATGAGTTGCAGGCAGCGGCCCGTGCATCGGGCCTACCTCAATGTCGGTGGTTTTTCGAAGGTATACGAAATCGTAGCAAGTAATATAAAGTAAGTAGAGTATCGTCTCCTCAGGGATTGTATATCAAGTACCCAAATTGTGTTAACCTATTATTATTTAAACGGCAATAAGAGAGATTTGTTACAGGAAAAGTAAATTCCAAAAATAAAAAACAAAATAAATCAAGCAACAATATTCAGATGAGAAGAAATTAAAGATTTTAAAAATTACTAGGGATTTTGATTTCACTTAATTCTATCCAATTTATTTGATTAGTTTATTAATCAAATTTAATTGTTCAAGTAGGGGAAACAACCCTAAAATCACTAACAAGCTCTCCCGATGTATTGTTAGCTATTTTAACCTAGTTTAATTACCTATCTTCCAATAGCGCAATCAAACATGAATTAAATCATTAAGTTTTATGATTTGTTTATAAATTTATAACCTAAGGTCATTAACTTATGAAAACCCCCCATGAGTCAAACCATATAGCTTCCGCATCAAGTTACTATTCTCATGTAATTTATTAGCCTATTCATATCAAAAATCCTTCTCCCAATAGTGACTAATGAAATAAATCAATCCAGGGGAAAAACTCTGCCTGGAAACATAAAGTGCAATAATAAATTATACTTTGAACAAAGAAAAACAAATCTAATATTATAAATTGGAAAAGAAATTAAGCCACATCAAATCCCTAGTATGAGGATTTTGTTCGACATAGTAATTAAATAAAACTTAATAATACTAGAATCAAACTTCATAATCAATGTGAATAATGAAAAATAAAACAAGATTAAGAGTTTAGAAATAAAAACTAGACAACAGCTACGTGGAGGGCTTCCTTGAATCTTGGCACAAAACTTGGATGCTTTAAGTCTTTGAGAGAGAGAACTATGTAGAAAAATAATAGAACCAGAGATATCTCTACAATGAATGGTTCCTCTCTTTATATAGACCTCCTGGAAGAAAATCTGACTCCGTTTAGGAAATAAAATCCTTATTAAGTATGAAATCTTCTTTGGAGATCATAAACTGTTTAGGCTTGGATTTTTTTCTTAATTAGGACTCTTCTTTCTTCCTAAATAGGCTTAAATCTTGTTTTGCACGTCAAGAATATATCTGAGGTGGGCCCATGTAAGTTGTAGAGACTGGCTTGCGTTTTTAATTCAAGACAGCATTACATTCGTAGCACAGGCGTGCTCCATAGCACGGCTTGGGCGTGCTAGAGTCTGAGTCTATAAATGATTCAGCACGAGCCGTGCTCTGCAACACGCTCAGAGAAGTATTTGTGGCATGGGCAGGGCGTGCTAGGCTCTGACTTTCCAAGATAAAATGCATCACGGGCGTGCTTAGGCAAGCACGCCCTGAGTTCCTTTTAGGCACGAGCGTGCCAGATAGCATGGGCTAGCCGTGTTAGAGTCTGAGTCTCCACTTGATTTCCCTTAAGTTTAGCACAGGCTGGGCGTGCTAGAGCCTGAGTGTTTTGCTTTATAATGCTCTTTTCTATGCCAAAACCCTACAAATTTCTTTGAGATCAAGTGGATTATGATTCAAGGAAGCTTTGAACAAAATTATAGTTAAAACAAAGTAAAAATTAGTTAAAGTGATAAAATTTACTAAAATTCCAAATAATAACTATATTAAAAATACTATAAAAATGACACCTATCAAAATTCCCCAAACTTAAACCATTGCTTGTCCTCAAGCAACAAAACTAAAAACAAAAGAAAAAAATAAACTAACCAAACTAGCTTACTATGGTTGGAGATAATTATTCACAATTTCAAAAGATATCAAAATTCTTAATATGTGAATAAATCAAGTGTTTTCCATGGTAATTATATCTAAGCGAAAATTCAATTTTCGATAAAACACATTCCTTGATTTAAACATAAGTTAAAAAGATTTTTTCAACACCAAAATTTATTCAACCTATGATAAGTAGAATATGAATTTTCAAAAAAATTATTTAATCCTTTTTAAGTTTAACATTCCCATATGCAAAATTAGTCATTTCTTCTCCACAATTGAAATGCATAAAATTTAAAAGATCAAAAGGTCTTTATTTAGGTTGTAATGAGGTTTTTGAGATATAAATTTAGCTAATCAAAGAAAAAGGATAAAAAGATAAACAAAGAGTACAAAAGAATGTATAATATCAAGATTTTTCATTATACCAAAACAAATTGTAAGGGAGATTAATCTTGAAGTTCTTCACTAGCTCACAATTAGAGATATTTTGGCAAGGTCTTTTCATAATACTTTGATAATTTCTTCCTTGCTTTAATTCCCCAAACTTGAATTCTTCGATTGATTGCTTCTTTTATAGGGTGTTTCTCTTTGAGTTTTCTATTTTGGTTCACTTGCTAGTATTAATGAAATTTTCTCCCTTTTTATTGTTATGTTTTAATAAAAATCAAGTCCTTCAATTATACATTATTGCACTTTAGGGTAGGAGTTTAAATGGGTTTAGTGGCTAGGTTTAATAATGGTGAGTAATAAAATTTGGATATAGGCTTCAAATTGGTTACAAAAGTCATATTTTTAATTTAGTTAGCCTAGGCTAAATAAGGGGTTTAACAAAGAATGCCTAAATCATCTCTTTCTAAATGTAAACATTTGAAAATTTTGTCTCAAAGGGAATTCTAATTTGTTCTAGGAATGTCAAGATTAAATAGATTTTGATTAAAACATATCTATATATCATAAAGTTCACAAAAATTAGTGTTTATAATCTTAGAAATAAATAGTTAAACCAAAGAACCATGTTAAGTCAAAATTTAGAATTAAAGCTCAAACATACTAGACTAGAAAATCAATTAAATTCATCACAAGTTACTAAATTATGATAACTTTCAAGCTTGCCCACAATTATTCCAATCATGTTAAGCTAAAATAATAAAAGGAAAATAAAATTTTAACTAAAATTTTTCCTTCCCCCAATTTAATCAAGCACATTGTCTCCAATGTGTTCAAAATAAGCCGACTTCCCCAAACTTATCACATTAGCAAAAGAAAAGAATAAGAGAATATAATAAGCATTACCATAATTGTATTGAAAAATACAATAGAGCTGGGAGTTGGAATGTAGCATAGCTAGAAGATCAGAAAAACAGTAAAAAGAAGAAAAAAAACTATGAGAATATATAATATTCAAGGTAATGGAAACATCAACAAAAGGAAACAAAAATTCAAGACATAATAGTCAGTACATAAAAACAAAAATCGAAATAGAAAAACAAACGAGAAGAAGTCAAAATCTATCAAGATTCCGGTGGTGGAGGCGGTTGTGGCTGTAATAACTGAATGACAGCGTGGAGTTGGCCTTGCAAGGTATCCATGCGAGAGTCGAGGCTTCTGTGCATAATCTCGATGGATTGGAATCTGTCCGCAATCATGGATTCCATTCCATTAAGGCGTGTGTCAAACATGTCCATTCGGGACATCATCTGTGCAAGGACTTCGTCGTTGGACATGCTTGACATTCCTTGAAAGGATGGACCAGCGCCAGAAGTACCTGCATCAAAAGAAGGACCAAAAGGAGTCGGGTTACCCTCCTCCATGTTAGCATCACCTGCGTCCTCAGCTTCCTCATCATCAGAACTGTCGTCTCGAGAGCCCACTACCTGATATGAATCCCCCACTTTTTCAATCAGCCTCATGTGGATCATGACATCTAAGTCTAACCTAATGCCTCTTCCTCCTCCCACACTATCGTAAACTGGCCTGGCAGGGTTCCAAACTCTTAGATACGCTGCAATCCGAGTTACAAAACACCCCATCATAATAGCCCCCTTATCCGCTTGTGCAACCCTTGCCCATCGCAAACACAACCAATAACCAACATGCAACAAAATTCCCGGATTAATAGCCCATAAGAAGTACAATTCGTTGCGGCTCAGTACCCCATCACTCTCGTTTCGCCCAAAAATAGTGTTGGCTAAGAATTTGTGAATATATCTCAGGGCAGGGTTTTTTTAATTTGGAGGCTTTCGAAAACCTAGGATTGTAATTATGTTCCCCAGTTAGATCATTCCATGTACTGCGATCATTAAATTCCGTAGGTATTCGATTTTGAGCATTTTTAGTGGGAAATCCAAATATATGACTAACCTCATTGACAGAAAGTTCATAATTTCTCCCAAACAACCGAAATTCAATTTTGCTAGGGAAATTAAATAAGTGAATAAGGGAGGAATAAGAACTCAAAAACTCTAACGTGAGAGGCGCGTAAACAAGGTCTTTCATATTGATAAATTGTTCCCACCCAATACGCGTAAGGGGTTCTAAAACAGCATCTCTAAGCCCCACTTGTGCTAATGCAACCGATTTGGTAAAATAAGGCAAAGAGAAAGTTTGGTGTACCTTTCCTATTGTTCCGATGAGCCAATTTCAAATGGAGAAGCAGCCAGAGTCGTAGGAGGTGGAACGGGTGGAGGAGGAGCAATGGAAGGTCAAGCAATGGGTCGTTGTCGAGCTGCCACAGAAGAGGCGGGTCGGCTACGCTTGTATCGGGGAGGCATGGTGATGAAAAAGATGAAGGAATTTGGTGTTTTTGTGTGTTTGGATGAGAGAAAAAAAGAAAAAAACAGAGAAGGGAGGTTAGGCGGCTAGGGCGTGCGTTGTGGGAAAAGAAGAGATGAGGGCATGCGTTTTAAATAGAGGAGCGTTTTAATGCGCAGATCTGCTCATGGCACGGGCGTGCTTCCTGGCACTGCCTGGCCGTGCACGCTTGTTATTCTTTGAGGCAGTTTGAGGGCGCGGGCGTGCCGGATAACACGGCTTGGGCGTGCACTGCTCTGACCTGTATAGAAAAACTAGACTTACCTGGCATGGGCGTGCAGGAGGGCACGGCTGGGGCGTGCGCGCCTCTGACTTGTGAAGTGAATTTCTCTTTCTGGTCACACAAGCGTGTCCTGGGGCATGGTTCGGGCGTGCTGTGGTGCATGGTTAGGGCGTGCTAGCCTCTGACCTTCAAGAGTTGATTTTTACCTTGTGCAGCACGGCTGTGTTGCTGAGCACGGCTAGGGCGTGTCATCCTGTGGACTTCAACTTGAACATGAAAGAATTTTGACTAAAACAGAGGAACAATTATGGAGAAACTTTAGGAAAATTTGTAACAGAAATAATAAAAATAAATTGAAACAAGAAATTTGAGAAAAATAATATAGGTTATCTCCCACAAGCGCTTTTCTTTAACGTCGTTTAAGCTCGACGCACTCAACCAAGTTCGGGTTAAACAAGACTGATGGTATTTTTAACTGGATCAAAGTTTTCATTTTGATAAACCTTCAAATGTTGAGCATTAACTTTGAAACTCCGATTACCATCCACTATTTCGATGGCCCCATGTGGAAAAATTTCTTTGATCGTGAATGGACCGGACCATCTAGAGCGCAACTTACCAAGAAAGAGATGGAGTATGGAGTTGTTGAGCAATACCTGTTGTCCGACCTTTAAATTCCTTAGGATAATGTGCTTATCATGCCATTGTTTGGTACGGTCCTTATATATTTTTGAATTCTCATAAGCATGGAGACGCATTTTATCCATCATATTTAATTGAAGCAACCGTTTTTGACCAACTTCCTTAGCATTAAAGTTAAGAAATTGGATCGCCCAATATGCTTTGTGTTCCAACTCAACAGGAAGGTGACAAGCCTTACCATAGACCATGCGATATGGAGACATACCAATTGGTGTTTTGAATGCTGTTCTGTAAGCCCATAGAGCATCATCGAGTTTCTTGGACCAGTCCTTCCTAGATTGTCCAACGGTGGTCTCCAGAATCTTCTTGATTTCCCTATTGGTCACTTCTACTTGTCCACTTGTTTGAGAATGATATGGGGTACCTACACGATGAGTAACACCATATTTTGAAAGAAGGGAATCTAAGTATTTGTTGTAAAAATGCTTACCTCTGTCTGTGATTATTGCCCTAGGGGTGCCATGACGTGTGAAAATATATTTCTTGATAAAGTTCATTACACTTTTGGCATCATTATTTGGAAGAGCAACAACTTCTGCCCATTTTGATACATAGTCTACTTCCACTAGAATGTATTGGTTGGAGTAAGATGATGGAAAAGGTCCCATGAAATCTAAGCCCCAAACATCGAAGATCTCGACCTCAAGGATGCTATTTAAGGGCATCTCATGTTGCTTCGAGATGTTACCTAACCTTTGACAGCGATCACAAAGACGAACAAAGTTAAAAGCGTCTTTAAATAAATTAGGCCAATACAAACCGCTTTCCAAGATACATGCTGCTGTCTTGCTTGCTCCAAAGTGTCCCGCACATTCCATTGAATGGCAGAATCTAAGGACACTTTCCATTCTTCTTCCGGTATACATCGTCGAAATAGCTGATCACTACAATATTTGAACAAAAAGGGCTCCTCCCAATAGTAGTATTTGATATCATGGAAAAACTTTTTCTTTTGTTGATAAGAAAGATTGGGAGGAGTGATTTTGCAAACAAGGTAGTTAACTATATCGGCATACCATGGAGCTTCTATTTTTGCCAACAGGAAAAGATGTTCATGGGGAAGTCTTCATTGATTTGTAATTCTGCTGCATCTTCTTCCCCCAATTCTAGCCTGGATAAGTGGTCGGCTACGAGGTTTTCAATTCCTTTCTTATCTCGAATTTTCAGATCAAATTCCTGCAATAAAAGAACCCAACGGATTAATCTCGGCTTTGCATCTTTCTTTTCTAACAAATACTTAATAGCAGAGTGATCAGTGTAAAGTATTGTTTTGGCTCTAATTAAATAAGCCCTAAATTTATCAAAAGCAAAAACAATAGCTAGCAGTTCTTTTTCAGTGGTGGCATAATTTAATTGTGCATCATTCAATGTGCGACTAGCGTAGTAAATCACGTGCAACTAGCGTAGTAAATGACGTGCAACTTCTTTTCCTTTCTTTGCCCAAGAACAGCTCCAACAACATAATCACTAGCATCACACATAAGCTCAAAGGGGAGAGTCCAATTTGGCGTAGCAATTATAGGGGTTGAGATCAACTCTTTTTTCAACCTGTTAAAAGCATTCAAACACTCTTTGTCAAAATTAAAAGGAACATCTTTAACTAATAAATTACAAAAAGGTTTTATGATTTTTTGAAAAGTCCTTGATAAATCTCCTATAGAATCCTGCATGGCCAAGGAAACTCCTTATTCCTCTCATTGAATTTGGAGGAGGTAGCTTTTCAATTACTTCGATTTTGGCTTTGTCCACTTCAATTCCTTTTGTGAGATTTTATGCCCTAGAACAATACCTTCACTAACCATAAAATGACACTTTTCCCAATTCAAAACAAGGTTAGTGTCCTCGCATCGTTGCATTACTAAAGATAGGTTACAAAGACATTCATCAAAAGAGGAACCAAACACGAAAAAATCATCCATGAATATCTCAGTAAATTTTTCTACCATGTCAGAAAATATGGACATCATGCATCTTTGAAAAGTTACAAGAGCATTGCATAATCCAAAAGGCATTCTCCTATAGGCAAAAGTGCCATAAAGGCAAGTGAAAGTGGTTTTCTCATGATCTTCGGGAGCAATGGGTATTTGGAAGTATCCTGAATAACCATCCAAAAAACAATAATATGGATAACATGCAAGTCTTTCAAGCATTTGATCAATAAAGGGTAAAGGGAAGTGGTCTTTGCTTGTTGCTTTGTTCAACTTCTTATAATCAATGCACACACGCCAACCTGTGACTGTTCGAGTGGGAATTAATTCATTATTTTCGTTAGAGATAACTGTCATACCTCCTTTCTTTGGAACCACTTGAACAGGACTTACCCAACTACTATTGGAAATTGGATAAATAATGCCAGCATCCAAAAGTTTTATGATTTCAGCCTTGACTACCTCCTTCATATTTGGGTTCAATCGTCTTTGATGCTCGATTGAGGGTTTATAGTCTTCCTCCATCAGTATCTTATGCATACATACACTTGGACTTGTTCCCTGTAAGTCTGAAATCGACCACCCTAGTGCTTTCTTATATTTTCGAAGAACCTGCAACAACCTTTCCTCTTGATCAAGTGTTAAGTGAGAAGAACTAATAATAGGAAAAGAGTAATTCTCACCTAAGAATGCATGTTTTAAATGAGATGGAAGCTGTTTCAGTTCTTGCTTTGGTGGTTCACTCTCTTTCTCATTCATGATGCTTGAATCATTAATGTCATCTTTAACATGCAAAGTGTTTTCCACACATTCATCAACAACATCAATTCGAAAGCAATCATTATAGTCCATAGGAAGTTTACAAGATTTAAGAACATCAAAAAAAATTTCCTCTTGTCCAACCTTTAAAGTGAATTTGCCTTCATATACATCAATCAATGCTCTTGCACTTGCAAGAAAAGGTCTTCTAAGGATTAAGGATCCTTCCCTATCTTCATCAATATCAAGAATAACAAAATCGACAGGGAAGATAAATGTACCTACCTTTACAAGCACATCTTCTACAATTCCTCTTAGATACTTGATTGAGCGATCGATCTGCTAATTGTAGAGACATCCTTGTTGGCTTTAGCTCTCCCATTCCTAGCATCTTAAAAACTTCATAATACATAAGGTTAATGCTAGCACCTAAATCTACTAAAGCTTTTCGAAAATCCAGATTACCAATATTGCAAGGGATAGAAAAACTTCCTGGATCTTTTAACTTTGGAGGCAATTTATTTTGAATAATTGCACTACACTCCTCAGTTAACATTATCATTCCTTGATCATCAATTTTTCATTTCTTGCTCAGGATTTCTTTTAGAAATTTCGCGTAATTGGGCATTTGAGCAAGAGCTTCAGCAAAAGGAATGTT
The DNA here is from genome assembly GCF_041381405.1 of Jatropha curcas. NCBI lineage: Eukaryota > Viridiplantae > Streptophyta > Magnoliopsida > Malpighiales > Euphorbiaceae > Jatropha > Jatropha curcas. The sequence goes on from NC_143159.1 coordinate 22,433,575, forward strand.
AATTTGAAGCTTTTTGAAGATATCAAGAAATTTGAGGAAGCTTTTGTCATCTTGTGCTTTCTTTAACCTTCGTGGGAAGGGAACAGGTGGAACATAGGGTTTCACTTCTCCTTGCTCTTCTATGTTATTGATGGGAACTTTTTTCTACTCTTCCTTTTTCTTTTCTATCTTTGGTGGTTCTTCTAATTGTTTGCCACTTCTCAAGGTGATAGCCTGTACCTATTCTTATCGTAACTTGCTGGATTTTGTTGTTTTCTCTGGTTTCGTTAATGAAATCCATGTGCAATTTAGAAAGGACAGTAAGGAGATCATCATGAGGTTTCTTCTCTTGAGGAATAAAACCTGGTGGTGCGTTCAAAGCATTGTTAGGATTCCCATATGACAAATTGGGGTGATTCCTCAACCTATTATCATAGGAGTTGGACTATGGGTAATTCTTCCTTCCTTGATTCATCACATAGTTTACTTGTTCTAAGGTTTGTGGATTCAAAGAGTTTATCATGCATTCTCCAATCCCATGTTGGCCATTACACATGTCACAAACTTGCATAATAGAATTGACAGGATTAGTAGTTAATAAGTCCAATTTTCTTACCATATTATCTACCTTGGCATTGAGTGATGTAATGGCATCTATTTCATAGACTCCTGCAGTCTTCTTTCTCTCAGAGTTACTTTGATAATGGCTATTGCTCGCCATCTTCTCTATCAAGTCATATGCCTCATCAATCTCTTTTCTCTCAAAAGATCCACCTGCAGCTTGTTTTCGTCGAAATCCCCCCCGGAGGACCCGAAAAACTTGCTCTGAATTTTGTTTTGAATGTGATTGGAAATGGTGATTTTATTTAAATAAATGGTGACAAAACCTTTTAGAAACGCAATGCCGATAAATCGGTCTTACAAAACATTTTGAGTCGCCATCCATTATTTCGGCAATGGGACCGTTTCCAATTTTATTTTATAAAAGTGACTTCATTTAACCCAATTTTATTTAAGGCCAATTATTTTAAAAGACTGGTCAGGGGCACCAAGTGCAATTCTGGATAAGGGAATTGGGTACGTCAGCCCGTTGGAAGCCGACTCCCGGAAAACCGGCCTCTTTTAACCTACAGTTTCTAATTTATTTTTATTTAGAAAAGCCAACTTATTTAATTAAACCCAACCCGAATAAATCGAACCGAGTTCCTATGTGGAAAATTGTTTAATCGTCCCACATGAATCCATTCATTGCATTCATAACCATTCAAACCACATCAATCATCCAACCCATAGCAAAAATAATTAAAAGACCCGCTCTTGCCTTATGGTTAAAGGCGGGCCACAAACCGGATTTAAAATACATTCTACCCATTAAAACACAATAAACCCTAAAATCATATATGATAAAATATTAACCTATTTGATTTGATTAAACCATAATCTGCCCATTATTGGTTATTTCTTGAATTATAAAAATTAAACATTTATTTAATTACACGAAATTAAATAAAAAAATGAAACTATTCTAGAACCCTAGAACAGTTGCGTCACGCAGCTATTCTATGAAGAACAGTTGCGTGACGGAACTCCTAGTTGCGTGATGTATCTGTTCGTGACTTTGGCAAAATTCTCAGATTCATCAATCATTTATTTAAACCATAATATTAAATACAAACATAAAAAGCGAGATAAAAATATACACACGAACAGTTCCGTCACGCGGCTAGTCAAGGTAATGTCAACTTTTTTTGGACATGAACAGTTCCGTCAAGCAGGTAGTAGCTGCGTGACGCAACTGCTTTGGTCCGCAACTACCTTTCAAACTACTTTTTTTACGTTTTCTTTTTATCAAAGTTTGTTTAATGTTACTCAGAAACACTCAATAATGGGCAGAATACTACTTAACCAATATCAAACTACCCAAACACTAACAAAATAAGATATTTAATAAATCAACAACTAAAAATAACAAGAGGAGTTTAGATGGTTACCTAACCCTCAGATTTGAGGATTGCATGCGATTTGGGTGCCTTAGGAATAGTATTTCAGGATCCTAGAAATGTTCTTTGTCAAGTTTTAACAAGAAAAACTCTTTTTTTTCTTTTCTTTTCTTTTCTCTCTTTTCTCTTTTTTGTGACTTTTTAAATTTTTCTCAATCTATTTAATCTCTAAGGCTTGATCTTCTTCAAGATAACTCAATGGAGTTCTTGCAGAAAACCCTAGTCGCAGCTTATTTCTTAAAAATTTCTCTCCAATCTCAAAACGTTCAAAAGTCCCGTTTAAAGAATAAAAATGCTGTATTTATATGGGTAGGGCAACAGAACAGAGCTGCGTCACGCAACTAACAGTTGCGTGACGGACCCAAGAGCTGCGTGACGCAGCTCACTTTTCGTACCGTTGCCGTGTGTCCACACAAAAAGCAAAACCGTTATACGGGCTTTTCAAGGTGACGTCATCCTGGTTAGAGTTGCGTGACGCAACTATTAGTGCCGTCACGCAACTTATAGCTGCATGACGCAACCCTAGCGCAGGTCAGACTCCTTTGATTTGGTTCAAATCGATTCTTGGTTTAAAGACTTCTGGTTGACCCTGATTCCTTATTCCGCATCCTTGCATCCTCATCGGGTTAGGCGGGGGCATAAAAACACGCGTCAACACAGCTGCATCTAGAGTATTTTTAATATTAGGAGATAATGCATTATATAAAGTTTGTACCTATAACCATTTAGGCAAACTGTGATGTGGGCACTTTCTCAGTAAGTCCTTGAATCTTTCCCAAGCTTCGTACAAACTTTCTTGGTCATGGTGGACAAAGGTCATTATCTCATTGCGCAGTTTTGTGGTCTTTGAAGATGGGAAGAATTTTGCTAAAAACTTTTGGGCTAATTCTTCTCATGTTGTAAAACTTCCAGCAGGGCATGATTGTAACCAAGATCATGCTTTGTCCCTAAAAGTAAAAGGGAAGAGTCTTAATTTTATGGCATCTTTAGAAACAACATTCTGTTTGAAAGTATAGCAAATTTTCAGGAAATTTGTGACATGAGCATTAGGATCTTCACTAAGTAAACCTCCATATTGAATTGAGGTGGAAAGCATTTGGATAATTGCAGGTTTAATTTCAAAATTATTAACTTCGACCTAAGGTCTTGTGATACTCGAGGTTGTCCCATTAAGAGTAGGTGTTGTGTAGTCCCGCAAGGTGCGGACCGGATGTTGAGGTGGAGGTCTCTTTTTTGGGTTGAGTTCGTCGCCCATGTCTGCTTGCTGTTCGGGTTTGCTTTCACGTGTTCTTCTAGCGACGTTGTTCTTACGATAAATCCTTTCAATTTCTGAATCAAAGACTAGGGGTTCAGTCCTACCTGATCTTCTTTGCATAAACACCTGAAATAATTCTTAAAAGGGAATTACATAAAACAGAAAAGCAAATGTCTAAATTAATAATAGGGTAATTAGTATTGATATTGATAATGCCAATCCCCGACAACGGCGCCAAAAACTTGTCCGTGGTTTTTCACAAGTATACGAAATCGTAGCAAGTAATATAAAGTAAGTAGAGTATCGTCTCCTCAGGGATTGTATATCAAGTACCAAAATTGTGTTAACCTATTATTATTTAAACGGCAATAAGAGAGATTTGTTGTAAGAAAAGTAAATTCCAAAAATAAAAACGAAATAAATAAAGCAACAATATTCAGATGAGAAGAAATCAAGGATTTTAAAAATTACTAGGGATTTTGATTTCACTTAATTCTATCCAATTTATTTTATTAGTTTATTAATCAAATTTAATTGTTCAAGTAGGGGAAACAACCCTAAAATCACTAACAAGCTCTCCCGATGTATTGTTAGCTATTTTAAGCCGGTCTAATTACTTATCTTCCAATAGCGCAATCAAACATGAATTAAATCATTAAGTTTTATGATTTGTTTATGAATTCATAACCTAAGGTCATTAACTTATGAAAACCCCCCATAAGTCAAACCATATAGCTTCTGCATCAATTTACTATTCTCATGTAATTTATTACCCTATTCATATCAAAAACCCTTCTCTCGATAGTGATTAATGAAATAAATCAATCCAGGGGAAAAACTCTGCCTGGAAGCATTAAGTGTAATAATAAATTATACTTTGAACAAAGAAAAACAAATCTAATATTATAAATTGGAAAAGAAATTAAGCTACATCAAATCCCTAATATGAGGATTTAGTTCGACATAGTAATTAAATAAAACTCAATAATACTTGAATCAAACTTCATAATCAATGTGAATAATGAAAAATAAAACAAGATTAAGAGTTTAGAAATAAAAACTAAACAGCAGCTACGTGGAGGGCTTCCTTGAATCTTGGCACAAAACTTGGATGCTTGAAGTCTTTGAGAGAGAGAACTATGTAGAAAAATAATAGAACCAGAGATATCTCTACAATGAATGGTTCCTTTCTTTATATAGACCTCCTGGAAGAAAATCTGACTCCGTTTAGGAAATAGAATCCTTAGTAAGTACGAAATCTTCTTTGGAGATCATAAACTGTTTAGGCTTGGATTTCTTCTTAATTAGGACTCTTCTTCCTTCCTAAATAGGCTTAAATCTTATTTTGTACGTCAGGAAAATATCTGAGGTGGGCCCATGTAAGTTGTAGAGACTGGCTTGCATTTTTAATTCAATACAGCATTACATTCGTAGCATGGGCGTGCTCCATAGCACGGCTTAGGCGTGCTAGAGTCTGAGTCTATAAATGATTCAGCACGGGTCGTGCTCTGCAACACGCCCAGAGAAGTATTTGTGGCACGGGCGTGCACCATAGCATGGGTATGGCATGCTAGGCTCTGACTTTCCAAGATAAAATGCATCACGGGCGTGCCAGATAGCACGGGCTAGCCGTGCTAGAGTCTGAGTCTCCACTTGATTTCCCTTAAGTTTAGCACGGGCGTGCTAAAGTGCACAGGCTGGGCATGCTAGCACCTGAGTGTTTTGCTTTATAATGCTCTTTTATGTGCCAAAACCCTGCAAATTTCTTTAAGATCAAGTGGATTATGATTTAAGGAAGCTTTGAACAAAATTATAATTAAAACGAAGTAAAAATTAGTTAAAGTGATAAAATTTACTAAAATTCCAAATAAAAACTATATTAAAAATACTGTAAAAATGACACCTATCATTCGATGTACGCTGCCTCCTTGCACGAGCTTCGACAGCCGACGCAGGACTTGGCTAGCGGTGAATGTTGGTTTTTCGGTTTAAATAAAGTTATTTATTTTAAAACAGTAACTGTTTGTTCATATTAAGAACAATAAACAGTAACTATTTCTTAAGTTTAATTCGAACAGTACTTGTTATAAATTTATTTGTTTAATAAATTAATTTGTATAATGTTTGATCTTTAAAAGTTTAGATATTAAATCATTTCATCATAGCATTTACTTCACTAAAAATTATTCCTTTTACAAGATTCAAATCTGTTAAACGGTCCTAGAAGCTTTTGTTGGTATCAGAGCCTGTTAGACAAGATGGCTATGAGATTCGGAATCTTGAGTAGGGGTTCTCACAGTATGACCTGTGACGAAATACTGGCTCTTGCCCTACCAAGACCCCGGGCGGCTAGCCACCGCGGGGGGTTGGCCTTGTCGAGAGGCAAGATATGGTGGCTGTCTGTGCCTTTGGCCGGGTCCCATGCCGTAAAACATGCTCTGAGGTGTCTTAAGTGGTCGCTGAAAGATCCACGGTTTTATGGGAGACCGCTGGGAGGCACTTAATGGTATCAGAGCCTGACGATTTAGATCTGCTAATTGGTATACATATAACGACTCCGATTTATAATATATCATAGGTTGTCTTGATATGGTTCCATTGAACTATACATCTAAGGTCCACTGAGATATCAGATACAGTAAGAGGCCTATTTTGAACCCGTGTGTAAGACCCGTTTGGTAGGGCAGTTGAAGGGTATAACCTGGCCGAGTTCTTGAGATATCATAACCGGACTTAGATCTGTGTAGTATAACCGGACCACTGTCATTAAAATCTATGCTATCTTATAAAATGGATTCTTTTATATGTAGCTCGATTAGTAGTAATAAATCGAATGTTTTTGAATCTTCAAAAATTCAAAGGATTATTAATAGAAATGAATTAATTTCTAAGGATGATTATAAAGCTATTGATGAAAAGATGATTTCTACAGTAATTGTTTCTGATAAAAATGATTTTAAGATTTCTACAGTAAATGTTTCTACAGTTGCTAAAAACCTCAATATTTTAACTAAAAAAGATATTGAAAAAGATTTATTAAATGAATTATCTAAAATAAAAAACTTAATTAAAATGAAGCAGATTCTAAAAACTTATACTTTTGAAGAATTAAAATCTGAATATTTAGACTATAGACTAAATAAGCAAAATGAAATAAAATTCTTTGATTGGTATAACTTAATTAAAGAAAAAATTCAATCTCATGTTTGTAAACCATATCACATTTCACAGTCTAGTAAACAAGAATTTGTCAACATATTAAAAGATCAATTAAGTAAACTTGAAGTGTATTTAGCGACTACTCAACCAGTAGCTCTTGACACACCTCAAGCATCACGAAATATAAATAATTTAGAAGAAACTTCTAATTCTGAACTTAGTGAACCAGAATCAGAAGATGTAAAACAATTTGCATTAAATCCAATAAATCATCATAGGGAAATAATAAATAGAGCACCTGATTTAGGTATAATTAATAAACCGAACACTATCAGTCAATTTAAATATAATGCTTCAACAATCTATGAATGGAACATAGATGGTTTAAGTGAATATAATATATTAAGTCTTTTGCAACAAATGACAATGGCTGCCAATGCTTATAAAACTCAGTCAATTATATCTGATAAAACTATAGCAGAAATCTTAATTGCTGGCTTTACAGGCCAACTTAAAGGATGGTGGGATTATCATCTCACTGAAAAACAACATGAAGACATTCTAAATTCAATTAAAATTGATGAAGATGAGCAACCTATATATGATGAAAATGGTGATGTAATACAAGATGCAGTGTCATCTTTAATTCTCACAATTTCACTTCATTTTATAGGAGATCCATCTCATATTAAAGATAAAAATGCAGAATTATTAAGTAATTTAAAATGTCGCACATTAGGTGATTTTCAAGACTATAAAACCACTTTTCTCACCAGATTAATGTTAAGGGAAGATTCAAGCCAATCCTTTTGGAAGGAAAAATTCTTGGCTGGATTACCTTATTTTTTGGGGGAAAAAATTAGGAATTTTATTAAACAGCAACATGGTAATCCTATACCTTACGATAAATTAACATATGGTCAATTAATTAGTATAATTTATAAAGAAGGTCTACAAATCTGTCAAGATTTGAAACTTCAAAAGACTTTAAAATATGAAATGCAACAAACTAAAAGAGAATTAGGATCTTATTGTAAACAATTTGATTATGACATAACATCTCCTCCAAGATGTGATGGTCAGTGTTCTAGAACTCATAAACCTAATAAACATTATAAACGACATGATAAAGATAAATATTATCAAAAAGACAAACTTGATTCTAATAAAAGAAAATATCATAAAACTTCTTATAACGATTTGACATGTTATACATGTGGTAAGAAGGGACATACGTCTAACTTTTGTAAATTCAATCAAAAATTAAATGCATTAAATTTAGAAAAAGAAGTTTTGAATAAAATCTATAAACTGTATATTGATTCAGATAATTCAGAATCTGAATTTAGAAAATGTTGATCCTGTATACCTAGAACTTAGACTCCTATTAAATTTTAAAGTTACTTTACCATCTTCAAATTGTTCAATTTTTTGTAAATTGACATTTGGTTTAACAGGTTCTGGTTCTGGAGGAGGGACAATCCCTTCCAAAATCCATTCCTCCGGTAAGGTGATATCCTTCCATTGGATGGTTTTAGGTATAACGGTGTTGGTTTTAGCCAAATCAGTTTGAAGAAACTTAGTTTCTCCAATTTTTGGTTGTAATTTGTATTTAGTACTAAAAGCTGAATTCATAGCTTTATAATGGATTTTATAGATTAAAGCAATTGGAATAGATCCTTGCTTCATTTTATAATTATGAGTTTTAACTTCTAAAATTATACTTTCTAGAATATTAAGATCATTTAAAGAAACAGTCATATCTGGATAAACCTCAAATGAGATTGGTCCTTCACTTAAGCTCGTTTCAACAGATCCTAATAACGAATCTTGAAAATTTAAAAATCTAGCATCTCTTACTACTGCCAATATACTAGTATTTAATCCTTCTCTAGTTAAAGGTTTTATGCCTACTTGTATTAATCCTATATGAATATATTTATACTTTTTATTTTTATGTTGCTGTAATGTTTTAGATGAAAGAAGAGTGATTCGTTCAAAAGGTTTGCTTAATTGAAAATCACGTTCTTCAGTTTTAATAACATAATCTGTATTCCATAAAGGAAATTTACTAATTTTATAAATTTGTTCTTTATCTACTTTAGGTATTTCCCAATCATCTATAGCTTTACTAAAATCTTGTAATATTAATTCATTTCTATTTATTATTCTCTTTATTTCTGAGGAATCAGAATCATCCGACTTAACATTACTTACAGATCGACACAATAAAGGATCCATTGTATAATATATTAAAGAATCTTGAAGCTACCCGATTATGCCCTCCGGTTATACCCTTCACTGCCCAACAAATCTCAACAAATGGGTCTTACAACGGGTTCATATGGAATCGGCTCAGTGGGCAAAGCTAAAAGCTTCATTAATATAGTAAACAATCAACACTTTATTGGGTGATAGTAACCAATACTTAAATCGTTGGCTCTGATACCATTTGCTGCCAAGATCGACCGATTTAAGTATTTATTATAATTCAAACAAGAAATGATTTATATTATTCAAATATATATCAAATATATCAACTAAAATAGATCTATTATCTAAATCAATTAATATTTCAAAAATATTTAAATTAATATTATATATTGTAATTAAAATATTATTTTCTCTTAAATTTACAAAAACATGAATATAATTCATATGGTACTTAGCGTTGTAGCACAAGATTTCCCTTGTTTATCAAGTGCAATGATAAACACCAGGAGGTTATGTGTTTCCAGCTGATATACCAAAGAATTTTAATTCGAACAGTAATTGTTTAAAGATGAACAGTATCCGTTTTAATCTAAACAGTAAATGAACAGTTTATGTTTATGAACAATCAAGAACAATATTTCTGATGTGGAAGATCACTCAGAGGTGCAACCACAGAGCATACTTATACAAAATAATATTTATCAATCAACTCAACCAATTTTAATTAATAACAGTTTAATTAAGGTTGAGGGTTCCTGCAACCTTAGCCTGGGATCCCCAGAACTAAGTCAGATTGTGGAGGGAGAAGAGAAGGAAGCCTTTAACAGGGCTTGATAGTAGCAATTTATAAATTTAAAATAAATAACTTTATTTAAATATGAAATACAAATTTAAACTTACAAATTTAAAGTTTACAATCCAGACTTCGAAAGTTGAATGCTTACAAAGAACTCTTAGGAGGGAGGATGAGAGAGTTTAGAATGTTAGGGTATACAAGCTTATGCCTTCACAAGAGGATAGGCTCTCTTTAAATAACATAGAAAAGAATCTTTACTATTCTACTTTTACTATTTATGAACAGTGCTTGGTCTGCCACCGAATCTTGAACAGTGTTGACCTTTACTGTGGATGAATAGTTGTTGGTCTGCCATCGAATCTTTACTGTGGATGATGCGTTGGCTTTTCCTGTAGAAACAGTGATTTAACCTTTACTTTTGAATGATGGTGAAATAAGGTTTCACCTGCCTTTTACTCAGATGAGGACGATGTGTCCTTCTTTTTCTTTTCTTTTTTCTTTACTTTGCTTTTTTGCTTTAATTTTTCTTTTGCCTTATCAGCTTTACTTTTGACTATAATGGATTCAAAAGCCTCATCATCACTATCTTCGTTGGAGGATAGTGGGAATGATGTTGATGAAGAAGAGGAAGCCATGTCAGCCCACTTCTGTTTAGATATTTTACTGGAACAGTCTGCCTGCTTTTTACTTGATGAGGGTTTTACTGGAGAATCAGAATCTGTTGAAAGATGCTGAAGCATTTCTTGACAGATTCTTCTATACTCATCTGGAGTTTTAGCAGCAGCTAACTTTGCTTGACATTGTGCTTTTTGGATTCCGAAAGTCGGTTGATCCTTTAATGCAAGAGTGGTTGCATAGGTTAATGGAGAAACCTGTTTTAATTTATCACGTATCCAGAGATCAATTTTAAGTTCTGTGGTAGAGTTCTTGAATGATCCCCACCATTTAATCTTGTGTCTTTTTACCAACATAGGAATCTGGTATGTTCCTACGGCATACTGAGTGTCCAAATACCATTGATATACCCAGGGCGTGAAGAAGGCCATACAATAGTACATTAGGGAAGGAATATGGGCTTCTGCAGGATTGGGTTTATAATGGGCTTTAAAATACTGATATAATGCCTGGATTGGAGGAGGGATAATTTCATTGGAAATTCCCCTAGTTTCCCACCATTTTTTAAACCAGTTAGGCACTTTACAATCAGTACGAAAGGAAGTGTCAAAGTAGATTAACCATGAATGCGTAGCAGTGGGATTTTGAATAGCAAAAATTTTTTCCCATGCATCACGATAATCAAAATAATTGTATACAGTACTGTGGACATGTTTATATAATACTTTAAATTGTACAGGGGTAGAAAGAGAGGGTTTAGGCCAGTCCTTGGGATGAAGAATCCGTTGGATTTTAAGTGAAGAATATAAAATAACAGATTTATTTTTGGAATCATAATTATGTTTAATTTTTACAGATCCAGTATCCAAGAGAATATTATGATAATATTCTTGGGGTTTTGAAAGATCAGTTGGAGCAAAGTACCAATCCTCAGGGTAATACTGTTTTAAAACAGACCAAGGATTAGTGTTATTGTATCCATCTTCTATTTCAATTTCATAATGAAAAATAGATTTAAGAAACCATTTATGTATACTTTGCGTATACTGGATTTTTGGCAAATCCACAGCCATCAACGGATTTGATAAGTCTTTACTGCCTACCGTTTGAGACAGACTAGTCGTACCATGAACGGGTACGATCGCTTTAGGTGTAGAAGACATACCTGGCGTCTCTGTGGAAGAGGACGCTATACTTTGTAACGCCTTAAACACTTCTGGAGATTGACTTAGCTGTTCAATCCATTTTTTAAGATCTGGAGAAAGTTTAGTGTTTAGGGTTTTAGGTAAATCTTCTGAATGCTCAGAGAGAGCTTTAGTAGGTGATTCAGGTTCTTCTTTAGGGGCTTTGCCCTTATCCTTTTTCCTGCCCATCGTTCTGTAAGAATTCGCGAGTCAGAAAGTCTGGAATGTTATTTGTATCTCCTTTAATAAATTCAATATCAAATTCAAATATACTAAGTAAAGCTTGCCATCTTGCAAAAATTTGTTTAGAAGCCAGATTTTTTACATCTTTTTGTAAAACATCTTTTGCAGATTTACAATCAATACGAAGTAAAAATTTTTGATTTAATAAATCAGATTGGAATTTATTGATGCAAATTACTATACTTAAAATCTCCTTTTTAATAGTAGAATAATTTATTTGAGTTTGGTTCCAATGACCAGACGTATACTGAATAATTCGTTCTTTACCATTAATTACTTGTTTTAAAATACCACCATATCCAACATCTGAAGCATCAGTTTCAACTATCTTGAATGCTGTTGGATGAGGGATATAAAGATATGGAATTTCTTTGACTAAGGCTTTTATCTTTTTTTACTAACTGTGTATGCTGGGTTGTCCATGGGTCAGCATTTTTCTTAAGCCTATCATGTAATGGTTTTATCATGCAATTAAGGTTTGGATAAAAATCTATAACATAGTTTAAACATCCAAGAAAACGTTGAAGTTGGGTTTTATTAGTTAACTCATCAGGGAACTTGGACCCAAATACCATAGCTCGTTCTATGGGCTGGATAATACCCTGTTCTATGTAATGGCCCAAAAACCTAACTTTAGTTTTAAATAAGTCCATTTTAGTTTTACTCAATGCTAATCCATTCATTTCAATTACCATGCAAAATGTTTTTAAGTGTTTAAAATGTTCTTCTAATGTTCTACTAAAAACTAGAACATCATCAATATATACTATACAGAATTCACTATGAGGATTAAATATATCATTCATGATCCTCTGAAACTCAGAAGGAGCATTTTTTAATCCGAAAGGCATTACATTCCATTCGTATTGACCGAAGGGAACGGTGAATGCGGTTTTATATCTATCATCAGGATGAATCTGGATCTGCCAGTAACCAGATTTCATATCAAATTTACTAAAAATATTTGCCTGATATAATTGTTTTAATAAATCCTTCTTATTAGGTAATGGATACCTTATCCATTTTAAGGCTGTATTCAGTGGTTTATAATTAATTACTAATCTAGGGACTCCTCTTTCTATCTCAGCATTTTTATTGACATAAAAAGCTGCACAAGACCAAGGACTTCTAGATTTGCTAATTAATTTTTTATTTTCTAAATCCTGAATTTCTTTTTTACAATGGTCTATAAGTTCAGGGCTCATTTGAATGGGTCGGGCTTTAGTTGTAATGGACTTTTCATCAAAGTCCTTTTCATAGGGTAAATCTACTATGTGTTGTTTACGATCCCAAAATGCATGTGGGTGATCTGCACATAATTTATTTTCCATAAATGCCTTTAATTTACCAATTCTAATTTGAATATCTTTATCTTCTAGTTGCTTTTTAATCCTTTGAAGATATGTATAATTTCGCAAATGATTTAAGTCTTCTTCTTTAGATTTTATTAAAGAATTAATTTCCAAAGTTTTAATAGAATGAGCTCTTAATAAATTTAAATTTTTTCTCCTAGGTTTTTCAGTAAATTCCAACCTAGCTCTACTTCCTTTTACCTTGAATTTAATGCAATCTTCTTTTACCGAATATGGTGTAATTAGGTTAATGAACGGTGTTCCTAAGATTACCATATAATTTATCTGTGGTGAAAGTAAGAATATTGTTTTAATTTCTAATCCATTATTTATAATATCAGCTTCAATTTTACCAAGAATTTCTAATTTAGATTTATTAGCTGTAGTCAGTTTTTCATGTGTTTCTGACCAAAATCTATGTGGAATTAAATCAGATTTTATACAGTTTAGATCTGCTCCTGTATCAAATAAAGCTATACCATTTATTATAAAATCCTGTGAAATTTGTAAATTTAATTTTACTAAATATTTTCTAGATGTTATTTCTTGTAAAAGAAAGAGAAAATGTGGATTTATTTCTTCATCTTCATTTAGCTCATTAATTCCATCTGTTATTTTATCATCTGGTTCATCCGAAGAGGAACTAGATATCAATTGAGTTTCTAAATGTTTTATTTTGGCATCATGTATTTGTGCTTGATGTTTTAATTCTTTGACTTCATGTTTTAAAACTCTAAGTTCTTTATATAGATCTTCTAATGATATTTTTGTTTCTAATCTTTTATTCTTATTTAATATAGTAGTTAAATCATAAGTATTAGTCTGAATTTTAGGTGTGATTATTTTTACTTCCTTATCTTCTTCAAAACTTTTAATTAATTTTTTAAGAAGTTGACTTTTAAGATCATTATCTGTGATAGTATTTACTACTTCTAAGAGTGTACTTTGATCTTTAGTTAACATATTTATTGATTTTTCTGAAGAACTGGTTGTTGAACCTAGTTCATCAATTTGATTTTCACTTTCTTGTACCTCAGAATCTGATGTATCAGAAGTAAGATACAATTCATGAATTTTATTTATCACATCATCTTCTAAGTTTAACTCATGCAATTTTTTATTGAACTTGCAAAATTTAGATGTGTGTCCTTTCTTACCACATTTAAAACAAGTTAAGTCTTTATATGAAATCTTATTAGTCTTTTTGTATGGTTTTTTATTCTTAGATTTTTTATGGTGTTTACGTTTATCTTGATGATAAAATTCTTCTTTACTAGGTTTAGACCTATAGTGTTTTTTATAGTGTTTTTTATAGCTTGTGGGTTTAGAGCATGAACCACTACATTGTTGAGTAGGGGTTATATTATAGTCAAATTGTCTACAAAAACTTCCTAATTCTTGTTTAGTCTTTTTTAACTCATTTTTTAAAGTTTTCTGAAGTTTTAGGTCGTGACATATCTGCAATCCTTCTTTTTGAATTATACTTGTTAATTGGCCATAAGTTAATTTATTATATGGAATTGGGTTACCATGTTGTTGTTTAATATAATTCCTAACTCTTTCTCCTAAAAAATAGGGTAAACCAGCTAAGAATTTTTCTTTCCAAAAGGCTTGATTAGAATCTTCTCTTAACATTAATCTTGTAAGAAAAGTGGTTTTATATAATTGAAATTGACCTAAGTGTTTACATTTTAAATTACTTAAAAGTTCAGCATTTTTATCTTTTATATGTGATGGATCGCCTATAAAATGTAATGAAATGGTCAATATTAAGGTTGCAACTGCATCCTGAATAGGTTCACCATTTTCATCAAATAAAGGTTGATCCTGGTCATTTACTTGAACTGCATTTAAAATATCTAATTGATCTTTTTCAGTGAGATGGTAATCCCACCATCCCTTTAATTGTCCTGTAAATCCTGCAATGAGGATTTCAGCAACGGCTTTATCAGATATAGGTGACTGGGTTTTATAAGCATTTGCAGCCATGGTCATTTGTTGCAAAATACTTAAGATTTTATATTCAGATAATCCATCAATATTCCATTCATATAATGTATTAGCATTATAATGAAATTGGGATATGTATGGAGGTTTATCAATTAATCCTAAGTCTGGGGCCCTAGAGACTATTTCTCTATGGGTTATATTATTTACAAATTGTTGAGCACTATCTGAGTCAGGTTTACTATCTTCAGAGCTAGAAGTTTCTTCTAAAAGGTTTATATTTCTGGAAGCATTAGAAGAATCTTGGACTACTTGAGGAGTAGATCCTGAACTTGCCTCAAGTTGACTAAGCTGTTGTTTTAAAGTTCCTATAAATTGTGAATTTAATTCCTTTTGACTAGTTTTAGATACCTGAAATGGTTTAAACATATGTGACTTTACTAATTCTTTATCTTTAGATTGTTCAAGTACTATGGGTTGATTTTGAAGTAAATGTTCTATCTTTTTTAATTGTGTATTCAAACAAATTAAACTAGCATTACTAAAATTATTTTGCTCAATTAATTTTTTATCTGAATCATTTTCTCTAGCTACTTTATATGGTGCACAAGTAATATCATTATCTTGGTATTTAAATTTACTAATGGCTTTAGGAGGAAAATCACTTTGAATTATCCTATCATTTACTATCCATTCTGGTCTTTTATCACGGATTGTTATTGGGTTAAGACTTTTAGTTGAATTATTTTTAATTAATGAGAACCAGTCTAAAAATCTAATTTTAGTCTGAGTTTGAAGTTGATATTCAAAATATTCTTCTTTTAAATCTTCAAAATTATGAGTTTTTAATATTTTATTAAACTTCATTAAATTCTTTGTTTTTGTTATTTCTCTTACCAAATCTTTATTAATTTCATCTTTAGTTAAAACATTTAGTTCTCTATTTAATTCACTAACATTTTCAGTGATGGCTGAAGCTGTTGGTGACTCTGGTGAAGTGTTTACTAAATTAGATTGTTGATTTAAATAATTGTCAACAGGGTTATAAACTGCCTGAGGGACTGAATTACTATAATCAACTCCTTTCATTTTAAATGATTGACTAGATGCAGGTATATCTGAAGTAGAATACCTAGGTTTTACTAAGGTTTGAATAATTGGTTTAGGTTCATTTTCTTTATATCTTGCATAAATTACTGAAGGTATTTTCGGCTTATCATCATCCATAATCTCAGAAGATGTTGATCCTGTATACCTAGAACTTAGACTCCTATTAAATTTTAAAGTTACTTTACCATCTTCAAATTGTTCAATTTTTTGTAAATTGACATTTGGTTTAACAGGTTCTGGTTCTGGAGGAGGGACAATCCCTTCCAAAATCCATTCCTCCGGTAAGGTGATATCCTTCCATTGGATGGTTTTAGGTATAACGGTGTTGGTTTTAGCCAAATCAGTTTGAAGAAACTTAGTTTCTCCAATTTTTGGTTGTAATTTGTATTTAGTACTAAAAGCTGAATTCATAGCTTTATAATGGATTTTATAGATTAAAGCAATTGGAATAGATCCTTGCTTCATTTTATAATTATGAGTTTTAACTTCTAAAATTATACTTTCTAGAATATTAAGATCATTTAAAGAAACAGTCATATCTGGATAAACCTCAAATGAGATTGGTCCTTCACTTAAGCTCGTTTCAACAGATCCTAATAACGAATCTTGAAAATTTAAAAATCTAGCATCTCTTACTACTGCCAATATACTAGTATTTAATCCTTCTCTAGTTAAAGGTTTTATGCCTACTTGTATTAATCCTATATGAATATATTTATACTTTTTATTTTTATGTTGCTGTAATGTTTTAGATGAAAGAAGAGTGATTCGTTCAAAAGGTTTGCTTAATTGAAAATCACGTTCTTCAGTTTTAATAACATAATCTGTATTCCATAAAGGAAATTTACTAATTTTATAAATTTGTTCTTTATCTACTTTAGGTATTTCCCAATCATCTATAGCTTTACTAAAATCTTGTAATATTAATTCATTTCTATTTATTATTCTCTTTATTTCTGAGGAATCAGAATCATCCGACTTAACATTACTTACAGATCGACACAATAAAGGATCCATTGTATAATATATTAAAGAATCTTGAAGCTACCCGATTATGCCCTCCGGTTATACCCTTCACTGCCCAACAAATCTCAACAAATGGGTCTTACAACGGGTTCATATGGAATCGGCTCAGTGGGCAAAGCTAAAAGCTTCATTAATATAGTAAACAATCAACACTTTATTGGGTGATAGTAACCAATACTTAAATCGTTGGATCTTGGCAGCAAATGGTATCAGAGCCAGACGATTTAGATCTGCTAATTGGTATACATATAACGACTCCGATTTATAATATATCATAGGTTGTCTTGATATGGTTCCATTGAACTATACATCTAAGGTCCACTGAGATATCAGATACAGTAAGAGGCCTATTTTGAACCCGTGTGTAAGACCCGTTTGGTAGGGCAGTTGAAGGGTATAACCTGGCCGAGTTCTTGAGATATCATAACCGGACTTAGATCTGTGTAGTATAACCGGACCACTGTCATTAAAATCTATGCTATCTTATAAAATGGATTCTTTTATATGTAGCTCGATTAGTAGTAATAAATCGAATGTTTTTGAATCTTCAAAAATTCAAAGGATTATTAATAGAAATGAATTAATTTCTAAGGATGATTATAAAGCTATTGATGAAAAGATGATTTCTACAGTAATTGTTTCTGATAAAAATGATTTTAAGATTTCTACAGTAAATGTTTCTACAGTTGCTAAAAACCTCAATATTTTAACTAAAAAAGATATTGAAAAAGATTTATTAAATGAATTATCTAAAATAAAAAACTTAATTAAAATGAAGCAGATTCTAAAAACTTATACTTTTGAAGAATTAAAATCTGAATATTTAGACTATAGACTAAATAAGCAAAATGAAATAAAATTCTTTGATTGGTATAACTTAATTAAAGAAAAAATTCAATCTCATGTTTGTAAACCATATCACATTTCACAGTCTAGTAAACAAGAATTTGTCAACATATTAAAAGATCAATTAAGTAAACTTGAAGTGTATTTAGCGACTACTCAACCAGTAGCTCTTGACACACCTCAAGCATCACGAAATATAAATAATTTAGAAGAAACTTCTAATTCTGAACTTAGTGAACCAGAATCAGAAGATGTAAAACAATTTGCATTAAATCCAATAAATCATCATAGGGAAATAATAAATAGAGCACCTGATTTAGGTATAATTAATAAACCGAACACTATCAGTCAATTTAAATATAATGCTTCAACAATCTATGAATGGAACATAGATGGTTTAAGTGAATATAATATATTAAGTCTTTTGCAACAAATGACAATGGCTGCCAATGCTTATAAAACTCAGTCAATTATATCTGATAAAACTATAGCAGAAATCTTAATTGCTGGCTTTACAGGCCAACTTAAAGGATGGTGGGATTATCATCTCACTGAAAAACAACATGAAGACATTCTAAATTCAATTAAAATTGATGAAGATGAGCAACCTATATATGATGAAAATGGTGATGTAATACAAGATGCAGTGTCATCTTTAATTCTCACAATTTCACTTCATTTTATAGGAGATCCATCTCATATTAAAGATAAAAATGCAGAATTATTAAGTAATTTAAAATGTCGCACATTAGGTGATTTTCAAGACTATAAAACCACTTTTCTCACCAGATTAATGTTAAGGGAAGATTCAAGCCAATCCTTTTGGAAGGAAAAATTCTTGGCTGGATTACCTTATTTTTTGGGGGAAAAAATTAGGAATTTTATTAAACAGCAACATGGTAATCCTATACCTTACGATAAATTAACATATGGTCAATTAATTAGTATAATTCAAAAAGAAGGATTGCAGATATGTCACGACCTAAAACTTCAAAAGACTTTAAAATATGAAATGCAACAAACTAAAAGAGAATTAGGATCTTATTGTAAACAATTTGATTATGACATAACATCTCCTCCAAGATGTGATGGTCAGTGTTCTAGAACTCATAAACCTAATAAACATTATAAACGACATGATAAAGATAAATATTATCAAAAAGACAAACTTGATTCTAATAAAAGAAAATATCATAAAACTTCTTATAACGATTTGACATGTTATACATGTGGTAAGAAGGGACATACGTCTAACTTTTGTAAATTCAATCAAAAATTAAATGCATTAAATTTAGAAAAAGAAGTTTTGAATAAAATCTATAAACTGTATATTGATTCAGATAATTCAGAATCTGAATTTAGAAAAAGTAAAAATCAAATTCATGAATTAGATTCAACAACCAGTTCATCCGAATAAAATATTATACAGTATTTTTGTATTTCTAGTAAAATTCCGAAGTATATACTTGTTTGATAAACAGTACTTATTTTTAAAGTACGATCTAAACAGTAACTGGTTTTGAAAACAGTATTGATATATAGGCTGGAAACCCAGAAGTGCGGGCTACTGGTCCAAAGGACTATTTAATTAGTCGTCTTCTTGGTATAACAACGCCACGTATCATACTTAAAATCATTTTCATAATTTAAATTCATATTTTTGACTTTACTATATATATCTCTATCTATAACTACTTTCCTATATTTTGCTCTGCCTATTTTAAATCTTCCTTGCAGCCTTACAAGGACAATGGAAAGAAGGAAAGCTACTGGGAGTAAACACTCACCCATTAAAGCTCTTTCAGAGCAAATTGATGATATTACTAAATCCCTTACCACTAAAATATCTCTCTCTAGCGATATGAAACACTGGATTGATACTTATCCTCAATCCACTAAAATCCTTCTAAAGATATTATATGATATAGTATCTTCTTCAGCGGAAGATACGCAGGTATGACTTCTAAACTTAAACGCGATCGTATCCGCTTATGATACGGCTACTCTGTCTCAAACGGTAGACAGTAAAGAGCTATCAAATCCGTTAATGGCTGTGGATTTGCCAAAAATCCAATTCAATTTAACTAGTAAAATACTGTAATGGTTTTCAACCCATTTGTATCCTTATGGTTAAAGGATGATCCACCAGTATCATTCCTTGGCCCATTGTAAAGGTCATTATAAAACCCATCCTCGAAGAATAGGGCTGGCTTTATTTTTGCCCTGGGTATATTATAGGTATATTAGTCAAGCCCAATAAAATAGGCCCAAATGGTCTCAATAATATTTTGCATAAAAAGATAAAATTATATTATCATCATCACCTTCACCTTCACATGGCGATAGTGCAATTCATGATGATATTCCATTATTAAAGTCAAAAGATAAATCAAAGAAAAGAAATATGAAGATAAAAAGAAAAAGAAAAGAAGGACACATTATCGTCCTCATCTTCTTGTAAAAGGCAGAAGGAACCTTATTCCTTCAAAATTGTAAAAGTTTAAGTGGCAGACAGAGTACTGTTCATCCACAGTGAAAACAGTAAAGCTCCGTGACAGACAGTCCACTGTTCGTCAACAGTAAAAAGCAAACAGTAATGGCGGACAAGGCGCTGTTTATCAACAGTGTAAAGTAAATAGTAAAGATTCCTATTTTTCCTATATAAAGGGAGTCTTTCCCCTTGTGAAGGGAGGCGTTTGTATATAGAAGCCTCACTCTAAAACCTTAATAAGTTTGTTTATGAACTTATCAACCTAAAACCTCTCTCCTCTCCTTTCAACGTTCTTTGTAAGGATTCAAGGTTAGAGCTTTCAAGTAAGTAAAACCTAGT